>NC_081405.1:206935150-207254316 GCF_030272615.1 Cryptomeria japonica | reverse complement strand
AAGTTTGTCTCAAGTGCACCAATTTCTTAAACATTTTCCTAAGTCTGATCTTGAGAGTAAAATTTCCAAATTTGCTTCCAAGCTCTGAGTTTGAGAGTATGTTCCGAATGCGTAGTCTTCAAAGTGCTATTTTAAATCTGAATTTCCTGGTCAAGGTAGAGATACCAGGTTTTTCAAGGGGTGTTCCTATGTGTCAAATCCTAGGATTTTCCAAATGCAAAGTTAAAAGACAAATTTCCAAGTCTTTATCCTAAGTCTGAGATCATGCAAAATGCAAGATCCAAATGCAGTCCTTAGTTAGAGATTGGCCAAGATAAATTTTAAGTGCCACATTCCCAAAAGAATATGATGAAGTCTGAATCCAATTGCTTTTCCAAGATTAAAGTCCAAGGTGATGATCAACAAGATGAATTTGCATAACAAAGGGCTAATCTTCCAATGGATTAGTGAAGAATTCAATTTCCCCTAGGATCCTTATGTACCCAAGTTTGTCTTTCCTAAACTATGTATGGGGTGCATCAATCAAGTCATCATCAAAATAAGATAGCCATATGAGATGTTAAAACCTTCAATGAGTGGGAAGAAGTGATGGAGTCTCATGAGACGTGCTCAAGAAGAAAATGTGAAGATAGTATGATTGTTGAAGTCTGAATCCAATTGCTTTTCCAAGATTGATGAAGTCTGAATCTAATTGCTTTTCCAAGATCAAAGTCCCCAAGGTGATGATCAACAAGATGAATTTGCATAACAAAGGGCTAATCTTCCAATGGATTAGTGAAGAATTCAAGTTCCCCTAGGATCCTTATGTACCCAAGTTTGTCTGTCCTAAACTATGTATGGGGTGCATCAATCAAGTCATCATCAAAGTAAGATAGCCATATGAGATGATAAAATTTCAATGAGTGGGAAGAAGTGATGGAGTCTCATGAGACGTGCTCAAGAAGAAAATGTGAAGAGAGTATGATTGTTGATCAAGTGAAAGAGGTGTCTGAAATTCCAACCTTAAAGCTCTTGAGGTTCATAATGGTAATTATGGCTGACTTGTGATTGTAGGATGAATGCCACCAAACGAGAGTCGAGGGTGGAGGATATTTCGGAGAGGCTAATGATTTGAGGACTTCAAAAGGTCGTTTCCAAGTGTGCCACATGATTACTAAGAAGAAATGAGGAAACACAAGATCAAAATTTTGAAGATGATGTCTTTCTAAAGAAGATTTAAAGTAGCATGCTCACAGTTGCTCTACGAGGTGTTCTGTAACATCTGGAAATATGTGCAGACATGTACCAATGAAGGATGTGCTACAAAGCTGGAGATAAAGTATGGAGATTGAAGACCGCTATCTCAGTCAAGAAAGCCCAATGATGTCATTTCCAAAATTTGGGAAAAAAGTGACTAATTACCAAAGAAAAACTATAGAGAACATATAGAAACAAAAAGAAGACAACTGGATGTGAAGTGGAAATGATTATTTTGAAATAGCAATTAATTTATTGTAAAAATAATGGCTTTTTGGCTAAATTAAATGTAATACAATAAAAGCCAAAAGTTAGTTATTTATCCAGTTGGCTATTTTGTCCTTTTGTGACAAAAGCTGTTATTTCGTCTTTTTGTGCCACTGGACGTGTAAATTTTTGTCCTGTAGTGGGAGTAGTTAGAAAGTGGTTGAAATCATTAAATACAAGCAGTTAGAGCTTCTAGAAGGGAGATCTGGGTGATTGAAAGGATTTAATCCTGGCTGTTGATCCAAAATGTAATATCTATAAAAGGAGGCCTTCTCTCCAATTGTAAAGCTAGTAGTTCAGTAACCAGCAAGTAGAATTAGAGTAGGGTAGTGGTTGCTGAACAGGAATTGTTGTAACCATCGTTAGAAGCAAATGAATAAAGCATTGAACTATGGTGTTTTACCAGTTGTTTTCTCTTGTTCGCATGGTTCCTTCCATCAAATTTAGATAAAGTTCATTGATTTTAATGGTAAAGTGTGATGATATTTGATTGGATTTATGGTTCGTACCATTGGGAATTTTCTGATTGTAAGTTTCTGTGCATGGTTAGTCTGAACTCTGAACCTATATTTGTTAGTTCAATTGTGGATTTCTATTCTAGTTGTGCCAATATTGGGTACTTAAATGCACATTTGCAATATGAAAATATTTCCTCCTTTGAAGATTGCACTATTTTTGTGGCGTTGTGAGGTACCTCTGGTTAAACAAGAATCAGTTTTATGAGGAATCTATCTATTTGCAGTATCAGCTATTGCTTTCATTGTCCATACGTTTAGTTTAGATTCTCTTAACCCTATCTTTTGCTCTTTATTTGATTATTCTAGGAAAGAAAGCATCACTCTGATCGCCATATCAGATGTTGGCCAGCTTGTCAGATGCGTGAGTCTGTTTGTGTTTACCAACAAATGGCATCAATCACTGAGTTATCCCAAGTATAGTAAAGACCTAACATTTGAAACTTTGAGGTTGTCTCATTTGATCAGCTCAGATAGCATATGAGATTTCCTTATTCAAGAGAGGATAGGATATATTTAGTATATTTTATTCTGCGTTGTCAAAAAGTGCAAACTTCCTCATCAATAGGAACTCTAGTTGCAAATACAAAAATTGACCATTCAAAATGAAATTATAGCCAAAGGAGAACCCAAGAAAGCAAAAGAGATATGGTGCACATACTGCTCTCAAGAAGGACATATTTGGAATGATTGTCTGAAAGCACAAGGTGAAAGGACAACAACTGTCTTACACGTGGAAGCAAAGGCAATAAAGACCGATTCAATATATTATGCCATTTGCAGAGAATGAGACAACCACCTCACCGAGGACTGTCCTGATCATCAGCCTCCCACTAACTCTCATGTGCATATTTGTTTTTGAAGAAGTATAACCATGTGAGTTACAGATCATGATCATTAATATTTCTTTATCCATTTTGGCTACCTACATTTCTCTAGACGTATTTTAGTCTTGCCATTTCAAATTTGCTCTTTCTGTGCATTTGAAGATGGGCACAAAAGTTTCAAGTGTGCGTGCATGCAGTTTGAACTTTTGACAATTTGTAAGGATGAAATTATGATGCAAAAATTTGCCATCTATTTCTGGCTTTATTTATGTTCTTTGCATGTAATTGTTATTCTTGATACTTTTTTTATCTTCACAATTGGATTTTACACCTCATTAATTGCTCCATTTCCAGATGAGTCCAAAATAGAGGGTTTGAAGGAACAAGATGTGTGGCGCTGCTTAAGTTGCACATATGATAATCAAAAGAATTGTCATGCATGTGACATGTGTGGAATGGTGAGAAGTTCTTCTTGGAATGGTTCTGAGACAGCTGTTGTGGTTTCAGGTACTCAAAATATGTCATAGAATTGACCCTTGCAGGTCATAAGAACATTGTGGATTATGGATCTTGTTACTTACTCTCTTAAACAAACTTTATGTACTGCTCATTCAGTTAAGTGTTCTATCTCCAGATGGACCTAAAGTGGAGGGTTTGAACGAACAAGAGGATGTCTGGTGCTGCTTAAATTGTACATATGATAATTTGAAGAATTTATCTGCATGTGACATGTGTGGAATGACCAGACTTTCTTCTTTGACAGGTTCTGAGACAGCTGCTGTAGTTTTAGCTACTAAGTATATCATGGAATTGACCCTTGTAATAGATAAAACACCGTGCATATTGTTGTCATTTTGGATTGTGAATCTTGATATATTTTCAAAATATAAATGTTGCTCTTTGTGCAGAAAACAAAACCTTAAGTTTTGGAACTGACAGCAAATGCCATGAAACATTATTATTCTTCAGTTTTGTGTGATTTTGCATACAAATTTCACTGAATGGGACATTTCATTTTCAGATGGATCTAAAGACGATCAGTCAGAAGGGCAAAGGAAGATTTGGCGCTGCCAGATTTGTACATATGATAATCCAGAGCAATTGTTTGTGTGTAACATGTGTGGAATATTTCGAAGCGTTTCCTTCAAAGATATCCAGATGGCTCCACCAGGTGCTGAAGGTAACTCAAGCCTTTCTATGGAATTGATACTTAGGATGTGTTGATGTTTTTGATGTCTAATTTAAATTGTGCTTGCAATAAGAACATACAAATGGGAAACTTGAGCATGGTAGTTCAAGCTTCCTCCGGATTCAGGTTAGTTCCCATTTTCTAACACTACCTAAAATGCTTTGGGAGTCAAAAGGGGTGAGAAGAAAGTATGGTAAATGTGTAAATATAATATGGGTGATTTGCCACCATAAGATATGCACAAAATAACTGATATTTAGGCATTCAACAATATGACTGAGTCGTTAAATAGCTAATGCTAAAGGTAAGAAATTTAACCTATGCTACCGGTTTGCTTAGAAAATCCACCTGGATATGAGTTTGGTTTGCTCTTGGTCTGGCTTTGGTCTGATCAGCTGTGGGTGTGGACAGGGTGTTGGCTTTGTATCCCAAGTTCCCAGAGCAAATGCACACAAAACCTTTGGCATTTTAATATTTTTTTGGCATTTTTTAACATGGATGTATCTACCTGAACTGGAGCTCCAAATTCTGCATACAGAGCGAACCTGCACAGAAAGTGCATTGTTTTTTAATATTGTTTTTTGGTGTTTTCTAAATTTTCAGTATATTTGTCTTAAAACTTTTGATCAAACTTGTTCTTCAGAAGTTGTTTAAGTGTTTCGGAAGTGAATGTCTAAGTGAAGAGATACTACTGAAAGCTATGTTCGTCAATTTGTTTTAAGGGTTTTAGTTGCTTGCTGCTTGTTTCATCATCCACCTTGATTTATGCTCCATCTTCTCATCCCATGCTTCAGGAGTGTCATCATTTCACCCATTAGCATTGATAGATGACAGGGATCAGCCTGCTCAGAAGCAACTATTTGATCTTATTGGGCAGCCATCTACTGAGCACCTATGAATCAGGGAAAATCTGCCCTCTTCAGTCAAGCCTCTGTTGTCTGTGTTGCTTGCATAAGGGGATCTGATTGCAAATCTATGACCCTAAGGTGGTAGTAATATAAAATATATAACTTTGAATTAAAAATTAACATTTATAACTCTATATTAATATAATATAATTTCTATTAAGTTATAGTTTTCGGTTCTTAAGATTTTACGAGACCTCCTTTCAAATTTAAATTTCAAATATGTATATTGAATGCTTATAAAAATTTATCGAAATATAAATATGTTTATAAAAGTATGACCCTAAGGTGATTGTAACATAAAATATATAACTTGCAATTAATATTTAACATTTATAACTTTATGCTTTTATAAAGTAATAGTTTTGGGTTTTAAAGTTTTCACAAGATCTCATCTTAAATTTAAATTTCAAATATGTATATTGAATGTTTATAAAATATTATTAAATATAAATTGAATGTTCGTAAAACTATGACCCTAAGGTGGTAGTAATATTAAATATGTAAGTTTGAATTGATATTTAACATTTATAATTTTATGTCAATATAATATAATTTCTATAAAGTTGTAGTTTTTAATTTTGGTTTTAAAGATTTCACAAGATCTCATTGTAAATTTAAATTTCAAATATGTTTATTGAATGTTTTATAAATTTTTACAAAATGTAAATATGAATTTATAATTATAAATGTCAATGTTTCTAATTTTATTTTTTATTATCTTATTTAAAATACAAATAATAAAAAAAATGTATTTCAATTCAGACTTAATCTTGAAAACTTTTACGGTTTTTATTAATTGACATGTTAAAGTTATTAATTCTTTAGGAGAGTTAATTAAATTACACTTACAATAGATTGAAAAATAAAATACAAATGTACAAGGAAAGAATTAAATATAGCAATCAACACTCAAATACAAATTTATGGCAGGGAAAACCATACACTGAGAAACCCCACAAATCATCATTATTAAGAAAACCATAAGGTGAGTCAACAATGCTGGCTAAAGATGGTGATAAAAATACCAAGTTCTTTGATTATGCAACAAAAATTGGAACATTATGTAATGTCCCCACTTTGAAATACAATTTAATGATAAATGATAATAATAAAATTAAAATTAGAATATAATTAAAATTAAATTTTACTTAAGTTAATGAATGGTCAAAGGCATGAAATGAAAATTTGTGACTCCCTCAAACATGAGATATAAAAGGGAGAAGAGAACTTCATTCAAGGGGGATAATTTGGGAATCAGAAGTGCAGATCAGATTTAAATAAGAAGTGCAGATCTGATTGTGAAAGGTTGTCTCCCTTTCAAAGGGCTGAAATAATGAAGAGTTGCACTCTTTCAAAGGGTGCTAATGGTGAAATGGTGTGTCTCTTGCCAAAGGGCATACATGATGAAGGGCATATGTAAATTCTGTGTATTGTTCTATTTTATATTGATATTTATCGTAAACATATATATATATGTCTGCATATCAAAACTGTTATATTCATTTCACATGTGCACAGAACTTTGTTAAATATTCATACCACTTGCTCTAGCTGCTTATTGAATAACCTGCCTGTAATACTGGTGTACTCCTTGCGGTCTCTTCATTAATCGAATCCCCATGCATACCACCAAGAACAAGGATGTTACTGCTTGTAACTTAATGACAGTTCTGATCTGATCTGATCAATGGTGTTCTCACTGGATGCTTTGATTCCTTCCCTTTATATCTCTCAATGTGAGGGAGGGGTCAAACCTCTTCATCATGTATGCCCTTTGGCAAGAGAAACACCATTTCATCATTAGCACCCTTTGAAAGAGTGCAACTCTTCATTATTTCAGCCCTTTGAAAGGGACACAACCTTTCACAATCAGATATGCACTTCTTATTTAAATCTGATCTGCACTTCTGATTTCCAAATTATCTCCCTCAAATGAAGTTCTCTTCTCCCTTTTATATCTCATGTTTGAGGGAGAGACAACTTTTCATTTCATGCCTTTGACCATTCATTAACTTACGTAAAATTTAATTTTAATTATATTCTTTTATATTCTAATTTTAATTTTTTATTATCATTTATCATTAAATAATAAATTGTATTTCAAAGTGGGGACATTACACATTATAAATAGAGTTTCTTCAAATTGGTTGAAAGATGGAAGACTTCTTGAGGATCCCAAGGACATTCACTCCAAGGCTATGAACTTTTTCAAAGGTCTTTTGAACGATTAGGCTGGTTCAAATTTGAGAAACCTCTGGAGATTGTAACAGAGGCTCATAATGAAATGCTCATGGCTCCTTTTACATAGGAATAAATAAAATTGTCCATTTTGCAGATGCATCTGGAAAAAGCCCTACGGCTAGATGACTTCCTTGCTAGCTCCTTTCATAAATTTTGGGGGATTGTTTTCAAAGAAATCTGAGAGGCTGTGGGAGAATCCAAAAAACAAAGCACGATGTTGAAGGATCTCAATAACACCGTGATTACACCCATTCCAAAGAAAGAGCCATAAAGTAATTTATAGGTTTTAGATTGATATCATATTGCAACAGCAACAGCACCAATAGATTAAAAATAGTGTTTCCAGAAGTAATCTTAGATGAGCAGACATTGTTTCATCCTTGGTAGGTCGATCATGGGTGACATCATAATTGCACAGAAAGCACTCCATTGTGTTAATTCAAAGAACAAAAAGAGAATGATTTTCAAATTGAACATAAGCAAATGCTTATGGCTGAGGGGACTGGTATTTCTTGATGAAAGTTATGGATAGGTTCAGCTTTTGCAAGAAGTGGGTTGACTGACTTTTTAGTTGTATATCCAGTTCCAAGTATTCTGTTTTGGTAAATGGCATGCCCCCATGGTTTTTTTAAAACCATACAAGAGCCTAAGGTAAGGAGATCTAATTTCTCATTTCTTATTCATAATCATAGCAGAAGCATTGTGCAGCTCTGTGTAAGCAGCAAGTTCCACTGGTAAATGGAAAGGAATCAGTGTTTCTAATGGTGTTCAGAAGATCAAGCTATATCCCATCAATAGTTTGCGATTGACACTGTCCTCTTTGGAGAAACGAGCTGGAGAAGCAAAGAGTATGAAGTGCACTTCAGAAATATACTAAAAAAGCATCAGGCCAAAGCATCAATAAAAAGAACTTAAAAGATTTTTTCTTTAATATTGACTTGAACTTGCAGAGGAATGCTGCAGCATTATTGGGTTATAGGATGGGTCCCCTCCCAAGTAAATATCTGGAGGTTCCTCTCTTTGAATGCCATTGTAAGACACCCTTGTGGGAACCACTATTGAATAACTACACAAACGAGATGGCTTCATGGAAAGGTAAATGGTTATCGTTGGCAGGGTGAATCCTAATGCTTAAGGCAGTTATATCTGTGATACCAATATCCTGATATCATGCATAAGGTTTCCCAACAAATTGAGCAATGGTTTTGGATGTCAAATTGATCTAGGGGCTATATACAAAGCTTCATTCAAATTGAGCAAAATTTTTCAAAAAAAGTATCTTGATCCGACAAAGGTCTCTTGGATTCTAATAGTTGGCAACCTACCATAAGGCTTTTAGACTAATGCCCTCCTCTTTTGCAAATACCTCATCACTAAGCAATTCACCTAGGAAACTAGGAAATTTGGTACAACAGATCATCAAAGTTTTGGGAGGATTTGTGCAGTGGTTTTCTGATCCTTGCAGGTAATTAAGGTTTGGGACAATGAAAATTCTCAAGGCAGCTTGAGGTTCTATAATTAGAGATTACTTGCCACAACACAAGAATGACGGAATAGAATGGTGGACCTAGAAGTTTACAAATGGGATGGGCATTTTTCGCAGCAAGAGATATTATTGTCACAACTATTCTCCAAAAGGAAAGTTTTCATTTTCAAGGGTCAGGACAACATTAAGTGGAGCTGTGCAAAATCAGGGGAAGACTCTATGAAGTTGGGTTGAATTGTCAGAAATTCAAGGATGCCCAGATTTTGATTGGCTCATTCAGCTATATTGGAATAATAATTGTCTTCCCAAGGTTGGTGCCTTCACCTAGGCTACCTTGCACAAAAAGATCTTAATGATTGACATACTAAATTAACTTGGCTATTGCGGGCTGTCTAGATTTATATTGAGCGAGAGGACTGAGGAAACAATCAATCATCTCTTGGTTAATTGTCCATTCAGCACTAAGTGTTGGCAAATGGATATGCGCAATATTAGTATTACTCAGGGTTTACTTGTGGATTTTTTGAGTGCAATGCTACTATGGTTCATTGAACTTCTACAAAAACTATATTTGCTATACCTTAAAATAATACAATTTTATACCATTTTGATTTAACAGGAAACACAACCCATACTTATGTCTCTTGAGTCTTGGGGATTATATTTATAAGTAGTCTTGTAACCCTCTACCCTGTTTGATAATGACATCGCTGTAACCATACTCCAACATTGAATTAGCCTGCTTTATTTGAAGGATGGTAATAATTGTTAATTTGAGCTTAAGTTATTTCGACAAATTATCAACATACCAGGAATAAGTAAATGTAGTACAGGTCAGTCTAAATTCCGTTAGATTTTGTTAGGTCTTGGCTACTAAGTGGCATCCAGATTCAGATAAAGTTGTAAACTCAATACATCATGCAAAATTATGTTACCTTCCATTTTTGGGTTTTCACTTGCCCATGTGTTTGTTTTGGCTTTAGCTGTGAGATTGCTATTTTTGCTCAATTTTCATATTTAAGAAGGTTTAAGTTACTCTGATTTCTTAAATGACATAAATTTGGGATGAACAATCTGATCTATAAAATCTAAAAAGCATTCTTTTTGTAGCCATTTCAATTCCATCATCCACCGCATCAAATACTTCTTTTGTTATCCCCACAAAAGCACCAGCTGCTTCCTCAACAATTAAAGTGAACAACAGTAATGGGAAAGCTAAGAATACAGATAATGGGGTGCACAGAAATGATGGATCATCTGCAAAAGGAAAGATATTGGAGGAATTGCAAACACTAAATTTCAGTTCCAGCTCCACTGTCCAGAAGAGTAATGTAAACATGAATAAAAGTCTTTCCATGGAGGAGTACAAGCCTGAACCCTGGATCCTTCAAGAACAGAGTGATATGGGCAAGAACTTATTACATCTTGCTATTGTGAGTTCTTTGGAGTTTGTAATAGCTATTCTGCTTCCTAGATGTTGGATTGCAATGGTAAGAAGCATTCATGTGTCTGCTAATAATTATCTTTTTTTTTCTTCTTTATAGGTTGGCCATGTTGATGCAGGCAAGTCAACTTTAATGGGAAGATTTCTGTACATTATGGGACGGGTTTCGCAGAAGGAAATGCACAAATATGAGAGAGAGGCTAAGCAGAAAGTATGTCTTTTAAATGGTTTGACTTTGATGAATTAGTGATATAGTGTACTATTCAAATAGGAAGCAACACTTAGTTCCCTGTTGCTGCCGGTCCTCACATTACAATTAGTTAAAATATATCATCTCTTTGTTTGCTCAGGGGAAGGGATCATTTTCATATGCATGGGTTCTGGATGAGAGTCCAGAAGAAAGAGAGAGAGGTGTAACTATGACAGTTGCTGTAGCGCATTTTGAAACACACAATTTTCACGTTGTACTGCTAGATTCTCCAGGCCACAAGGATTTTGTTCCAAATATGATTGTGGGTGCCTCACAAGCAGACGCTGCAGTCTTAGTCGTGGATGCATCTTTAGGTGCATTTGAAGCAGGAATGGATGGACAGGGAATAGGTGGACAGACAAAAGAACATGCACAGCTAATTAGAAGTTTTGGGGTGGAACAATTGATTGTTGCTGTCAATAAAATGGATGCAATTGCATATTCCAAAGAAAGATTTGACTTCATAAAATCACAGCTTGGGACATTTCTTCGGCGTTGTGGATTTAAAGAATCCTCTTTAACATGGATTCCCATGAGTGTCATTGAAAATCAGAACTTAGTGGTTAGCCCAACTGATGAGCGTTTGAAGTCTTGGTAAGATTTGTTTCCAGTCGCTGCATTACACATATTACATTAGAATGGGAAATTTAGTGATATTAGTTCTAAGTGGTTTACTTTTGATGATTTGCTTCAAAGTCATGCAACAAAGATTTTTCATTCTTGATATGTACATGTCTTCATATGATTAAAAGGGATTCTGCAGGGCGGATGCTAGAGTTAACAATATCAAATATATGATAGTGACTCATTATTGCAGAATATTTCACACAATTTGGACTGTTTTGTCTGTTTATGAATTTTTTGTCAGCATAGAGTGCAGTATATGTGAAGTATCATTTCTTGCATAGATGAAATGCCTTATCATTCTCTTAAAAGATAGAGTTTATCTTGAAAGATGCATTCCTGGAGTGTTTCCCTTTCATTTGGTTTGCCATTGGAAATGTTTTATGTGCTTCAGATGCTGCTCGTTTCTTTGGCGATAATATTTGATAACATTTGTTAAGTAACTTCTTTTCACAATTATGAAGGTACAAGGGACCACATTTATTAGAGGCCATAGATCTTTTCAAGCTTCCAACCAGAGATACGTACCGGCCTCTACGACTTCCCATATCAGAGGTTATACAATCACGCACACTAGGTCAAGTTGCTGTCAGTGGAAAGTTGGAGGCTGGAGCCATTAAAATTGGCACAAAGGTAGTTATTTGGGCATTGAGTCTTTTGCATAACACAATACTTAAATTTAAGGGCTTTATGAAACTAAATATTTTTCAAAAGTTTATCTTGAAGCCCAATAGTTTCATTTGATTTTGCAGGTTCTAGTTATGCCTCTAGCAGAAGTAGCGACAGTGAAAGCTATTGAACAAGATGGTAAAGTGCTGAATATTGCAAAGGCCGGGGACAGTGTGGATATTGGTCTTCAAGGAATTGATTCTTCTATTTTAATGCCTGGTGGAGTCCTTTGTCATCCTGATTTTCCTGTTCCAGTGGCAAGATGTATCGAACTGAAGGTTGCTGTTTTGGACATCAGAAAACCTATATTGTTTGGAGCAGAGGTTGTGTACATTCCGTTTTCTGATCCATTTTACATGAAATTAGAACTGATTTTCCAATATTATTATTTTGATAATCATAAGTGATATTACATCACTGATTGCAAGTATGATGTAATGAACCCACTGCAATTCATAGCTTTGTAGGTACTAAACGTGGTTCTGAGTGTGAGTTTGGTCTGGCTTCTGGAGTGGGATTGAATTGTTTTAGATTGGCATAGTTGGTGGTTTGGAAAACGTATTTATTATGGTGCATACTTTTCAAGTTTTCAACATTTGAAATAACTAAGTCAGGGTCATAGAGTTGTGATTTTTCAAGATTGCTTTTCTTTAATTTTTTGGCCACTGATGGGGCAGCATTGTTATTGGGATGTGGCATTCTTAAAATTTTCTCCACTTGGGGTTAGTGTGTTCACAGCTGTGAGAAGTAGGTGGGGTGCATATTTTTATCTTCTGACTCTGGGAAGCATGAGTGGCAGGTGGAACTACATGCACACCATGCAAAGGAATCTGCAAGAGTAGCAGAGATTTTAGCAATATTGGATCCAAAGACTGGCATAGTTCGTAAAAAGGCTCCGCGGTGTTTAACTGCCAACCAAAGTGCTTTGATACAGGTTGATATCCATATGAATTAATTATTGTTGAATGCAGTTTCATGTAATTCTTTTTTTATGATAATGTCTTGAAATAATATTTTGAGTTGGCTGTAGTTAATGGTTTCTCTTCATGAAACATGTTCTCAGTTTTGTGATGTTTTAATATGTTTGGATTTGTCAGATTTCTCCAAGACAGGGGATCTGTGTTGAGGAGTACTCCAATTACAAGGCCTTAGGAAGAGTGACATTGCGTGCTGATGGAAAAACTATAGCAGTAGGTGTAGTCACCAGAATTATTGAACAGCAATAGTATGGCTTTCGTGCCCACTGTTATATCCTGCTGTTAACATTTACAAACTAGAATGTAAATACGATCAATCACTTCGAAGGGCAAAACTTATCTGTATATTAGTTCTTAATTTCTTCCTGTTTAGTCCATTCGTTTTATCGGAAAAGCTTGAAGAGCCATTAGTTTATGCTTTGTTTGTATGGTAATTAACAGACCAAGATAGAGCAAAGCACATGATAGTTTCCATCTTTCCATCATTGCTGTTCAGGGACAAGATCTCCTTACACTGCAATTTTTTTAACATGCGAGTTCTAATGTACCTTTTTCCCATTTTACTTGATTCTGTTTGCTTGTTGTTGTCTAAATGGCAATATATTTTTTGGAAGCATTGCGTTTATGTTTATTCCAACAGAAGGATGAGAAAATCCATGTCTGTTGTTTGCAGTGTTTCCTTTAGTTAAATGAATGGTTGTGCATTTAACTTTGAAATAAACATGGAGAGCAATTTGAATTTATGTTAAAAATGTCTGAAAGACATGTTAATGCATTATAAAAATACAATTTGTGTGATTGTGAAATTGATAATTTTCTTGGTTATTGTTACAAACACTCATGCAAAGTGAAACACGATTGTTGCATTCAAAACTATAACTATCAACCTAACACTTAGTGCAATACAAATTTTCCAGTAATTATTTAGTTTTAACTATAAAAAACTCAATAATACAAGGCAAAACTCTGGATGAATTACAATTTCGGCAATAAGAAGACTTGACAATTGCCATTCTTAATTGAAATGCAAAATAACACTTATTTATACTGTTTACAAAGCACTGTATGAAAACAAATGAAATAAACTAACTGCACTTCTAATCTAGCTACTCTACTTGCATAATGTGCAAACTTTATTACAAACTAAACCTATCCACTAATAATAAATCTAATAAATATATTATATGACTGTCAGTTAAGTTGATTAAAATTATTACCATTTATCCCCTAAAAGCTCACTTATCTTGCCTGGTAACTGATTTCTAGATGGATGACCAAAAAATAGTTGACTTGAAATAAATAGCAACTCAAGATTAGTGGTTCTGAATGATTTTGATGATGTCTGTTGAATCTTCTTTTTAATTTTTATAATGGTGCATACTTAGAAAAGCAGTCTCAAATCTTCAGCCATGCCAAAACTTCAAACTTGAATTTTCCATGGCAGTTCATATTTGAAAGATGACCTATTAAATGTACCGAGTCATTTGCATCTCATCTGCATCACCATCATGAACATTCTTGAAGCTTATTAAAAGATGTACATGTGAATACCTTTTTGAATCTTGATCTCAAAAATTCAATCGTTATTGCACTTAGCACCTGAACAAGATTTTGCATTCAGAATTTCATAAATAATTTCCATATAAAAATGTATGCCTATTCATTTGCTGCAAGCAGGCTTGCATTTATTTACTATGTTCATGTTAGCACATCTTTGCAAGCCACACTTTCATCAAACAAAACTCATTTTTGTGCCCTAGACATGCATGTGACTAGGGTTTAGGCTTGATTTTCTGATGCCGTCACCACCCGATTTGTGTGCTGATTGCATTTATCTTTTCAGGCTTGAATCACTAATACACTTAGTCTTTTTGGGGTGTGATCTTCTGCTGAAACCATAGTTCACAGACTCAGACTCGGGGCACTCGGCAAGCCCAAAACTTTTGACTCGACAAAACTCGGCAACTTGGAAAGTACTATAATTTAAAACTTCTTAAAGAAACATATTTCTTGGCAAAATTCAATTACAAAATATATAAAATTGTAAATTGACATCTTGAAAGAGAATGCATGGTTTTATAGAAAAACCAATGTGTGAAAAATGCATTTTAACCAGTGTTTTACTTGCGTTGGCATTTTTACTTGCATTTTTCCTGTATCTGTAAAAACTTGTGAGTTAAACTTGCAAAAACTCATCCAACAAAAAAAACAGAGTACTTGACAACTGGAGAGTACTTGCAAAGTTTGCAAACTGTGACTGAAACTATCACTTATTAGGCATAAATTTTCCATTCTATTACAAGCTGATTTCTCCACTGAAAAGGACTGTAAGCACTTTGACTGGGTGCGATTTACTTAATATTTGTCATAATCTGGGGCATGATTTTCAGATTTTCATATATTTGGCGGTGGAACGAAAAATGACAAAACTCTTACAAAGTGCTATGAGTCTTCACACTTTGTCAACTTTTTGATCTTTTTCGTAGGTGCAATTTTATTAATATAATTTCAAACTTTGCTTGGGCAATTACAAATGTTTATTGTTGTTACCCATCCCTTAATGTGCTTCCTGTGCAGTTACAATAGCATAGTCTTAGTGTGATCATGAGGTCATAGGGGTGACAAATAATAGTTATTGCTCTGCCCAAATCAATCGCAACCTTCTAATAGTATCCAACTCATTAATATTTGGTTGGGTTCCAAGCTTCACACTGTGTAATTCAAATACAAATAAGGTATTAAGCCTTGCTGGTCATGTTGTTGAAGCAACCCATTTGGTTACCATCCAAAATATAAGCAATAAGGTCAGGCCCAAACCAGAGATGCATTTAAACAAATACGCAGTAAAGAAAAGCGATGACAGAACAGCTTCACAGCCAAGGCAGGGGTTCAAGTTGCATTTTCTTCCGTTGTAAATATTTTCTCTTCACAACAACTTTAAATGGCATGAGTCTGATATTTACCTGGTATAAGTCCTCGTTCAAATGTGACTTTTCTATCTTCCCTCTCTTCACCCTTTCCACTGTTTTCCCCTTTTTAATATTTCCAACCTCTACAATATTAAGTTGGTTTCAAACACTTCAAATATACAAGGTAAACTCATTTGTGCACGATGCACCATTAGAATTGGTAGCGGGTTTTATTTATGATCATCTCTCACTTTCCCCTTAGATGTCCAAAGTTGGGTTTCTAATGCCAAGGGGACACAGGTGAGTGATTTTTAGTTGGGTTTGGGTCTCTGATTGCAAGGAAGGTTTGAATTAAGTCTAAGCAACCCGTCTTTTGCCCTATGACTGTGGAAGGCATAAACATGCATACATGAAAAAGTCAAATTGAAATTTCATTTGAATCTTTTTGAAATTAACATTACTGATTGCTCTTTTGCTTTTTCAATGCTTCCAACCTTTGTTACATTTCTTCTATTTTGTTTGTGGTCTTCTAATAGTTTGGTCTCATAAAAACTAAAAATTATAGCATCCATGCATTCTGTAGTTATGTGCAAAATAGTGCTTCAAAAAGGACCATCTTTGATGACACACTTTTTCTTTTTGGAATGAACCATGGGGATCTATTAATGGGGTCCCAACCCTCAATATTAACATCGAATAATCCAAGCTTTCGAAATATGAAGCTCCACCTGAATCCTGGTGGATGTGGAATGTATGAGTCCAAAGTTTTTTCCCAAAGCATTACCTCTCCCTTGAAAGCATTATTTCATCCCGATCCACAACCAAGGAACTTGACACCTGCTTCTCACCAGGGCTGTGACCTCCATGTACCTCGAGATTCGTACAACTCGCCACTTGTTGCATAGAAATTGTGAAACTCAGCTTTAGGGTTTGATGAAGGAGCAGGAAAAACCATTTATTAAAACAAAATCACCTCCCAACTTCGACAAATGGAATATTTTATAGAACCAAAGTCTTCCAAATGTATAATTCTTCTATTTATTTCGCTGATCCATTGCTTACATTCTTAACACTTCTATAATTTGATTTAAATTGTATATGTGATATTTCAATCAATTGCATTTTTTTGTTCCCAACATTTTGGACAATTTTTTGGTAACCAACAACCATGTATTTCCAAATATCGTCCTTTGGACCCTGTTGTGTTAGCACTGTTATGTGGTATTACTACACCTATTTGTTTGGATTGTTTTTTATTAAGAAAGCAGCAAAAACAAAGGTGCTAACCCTTAATACAACAACCTAAGGGAGCAAGCATTCAACAACCCTTAGGCGGCAAAAATAGAGACAACGAAACAAGGGTGTAAACCCAAAACAAAACAAGGTCAGACGGGCCAATGACAACAAGACAACATTGTGAAAAAATTGTCAAACCTTCAACAACCCAAAGCACAACTCAAGAATGGGGAGTAACACCCAAATCTTGACCAAGAGTGGTGTGGGGGAAGAGGAAGATTTCCCCTTTTGCCTGCGATAAACAACAGTCTAGGCAATACTGTCATTACTAACATCCAAAGAAGAAACAAGCAGGGAGGACCCCTCAGAGCTTCTATTAGCAACAACAAGAAGTTGTTGTAGAAGAATAACAGTAGTGTTGTAGAACAACATCGGGAGTAGAAACGCCAAGAGTAGGTCGGAGTTGTAGCGCAAGAGAAACAAGTGTGGGAGCCTCAGGAATGGAGGAGGCCACGACAGTAGTAACGAGAGGGTCGACGGAGGCATCAACAATAGTAAGAGGTACAACCTCATCTCGGGAGGAGACATCATCCTCCCGAGAGGAGCCAACAGAATTAGAATCCGAAGCATTGATAGTTAGATGATCAGTAGTAGTATCCTTCCACCAAGTGGCAACATCTCTGTGATGAGAGAGAGAACAATACAAAGCTAAGTGACCCGTTGAGAAGCATCTCTGGTAGGGAAAATGAAGGCCCTCATAATCCAATGATTGAGTCTAAGGCCTATCCCCAACCATAAGAACCACCTTCCCAAACCAATTAAAAGGCGGGCAAAGGTAGAATGACCCATGGATGACGTGGCATCATCAACCATCAAGAATTGACCAATAGAGTTGCCAATGGCCTCATAACAAGAATGCTCCCAAAAATGAAGGGGAAGATTAAGAAGGCGAATTCATACCAGACACAAATTTGTTTGGATTGTTATTATTGAATCTAATCTTTATTTCTTGAGGCTTATTGTATTGAGCCTTTGGTTGTTTTTTTTAATTGAAAAAATGCAAGAATAGAAACTGACTTTCAGGAGAGGAACAAAATGAACAACATATAAATACATTACATTGCTTAAAGACTGATGCCTCACAGAATACTTTAATCATGAACATCACATGGGATTGCAAAAAAATATAACAAACAATTTCTTGAAGACAAGCAAGATAACGAAGATGTCAATTTACTGGAAGACATTTCCAAGATAATAGAGTTATCAACCATATCTAAATGTTGAAACCAATAGCATAAACAATAGAAAATTAGTAGCAAACCAAGGAAGGAGGAGCAGTCAGTTTTGCAACAGAAAATTCATGTTTGAGTTATTCAAGGAAACGGACATGATGAATAGTTAAAACCTCTCCCCATAGTTATTTGGTGAGGTTTGGTCACAACCTAGGACACTTTAAATTTATGCAAATTCCAATTTAAGAAGTTTTTTCTAATCTGTGTTTAAATTTATTTGTTTCACTTGAATGTTTGCACATATTTGGTTAACTTGTGATATGCTTGTTTGAATGGTTCGAATGTTTTGATTAGTTTGTGAAGAAGTTTTGTTTTGACTTCATTTATTTTGTATTATTTCGAATGTTTCTTTTTTGTGTGTTTCAAATGAGAGAACAAACTAATTTAATCAAATGAATAAAATGAGTGTTGGCATGTTTTTCATTGATGTCACCTTGCATGCACAGTTTAATAAAAATCAGACTAAAGTCAGACCATTGTACACAAAAATCTACATACAGAAATCTGTTGATATTGATATTTTCCGTTTAGAAAATGCATAGATCAGTACGAGACCTCCTCCATTCTGCCATTCTCTATGTATGCAGCCGAGATGTTGTATTTATTCGTATATCGTTTAAGGAGTATGCAGCCGAGTTGTTGTGTTTCTGTCTCATATTAATTGAGGAACTGAAAGCATATGTGGTGATCATTGTTTCTGATAAATAACGATTCTTTAAAGAATCCGTCTCTATACCTACGTGCTGATCATTGTTTCTGATAAATAATGGCTCTTTAAAGATTATCTCAACGTATAGCATTCTTGGAGTTCGGTTTTGAACCATATGTTAGTTGTGGCATAACTACAACTAATCTTTATAACATAACTACGACTAATGTTAGGTGTGTAGTTAACAAACACATTTACTTGTTTTAAAAACAAAACAAACTTCACTGATTATGGACTATGCTTTATTCTGTCTAGAAAGAAAACGAAGAAGACAAGTTGGTTCACAAGAGGTTATAACTACCGGGTGGATCTTCTAACCAAAGCATAACTTATTCAATCATTATCTGGCTGTACTTGATATAAGGCGATTTGGGTCAGGCAGTTTAAAGAGATGATTGTGTGATTGTTTCGGTAATATGTTGGAGAAATAAATACGTATTCTTTTGGAAATGTTTGTGAATACCTGTGTGATGATATAAGGAGAAGCAATGATATGCAAAGTCTGAAAAAAAAATGAAGATGGTATAAATCATCAAAACACTAAAATGTTCTGCAGACCTTATTGTGAGACAGTGACTTAATAAGATTTTGATTTGTTTCTTTAGTATTGGTTCTAAATTATGAGGAGTCTTCAATTATGATAATGACAGAATATTAAAACTGTCGTTTGGCATTTTGTTTAAGTCGTTTGAGACAGGGCTGTTGAAGGTGGATGATAATTTCCAGATTCTTAATCTTTTTGAGTTGTCTTATAGTGATTCAGATTCCTTGATAATCATCATCAGTTTAAATCCCTATAAATACACAGAGACATTCAACACTCTGCAAATACTTAAACAATTTCTAATATTAGTGTGCCTCCATTTTCAGGTTGTTCAAAGAATGTATTGAGGGTTTAAAATTGTAAAATATATATGTGTATTTGATTTTTGAAAGTGGAAATTTGTTTTGTGAACTAGAGTTGGTGCTCTTGGTTATCTGAGTTGGTGCTCTTAAGAAAAAGAGATTTGGTGATTTCTTGGGTTGGTGCTCTAAAATTTGTAAAGCATTTCAATTGTGAGGCTAGACTAGGACAATATATCCTAACGGCATTTCTCACCGTGGTTTTTTCACATTGGGTTTCCATGTAAAATCTTGTGCTTTGTGCTTTTGCTGTTGCACTTTTCTCAGTTTCAGTTGTTGCATCTTTTATGTTTTAGTTTTTCAGATTAAAGCTTGATAAAAGTTTAAAGTGGTTAAGAAAGTTTAATGTTGTGTACTACTGATTCACCCTACCCCTCAATAGTACTTCCGTGTTCTACAATTGGTATCAGAGCAAGTGCTTGTGTAAAGACTTAATTAGTCTAAGTGGATTTTGGTATTAGAACACATGGCTTGTTAGGAAGGTTCATCTTCTAATAAAGCACCACTATTTGATGGTACCGATTATACTTTTTGAAGCATAAGAATGGAGAGTTACTTGTCTTCTCTAGGGTTTGATGTTTGGATGTTCGTAGTAGATGGATATACTATGCCAACTCATGCTATAATTGATCCTATAGAAAAAAGAGACCGAAAGCAATGCTAGGGCAAAGAATGCTATTATTTGTGGATTGTCTAACATTGAGTTTGTGAAGGTCATGCACTGTAAAGCATCTATGAAGGAGATGATAAGGTGAAGCAGGCGAAATGGCAAACATACAAGGCTAAGTTCGAAGAATTAAAGATGAAGGAAGAGGAACACATTACTGACTATCTCCTTACAGTTGATGAGATAGTAAACACTATCAAGGGACTAGGCGAAACAATAAAAGATTTAGTCATTGTTCAAAAGGTTTTACGATCCCTGCCTTCTAAATATAATGGAAATTTTTTTGGTATAGAAAAGGTAAGAGATCTTAGCAAACTCTTTAGATGATTTACATGGTATTCTAACAACCTATGAAATGAGAATGACAGGTGATGATGAGTCAAAACGAGAAGCTGCTTTTAAGGCAACTAAAAAGGTAAAAGATAAAAGCACAGATTCAGAAAAGGACATTGAGGAACAACTTGCTAACTTGGTAAAGAAATTTAAGAAAGTTGGTAAATTCAAAGGAAAACTTCGTCTTTAATGTTTTAATTGTGGGAAAATTGGACATTTTGCTGCCAAATGTCCTTATGCTAACAGTGATGAAGAAGATGGTTTTAAAAAGAAACGAAAATAACAGTTTGCTTATAAACCAAGAAAGTTTCGAAAGAAAAGAAGTCTTTATATTAAGGTGGAAAGTACTAATTCTGATGCTAGTAATTTTGATTATGATAATTGTAAAACTTTGTTTATGGTAATAGGACCATGTTCTACAGGTCAAAATGGTGTTGATTCTAACAGTGATACATAAGGTGAAGTGGATTTGGAAGAAGAGTTTGTTTGTGCTCTAGATGATATTGGCAGATTGAAGAAGGAAAGGTCACAACAGTTGAAAGATGCAGAAGCACACAATCATATTATCACAAATCTGAAGGTTGAATTAGAAGAAGGTAAAAAACAAACAAAAATGGTAAAATCTGAACTTATTCTAAAATCTAAATATTGTTCAAAACTAGAAAGTGAACTAGTTTCTTTAAAAAGTGAAGTTGAAAAGTTAAATATGGTTTCAGAAAAAACAAGCTAAGTTTGGAAAAAGTTCAAAAATGTTAAGTGCAATGTTGGCTAAACAAAGAAAGAATAACAATCAATCAAGTTTGGGATTTGAAAAAGGTGAAAGTTCCAATAGTGCAAAAATTGATACTTTTGAATCACGAAGAAGGAAAAATTCGTATCCTAGAAGATTTTATCCTTTCTATGGCTACTGTAATTTTTGCAACTATTTTGGTTACAAAGCAATTAACTACAGAATTATGCCAAGGAGAAGAAACAATTTTGTTGGCCAAAATTCATTTGATTCCTTAAGGAATTTTAATGTGGTTTGTTTTAAATTTCACTTATTGTAACAAATTGTCACATGAGTTTTGCAAATACTGGAGACAAGGAGTTGAAAGTTTGGAGAAAGGAGAAAAAATCTCTTGTTGTTGAAACAACCCTACATGTAACACGAGAGAATATTTGGATAGTAGATAGTGGTTGTTCGAACCACATGACAATTGACAGAAACATTTTTTCCACATTTACATAATGGAATGGTGGTGCAGTGAAATTTGGAGACGAATCTTCAGTACATATTTTTGGTAAAGGTTCCTTGAGTATTAATGGTGTTTTAGAGGCAAATAATGTTTGATATGTTGATGGCCTAAAATACAATTTACTAGGTGTAAGTCAAATGTGTGATAGTAGTTATTTTGTAAATTTTAATGTTCAAGGTTGTGAAATAACAAATTCTAAATCTAGAAAACTAATAGCTGAAGGTAAAAGAACTGAAAGTAACGTTGATAGCTTAAGGGAAGTAAAAGGTAGAAGTTGTTTAATAAGTCAAACTGATGAAAGTTGGCTTTGGCATAGAAGACTTGGTCATGTTAATTTTAGTAATCTTGTGAAAAATCATCTCTTTGAATATAGTGAGACATATATGCCCAAGATCATGAACCTAAGAATATCATTTGCAAAGAATGTCAATAGGGTAAGTAGACTAGAATCAATTTTAAGCCTAAAGAATATTCAAGTTTGCAACCTCTTGAATTTATCCATACTGATCTTTGTGGTCCAACAAAAACTAAAATTTTGAAAAATGAAAGGTTCTTTATGTTGTTTGTAGATGATTTTTCATGAATGACATAGGTGACATTCTTAAAGGAAAAATCTGAAGCATTTGATAGGTTTAAGATTTTTAAGGCAATGGTAGAAAAAGAGAGTAATTTTCAAATTAAATGTCTCAAATTTGACAAGGGTTGAGAATTTCTTTCTAATGAATTTGTGGCTTATTGTGAAGAACATGGCATAAAGAGGTAATATTCTGCAGCTGAAATACCAAAACATAATGGTGTGGTGGAAAGACAAAATAAAACAATCAAGGAAATGATACGAACTTTTCTTAATGAAGCAAAAATTTCAGACAAGTATTGGGTGGAAACAGTTCATACAACAATCTACATTCTCAATAGAGTTTAGTTGAGACCAAATAGTAAAAAAACTCCATGTAAATTGTGGTATGGTAAGTCTACTTCAGTTAAATATTTTAAAGTCTTTGGTAGTAAATGCTTTATTAAAAGAGAGGATGATGGATTGTGTAATTTGATTCTTGATGTGATGAAGGTTTGTTTTTGGGTTATTCTACTGACAGTAAAACCTATTAGTGCTATAATAATAGATTGAAAAGAGTGATTGGAAGTGTTAATGTAAAAATTGATGAAGGTGTTCAAAGTGATAATTGTGAAGAATCTGTTGTCGAATCTAATAATGTTGTTGAGATTAATCCTAACCCTTCTTCAAATAATTTTGGTGCAACTAATCCTGAAACAAATATTTTTAATAACGACGATGAATCTAATTTAGAGACCGCCAGTGACATTTCTTTTGAAAATATTGGTGAAAAGAAAGCTTCTAAGTTTGTTAGAAGAAATCATCCTGAACAACAAATAATTGGGCATAAAGATGATGAAATTCAAAAAGAGAAAAAGGTTGTTAAAAATTATAATGTAGAAGCATATCTTTCATTATTGTTTGAAATGGAACCTAAATCTTACAAAGAAGCTAGTTCAGATATTAGTTGGATTGATGCAATTAAAGAGGACGAGATTTGTCATCTCTTAGATGACAAATCTCAAAGGACAAATCGATTCGCCCCTACCTCACTTAAACTGGCGCCAAGGGTGAGCCAGGGGATGATAACAAAACAAAAACTATACTAATAAAGAAACAAAATAAAACTATTAACGTGTAGAGATGATGAAATATATAAATCTGAATCAACAGGGAGATGCAAGACTGAAAATAAGTTATACTAGAGAGATGAGAAGGTCTCAGGTTTTGGACACCAGTGTGACACACTGTAGTTTTACAAGATCAAAAAACATAGAATCTCACAAATGACCCACAATTAACCACTTCGGCCATGCAGAACCTATTTGTTGTCTACACACACGGAGATGGGGGAAAAAATGTTGGGGCTATATAGGGCTCTACCTCAGTCAGACCCTCGCTTTGGTGTTTCCAACTCCACGGACAACTAGATAGATGGATTTGATAAAAGATAAAATGATAATATTCAAAAGAAAACTATACTCTGCTTAATGGAAGAAAACCCCTTTTGCAAATAGATAAAAGTGATGTATTGATAAACTAAATGCACCTAGATAATAGATACAAGTAGAGATATGATAAATAGATTGCATGCAACAATAAAAAGATAGATAAAAGATAAAGAGAAGACAAGGTGTGTAGCTAAACCCCCCTTTTCAAGATATGAGCATGATGAAGCTCAAGATGCGTGCTTTGTGGTTGCAAGATGATTGTAAGAATGTCATAAACAACTATAGCTTGATAGTGCTTGTAGAGCCTTCAAGAGAGCATTAATGAGAGATATCAAAGAGAGCCAAAGAGTAGAGACATGAATCCAAGAGAGAAAACCAAGAGAGTGGAACCCTTCAAAATCAGCAAAGAAGAGCTTTTAAGGTTGGGAAGAGGTGTGGAGAGCCATTACAACTGAAAGCAAGCCAAAGGACACGCGTCAGAAAGCGCCTGACTAACTGCAGGATTTAAAATTGCATGGATCTATTGGGACGTTAGCGCGACACACATACGTCTACGCAGTGCATTGTCGTCTTGTCAAAGATAGGCCCAAATGGGGTTTTAGTACAAATGGGGGCACTTTGTCTTTGGGGAAATGATGAGATTTTGATCATGGAGCTACCATTAATGCACCAGGCGCCATGCATAAGTGTCATATATGCACTAGGTGCAATTTAGGACACTACTATTAGCAACAGGGCAACACCAATGCAAGAAAACTGAGAGGGGGGGGGGTGAATCAACTTTCACCAAACTCAACCAAATTAACCACAACTTTAGATTTGATTAGTGACAACAATAGCTGATGAATACTAAGAGGGGTGGGGGGTGAATTAGTATACCTAGTAACTTCAATAAACACTTAAACAATTTAACTGCTGACCGGTGAAGCAGGTTAAACAATAACTTGATTAGAACAAAAACAAGCCAGATAGCAAATAAAGCATTCACCCACAAAAGTGCAATCACCATAACACAAGATGTTTTTGACATGGAAACCCAAATGGGAAAAACCACGGTGAGTAAAACTCACAAGTCAACTTTCTGCAGAATAGTAACCGGATCGGTTAAGGTCAGACCAGTTAAGGTCTTACAATGTTCTTCACCAGAACAAATCCTGTTAGGAATCCAGATCTCTGTTTGGAGATAAGTCCTGTTAAAGACTACCCTGTTAAAGGATTTCAAATTCACAACTGTGAATCACCTTGTTAGAGGTTTTACAAAAGGCTTGGCTGGGCCTACCCGGTTAAGGGTTTCAGACTTGTCGAAGATATTAGTAATCAACAAGTGAATGATCTAGATAGTAGCACAGAATGCTTGATTAGATCCTTGAAAATTCCTTGTTAATGCATTCAAGCATTACTTTAGTCTTCTTATGTTTTGCACTCTCAATCTCAGTCACGAGATACCTTTTCTCGATCAGACCTAATCTTTTTAGAAAAGCTTCGCACATAACAACTTCGCTTCTATATTTAAAACCCTAGACATGATGTCCTTATATAGGAACTTGATTTCATGTCGGTCCAATAAGATTAGACTACAATTTCCTAGGTACAATGCATCTAGACACATTTGGTAACACGACACAAAACATCGCCATAGTGTTGGTGGATGGTAACTCATCACACATTACATGTATACCAGTTAATTACATATACTGATCACCGGTTAACAAGTGAAGACTGGAAAACTGGAACATAGTTGTTCTGATCAAAAGATTAACTGTCGCTCGGGGTATTCGTTCAGCTTGAGATCTTCATACCACTTGGGATCTTTGGTCATACTAAGACTTGTAAGCATTTTCTGCACAACACCGATAGTCTCCAACAAACAAAGACTATACATACAATATCAGTTAGAACAACTACCGGTTGAGAATAATACATTCAACATATAAGTGTGTGTCCATCAATGACAATCACAACTAAACATCATAAAAATACCAAAAATAGCAAAGATAAACACCACATCAACAACACACATAACACAAGGATTTTTGATGTGGAAAACCCAGTTAAGGGAAAAACCACGGTGGGAACCTACCCACAATATGATGATACTCTGCAGTAGTATGTCTAAATATTACAATGGGGAATGCACATGTATTCAAGAACACTACCTAGAGCTCACTGCTCAAAAACAATAAAGGGCAACAACCCTTGGAAGGTTCATTGCCTTACAAAAATTGGACAACAATCCAGATTACATGAACTAAAAGAATAGCATCTCCAAATGCCTGATTACAGTTTCGGTTAAGCACACTGTTTGCACAACAACACTTCTCTGCTCTTCTCCACTAGTGAAAGATAAATTCTCTTGGTCACACATACAATACTCTCATAGATCATAGATCCAACCGCAGACTGTTACAAGCACATATCTTACATGATTACAACACTTATTTATACAAATCATCAACCTTAACCTTAAGGTCGACCCAACACATACGACCTAATTATAAAATTACATCACACAATACATAAATCCATAACCAGACCAATAAAATGCCGACAAGGACATAGCATGGACCCAAATCAAATCCTCAAACACAAAACACCACCAAATAATTCACCAAGATCATCCGCAACACGCTAAACCGTCGAATATGTCGCATAACATGAAGAATACCACCAAACTAATAAAATATTCAATAACATGCACCACGATCAACACAGACCACCAAAACACATAGAACACGATCAGAGAACATCAACAAGCAACACAAATTCCATCGCAATAACCGCAACAAATCGGCTAACAAGAATCATCATTAATCCATCATTGAAGCTCATGGACACCAACTGACAAACTGAAAGATACGCTTGTGAAGTTCCAAATCATGAACCATTCGATCTGAGGACACACATGAACATCCCAAACCTTCTCCAAAATACACAACACAAGATATAATCATTCTGGAGCAATATGGATCAAATATCATAACTTTGCAATACAGAACCAACAAAAACACCAACCATCACATTGGGTCACATAACTTGACCAAATCACCTTCCGAAACACTGAAACTCATACTAAATCAACTAGAGATAAGTATCTCAAAACCCATTAATTCACATCAACACATTTGCAAGGGATCACCCAAACCAACTCTCTATAACAAACCAATTCACTACAACACGGGAATATATTGACATCAATGACAACAACACATTCCAACAACTCTAATATCCAACAATCTCCCCCTTTGGCATTGATGGCAACATGTGAATGTGAAAAGAAATCAATGCAACGAAAGAAATCAAATCCAACAATCTCCCACAAAATCACAAGGATCAACTCCCCCTTTAACAAACAACTTAGAATACTTCAGGGTTTTTCACATACATCTCTCCCCCTTTGACAAAAATGCCAAAGATACATACAAAACATTATTCTCTCTCCCTTACCTAATAATATCTTCCCTTTAGAAATTTAATCTCTCCCCCTTAGGATAAATTCATAAATCTGAACAACTGAACCACACACTGACTACTCCCCTGGAGAAGCAACACCAACTCATCAATTCAGATAACAAAATAAGACTATGAAGTCCACCAGATCAATGCAACTCAATGCATCTAGTTCATAGTAGGAGTGGCAATCACCCCTAGCTTCTCTCTCATATATGTAAATGTTTTTGCAGGAAAAGTCTTATTAAATATATCTACAATCTATTCCTTTGTAGGTACATACTTCATTCTGACTTCTTTCTCATTCACCTTCTCTCTCAAGAAATAAAACTTGATTGATATACGTTTTGTCTTAGAATGCAACACCAGATTCTTAGAAATATTGATAGCACTAGGATTGTCATAATATATAATAATAGGCTCATTATAAACAACTCTAATATCCTTCAACATCTTCTTCATCCAAAGTACCTGAGTACAATTGCTAGCAACAACAATGTATTAAGCTTCTGCAGTAGATAAAAGAATAGCATCTTGCTTCTTACTACAAGAAATCAACTTCTTTACCAAAAAGAATGCTCTATCGGTGGTGCTCTTCTGGTCATCAACATCACTTGCCCAATCAGCATCAGTATAAGCTCTCAAAGTGAAATCATCATCCTTCAGATACCATAGACCATAATCAACTATTCCCTTCAAATATCTGAATATCCTCTTCACAACAATAACATTACTTTCCTTAGGATCAGCCTGAAATTTTGCAACAAGACATACAATATTCATAATGTCAAATCTAGTCTGAGTCAAATATAGAAATCCACCAATCATAGATCTATACAGGGTCTGGTTAGCCTTCAGAGATTCATCATCTTTTGTGATCTTGCATCCGGTCACCATAGGAATTCCAACAGGTTTGGAATCATCTAACCCAAACTTCTTCAACAATTCCTTCACATACTTAGATTGAGATATGAAAATGCCTTTATCAATTTGTTTAATTTGCAATCCCAGAAAGAATTTCATCTCACCTATCATAGACATCTAAAATTCTTTTTGCATATCATCAACAAATTTCTTACTCAGATCATCATCTCCTCCAAAAATAATGCCATCAACAAAGACTTCAATAATCAAAATATTATCATTATCAATCTTGAAGTACAAATTACTATCAGTGTTACCTTACAAAATCCCAACTTCATCAAATAACAATCCAATCTGGCTACCAAGCTCTAGGGACTTGTTTAAGTCCATACAATGCTTTCTTCAATCTACATACCATGTCATCTTCATCTATCAATGAAAATCTGTCTGGTTGCTCAATGTAAACTTCCTCTTCCAATTCACCATTTAAAAAGACTGACTTCACATCCATCTGATATGTCTTGAATTTTGTATGAGCAATAGATGCAAGAAATAATTTAACAACTTCAATTCTAGCTATTAGAGAAAAAGTACCCTCAAAATCAATACCTTTCATTTGTGAATATCCCTTACATACAAGTCTTGCTTGTTTCTAACAACTTCTCCATCTTCATTCATCTTATTCCAGAGTACCCATTTAGTACCAATTACATTCTTGTCCTTCGGTCTCAGAACAAGTTCCCATGTTTTGTTCTTCTCAATATGATCTAACTCTTCTTCCATAGCTTTTACCCAGTTTTTATCTTTACAAGCTTCAACAACATCTTTAGGCTCAATTTTGGAAGTCAAACATGTCTCTTAAGCAACAATCCTTCTCCTAGTCATCATAGTTTTATTTTTATCACCAATAATTTGATTCTCTGAATGAATTAATCTTACATACTTGGAGGTCTTCTGATTATTCTAATTTTCAATCTCTTGAACTTCTTCACCGACAACAACATCTTTAATTACTATCTCTTCCAGATCACTCCGTTTCATGCTCGAAGTCTGCACTTTCTTTGAAATAACATCCTGATCATCAGACTCATATCCACATGCTTTGATTTGCTTCTCATGATTCTCATCAACTTTCACATTTGCACTTTCCATTATCTTTCTCAGTCTTTTGTTGTAACATCGGTAGGCTTTGCTCTTAGTAGAATATCCCAAAAAGATTCCTTCATCACATCTTGCATCAAATTTTCCTATATCCTCATCTCTTTTGATATGACATTTTCTTCCAAAGATTCTGAAATATCTAACTATAGGAACGTGTCCAAACCATAACTAATAAGGAGTCTTATCAGAATCACCTTTTATATGCACCCGATTGAATGTGTATACAATAGTGGTAACAAATTCTCTCCAATAGATATGCGAAACATTTCCTTCAATCATCATAGTTCTAGCAACATCCAAAACTGTTTTGTTCTTCCTTTCAACAACTCCATTCTGTTGAAGGGTTCTTGGAGCAGATAACTGTCTCTTGATTCCATGCTCTTCACATAAAGAATTAAACTCACCGGAGGTGAATTTTCCTCCTCCATCAGACCTTAGGCACTTCAGCTTCAATCCTATCTCTATCTCCACTCTAGCTTTGAATATTTTGGATTTCTTTAGTGCTTCAAACTTCTCTCTTAGAAAAGTGACCCACATCATCCTAGAATAGTCATCAATCAACAACATAAAGTATTTGTCTCCCTGCAAGCTTCTTACCTTAGAAGGTCCACATAAATTAGTATGCACAAGATCTAATAGTCCATTAGATGTATACAGTTTTCTCTTAAAAGAAATTTTCTTGTTTTCTTTCCCAATTGACATTCTTTACATATTGGATTAGTAGGCTTCACTATCTTAGGTAGATCTCTAACAACTTGAGTAGAACTAATCTTAATCATGCAGTCAAAATTAACACGACATATCCTTCTATGCCACAACCAAATCTCATCAATATGAGCAATCAAACAACTTTTCTCACCAGCATTCAAATGAAAGATATTTCCTTTAGTCTTAGTTCAATGCAATCTTTATACCGAAGCTATTCAAGATGTTAGATTTCCCATTCTTGAATTGTAAATCATATCCCTTATCAACCATTTGTCCAAAACTTAAAAAATTATGCTTGAAACCTTCAACATACAAAACATCATCAATGTTATGCTTACCATCAAGTGAAATAGAGCCTCTACCATGGATTGCACAAGTTTTATTGTCCCCATATTCACAAATTTACTTTTATCACCTATCATGTGATGTGAACAACCACTGCCAATCACCCATTGATCTTTCTCATCAATTTTAGTAACCAAAGCTTTCTCTTCAACAATACAACTTGTAGAATCAACAAATACCAGATCATCTTCCTTGATAACAATGAACACAAATTCATCTTCTGAATTCCCTTTCTCAGACTCATCATCTAGTCACATCTTCGTCAACAATATAATAATATTACTTCTGATATCTATACTTCCAGTTAGGCTTGTAAGGCTTATCATACTTTGATAATCTTTTAGCTCTTTTAGGACACCTAGAAGCAAAATGACCTATCTTATTGCATGAAAAACATTTCAAAGGCAACTTTCTTTCATACTTATCGGCTCCCTTAGGCAATATCTAACAATAAGTGCTTCAAGCTCTTCCAATTATCTTTCCTATTCTTCCATCTCTCTCATTTCTCTTTCATATCTAGAAACCCTAGTTGAACTTTCTCCTAGATCATACTTCTACTTCTTTGATACAGTAGCTTTAAATGCAGTCTCAATTTTTCCATGTGATTCACCAAGTTTGCTCAATTCAAAAGCAACAAGCTTACCAACCAACATATCTCTTGTCACAGTTTGGATCTCATCAATAGCAGCAAATTTGTAAGTAGGAGGAAAAGATCTCAACACTTTAGCCACAATCTCAACTTCTTCAAGGACTCCACTGACACACCTGATGTTCAACACAAGATCATTCACTTTAGCCATAGAGGATGAAATATTCTCATCTTTTCCCATTCTCAGCAACTCATACTTCCCTTTCAAGCCCTGGAATTTAGCAACTTTCACATGTTTATCTCCTTCATACATGGTTTCTAGCTTCTCCCAAATCTCATGTGCAATCTGCAATCCCATCAGATTAGTCATCTCTGCATCAGTCAGGGCACTCAACAATGCTTCTTTAGCTCTTATATTATTTTCAACATCTTTGATCTCAGCCGTAGTAACATGATCATTCAGAGGAACATTGTATGCATTCTTTGTAATCTTCTAATAATATTCTCCAAGACAATTCAAGTGAACTTCCATCGGTTCTTCCATATAGAATAGTTAGTTCTATCAAATCTTGGATTCTCCTTGAAAACAACAGCTGCCATCCCAAATCTCCCCAAACAGTCAATATCCTTCCAGAGGATCTATCTCTAATACCAATTGTTGGCAGCAGGACAACAACGATGCAAGAAAACTAAGAGGGGGGGTGAATCAATTTTCACCAAACTCAACCAAATTAACCACAACTTTAGATCTGAGTAGTGACAACAATAACAAAGATAAACACCACATCAACAACACACATAACACAAGGATTTTTGACGTGGAAAACCCAATTAAGGGAAAAACCATGGTGGGAACCTACCCACAATATGATGATACTCTGCAGTAGTATTTGTAAATATTACAATGGGGAATGCACATGCATTCAGGCACACTACCTAGAGCTCACTGCTCAAAAACAATAAATGGAAACAACCCTCAGAAGGCTCACTGTCATACAAAAATCGGACAACAATCTAGATTACATGAACTGAAAGAATAGCATCTCCAAATGCCGGATTACAGTTCCAGTTAAGCACACTGTCTGCACAACACTTCTCCGCTCTTCTTCACTAACGAAAGATAAATTCACTTATTTGTACATACAATACTCTCATAGATCATAGATCCAACCGCAGACTCTTGCAGACACACATCTTACATGATTAAAACACTTATTTATACAAATCATCAACCTTAACCTTAAGGTCGGCTCAACACATACAACCTAATTACAAAATTACATCACACGATACATAAATCCATAATCAGACCAATAAAATATCAACAAGGACATAGCATGGACCCAAATCAAATCCTCTAACATGCAAGACCACCAAATAATTCACCAAGATCATCTGCAACACGCTAAACCATTGAATATGTCGCATAACACGAAGAATACGACCATACTAATAAAATCTTCAATAACGGGCACCACAATCAATGCGGACCACCAAAACACATAGAACACAATCAAAGAACATCAACAAGCAACGCAAATTCCACCACAATAACTGCAACAAATCGGCTAACAAGAATCATCATTAATCCATAACCAGAGCTCAAGAACACCAATTGACAAACTGAAAGATACACTTGTGAAGTTCCAAATCATGAAGCATCCAATTTGAGGACACACATGAACGTCCCAAACCTTCTCCAAAATCCCCAACACAAGATATAATCATTCTAGAGCAATATGGATCAAATATCATAACTTTGCAATACAAAACCAACAGAAAAACCAACCCTCACACCGGATCACATAACTCGACCAAATCACCTTCTAGAACACTGAAAATCATACTAAATCAACTAGATATAAGTATCTCAAAACCCATTAATCCACATCAGCACATCTACAATAGATCACCCAAACCAACTCTCTGTAACAAACCAATTCATTGCAACATAGGAATATATTGACATCAATGACAACAACACATTCCAACAACTCTAATATCGAACAACTACAAAAATGAAAGAGGAATTAGCTCAAATTGTGAAAAATAACTCCCGTGAGTTGGTTCCTAGACCTTCTAACAAATATGTCATTGGTGCAAAATAGGTATTTAGTAATAAATTGAATGAAAATGGCGAAATTGTTAGAAATAAAGCTAGATTGGTTTGCAAGGGTTATGCACAAATAAAAGTAGTTGATTTTGATGAAACATTTGCTCTTGTAGCTAGATTAGAAGCAATTCGTATGTTTTTGGCATTTTTTGTTTATAAGAATTTCAAAGTTTGATAGATGGATGTAAAATCAATCTTTATTAATGGTCTTTTGGAAGAAGAGGTATTGTGTGTGCAGGTAAAGAAGATTATGTGTGCAGGATTAAAAAGGCTTTGTATGGTCTTAAATAGGCCCCTAGGGTTTGGTATTCTAGGCTTGATCAACATCTTCTACAAGAGGGTTTTCACAAAGGTAATGCTGGAAGTAATTTATATTTCAAATCTATTGAAGATCAGGTGTTTGTTGTGGTAGTATATGTTTATGATATTATTTTTGGTGGGAATGATGAAGTTTGTAAGGATTTTGCCAATCATATGCAAACAACATTTGAAATGTCTATGATAGAGGAATTATCATATTTTCTTGGATTGCAAGTATCACAGTTGGATGTAGGCATATTTTTGTCATAGACTAAATATACCAAAGAGATGCTTATAAAGTTTCAGATGGAGGACTATAAGCCAGCCAGTACACATATGATTACAGGTTGCAAATTGAGCAAGAATGATGATTCACCAACCATGGATCAAACATAATACAAGTCAATGATAGGCAATTTATTGTATCTTTCGACATCAAGACCTAATATTATGCAATCTGTTTGTATGGTTGCTCATTCTCAGGCTACTCCTAAGGTGTCATGTCTTAATGCAGTTAAAAGGATTTTCAAGTATCTCAAAGCTACTAAAGATAATGGTTTATGGTATCCTAGGATGAATTATTTTACCTTTACAACATATACATATGCCGACTGAGCATGCTGTGTTTATGATAGACAAAGAACCAATGGTGGTGCATTCCTTTTAGGAAACATGCTGGTTGCATGGTTGAGCAAGAAACATGATTCTGTCACTTTATCTATAGCTGAGGAAAAATATGTTGTTGTTGCTTCTTGTTGCTCACAAATTTGAAGGTGGTATTTGATTGTGCAGTATCCATATTTTGTGATAATTGAAGTGCTATTAACATTTTCAAAAATCATTTTCTTCATTCTCGCACTAAGCACATCTCTATCAAATATTAGTTTTGGAAAGAACGGGTTGCTAATTATGAAGTTCGTCTTAAGTATGTTAATAAGTTAAAAAATAGCTAGTTGATATTTTCACGAAGCCTCTTCCTACAACAACCTTTGAACTTCTTTGTGCACAACTAGGGGTTGTGCCTTTACCGCACTAAACTTGGTTACACCTTAGCATATGCTTAGGGGGAGTATATTCTTGTTTTTCTCTTTTATACCCCGCCCCTTTGTCATTGATGTCAAAGAGGGGAGAAACAATAGATTGAGTTGCTTTCAAATTTCAGATGTGCTTTTAGATTTTAGATTGTTTTCTTGGTTGGTAGGTGTTGTATTCAGTTCAGATTTGGAGTGGTTATTTAGATTTGTCTTTCCTTTTAGATGTTGTATGTTACAGACACTTTATTATTTGAAGGGAGATATCATTTTTTTTTGTTAAATTGGATTCAGTGATGTTGCAGTTGTGTTTTGATTTTGACATTAAACATCTCATCGATCTTGCACTAATTATTCATCAAATAATTCTTTAATTCTTTAATTAAACTAATTCTTATCTTTTGAATTAATTTAATCATCACAATTCTCCAATGTTACTAATTATTTAATTTATATTCTGTCTTACTCAATTAATCATTTAACCTCTTCTTTAAATTAATTAAATATTTATTATTTAATTAATTTGGATTTAATCCTTCAATTAAACAATCTTTATTATTTAATTAAATTCAATTTCTAATAATTAAATAATTTCTTTAAATTATTTAATTAACTAACTCATTCTTTTTAAATATTCAAACTTCAAAATTTCATATTCTCCCCAAACTGCAATTTCATCAAATTTTAATTAATTCCATGCACATTTCACTTTTCAAAAATCCAAATTCAAGTTGAAATAAAAATGAAATGTGAATTTCATCTCAAAATCCTACAACAAATGTTGAAATTCTAACTCCCACTCACTTTCAGTCTGACTGGGCAATCTATTCAGTCAACTAAGCAATCTATTCAGTGATCCCCCCAGTTAACTCAGTTAACTCCTTAATCACCTTTTTCAACTCTCAATCACCTTTTTGGAATAGAGTAATCAATTCAGTTAATAAATCAATTAACTCAGTCATTTGATCAATCTAATCAGTTCACTGATCAATCAATCTAGTTGACTCATCAATCAAATGAGTTAAACTCTCAATCAGTTTTGTCTCAAATAATCTCCACCGTTGATCAAATTTGTTCCAGAATGAATCTCAATCGTCCATTCTCATCCTCCATAATCTATAAAAGTAGCCCATTTCTCCTAATTTTCTTAACCACTATCTTCAAAATTATTGTGCCATCTTTATGCAGGAATCCCAACACGCAAACACTGAGAGCCACACAACACAATGATGAAGAAGAGAAATGGAAGCCATCAATGGAGTCAATGAGGGAGTTTTATGTGTTTAATTTCTAAGTCATTGATTTCTATTGTTTATTTTATTGTGCTTATAGAATTTCTTAATTAGATTAGAGTATTAGTGGTTTACTCTCTTAAATCTAATTAAACATGAGTAATTTTTTTTGTAGAAACAATGGTGAACCCGATGTGAAGAACAAGAACTAATATTCTTCCTTAATTATGTGTTTTTGCAGGTTCTATGTACAGATTTCGACATGATTTGGTGTTTTTGTAGGTTACCTATATGGAATCACGCAAGAACAAAAAACGTTTCACATTTGTATGTGCAAAAAGTCACATATGTTCTGTCACTGTTTCACATTCATTCGTTTAGGATCTTGCATTAGTCCTTACCAAATTTCACATTCATTGATCAAGGATTTCACATACGTACAATATGTAGACACATGCTAACGATTAAGTTGTTTCTAATTGTGATTGATTTTTCTCTCAGTTCCTGATTAATTCTCTTAATTCTAGAAATTTTGCTTTCTTCTGTTTTACTTTCATGTATTCGTTTAAAGTTCCCCTAACCCATGGCACATAGGGTAAAATTTAAAATTTTAGGATCTAGGAGGAGCACTGAATAGAGAAGGCAACAACAGATTTCCAGAGACTATTGCGAGCAAAAAGAAAATTCAACGAACCTAAACTTCAAATCGCCTATATGAAATACCAGAGATGAGTCTTCGCCTACATAGAAAAATATGGAATGATAGAAGGAACAATATTAGGATTTTAGAGAAAAAGTTATTAAAATTCAAATTTTCTAACTCTCTGTTTTATAGTTTTCAAGTTCTATGTTTTTGCTCAATATCTTTGTTGCATGCATTTTGATAGAAATTTGTAAGAGTTTTGTCAGAAATTTGCATTTGTGGTTACATCATTTCATATTCGTAGTTACAATTTTCGTATTCGTTTATATTTTGTGTTGCATTTGTTATCTAGAATATATCACTTTCTGTTTCTGTTTTATCTTGTTTTATTCTAGTTTTTCTATGTTTCTGACAATTTATTTGCATTGTGTGGCGGAATACCAGGGAAGAAATGAACAGTCCAAGAACCTTACTGAAACTACTTTTTGGTTTACAAGGTGTCATTTTGAGACTTCCATTTTTAGTCACATTTCATTTTGGTGCTATAAAATAAACATGTGTATTCAATTCACATTTCAATTTGGGTTTAAAAATGGACAAGGATTTGTTTTATGCTTAGGATACATCACACATTGCAATGATTTAAGGTTAATGAACTTTTATCTTTCATGTTTGGAGAGCTTTCTCATTTCGTAGGGCGGACCCACAATTGCATTAAGTACCTTTCCACCTGCATTTGGTGTCTTGGGAGATAGGGAAAAGTGACAACGACACCCACTTTTATTTTAGTAGTGAGGGATATCTTTGACTGGGGATTTCATCACCCAATAGAGGTATCTCGAATTGGGACACGTTGGGGATATCGACTTTCCCAATGTGATCTTGAAACTGAGCCGCTATATAAATATGCTACTCAAGTGGCTGGAGCGTTGAGTGAATTCAATGTATGTGGAGGCCCCCTCTATACCAATAAACTTAGTTAAATCCTTAAGTGGCTTTCTTCGAGAATCCATCATTGGATTGGTGATCCCTCAGAACTATAATACGAGCCAATTGTTTTAGTTGACAAAAAATCCCACATTTAATGGTCCATGGAGTGCAGATTGTACCCCATAGATACCCCTCATGTACCTTTCAATAATGAGATAGGAATTCCCCGGTGATAAGATCTTCAGATCTTTGGGGTAAGAGAATCTAGCATGCCCGAGAATTGAGTGTCATGGAGTGGAGCCAATCTTGCCAGATTCTTTTTCTATTCGTCTTGCATAGGTATTTTGTTGTGGGGGCCCCATCAGATGGTTTCCTCTTTCCAGCCTAGGTTGTAAATGATTTTTCTCATGTCTTTAATCTGTTCGATGTCTTAAGCCAGTAAGAGTCAGGATTTCTTAGGCCCATTTAGGCCCTTCTGCTCATGCAAATCTGATTTTCAGAGTTGTTAGAAACAAATTCAGTTAGCCATACTGTCTTTCATATCTGTATGATGTGTTTGCAAAATCCTTCCAAAACAACCAACTCAATCAATACAAAACAGTCAAAAAAAGGTCCCAAATTCCCAAAACAAAGTTTCTTATTTACATTTTTGCGATCATAGGTTGGTTCCAAGTCCTTAGTCTTCATTTTGCATCATATCATCCTTGCATAGTCCATATTGCATACCTTGTATTAGGTTTCACATTCTAAACTTGGTCTTCATTTTGCATAGTCCATCCTTAGTCCTCATATTGTCCTTGCATAGTCTTAATCTACATCAGGTCCAAACATTCTCCCAAAAGATTATTGAGTCGAAGAGACCCAAATTTTTAGGCAATCATCATATCAATCTTGGTTCCCTTGCTCATCAGTATAGCATAGAGAATCGATTTCCAAAATTCCAGTTTGGGTCATCAACAAATTCTTACCATCTTTTGAGCAATGTCAATTACTTGGTCAATAGATTAAGTTTCCTTTAGTTGCATTTGCATTTTCTTTAGGGAGTATCCATAGCATGTGTTGCAATGGTCTTGCATGTTGATAGTTTCTTCCCATTTGAGCAACCCAATCTTGGTCCAAATGATGATCAGGGAGAAATAATTGACGGTCTTGATAACCTTGAGTGGAGGCTAAGAACAAGTGTTCCCCTGTATAGAGGAGTCGAGTTTGTCATAGACGAGGAAATAAGAAAAGCAGTTCGAATCCAAAGAGCGGTTGAAAGAGAAATTGTTTAGCAAAGGCTTGAAAGACTTAGACTGCAACAACATGAACCTCCTCATCACAATCCTCAACCTCCTCATCCCAATCCTTAGTAGAGTGTCAAGGTAATTTGCATACATAGTCTTTTAGGAGTCTAATATTATCATTCTAATTGCATCATAACTTGTCATAGGTCTCGCATTCTCTAAGTCATCTTAGGAGTCATTCATGCCCTTAACAAGATCACAAAGAGATAAGAATAAGATGGACTTGAATAGTGTCCCTTTTGTTAAGCCCACGTGGAACATGGACTTATCAAACACCAACACACGCAGCCCCAAAGAGCTGCAACACTACCAACCAACATAAACAACATGCCTTTAACAAAAGAAATCTAGTGAAACTTGACACAAGAAGAACTTGAGGCCACCCGACAAGATCCACAAGTCCTCATGGTTCTCAATCCACTTATTAATCATGATAGGGATGAATATCTTTCTCTTCTGATTTAGAATGGAGCCAAGTTACCCCCAAATTTTGACATTTCAACAATATTACCGCCAAGGGTAACTTTGAACCAAAATGTAAATCAGACACCAAACACGACACAGACACAAGTTGCATGTTCAAGTGCAACTCACAGTGCACCTCAAAACACACAAGTGACAACCACCCAAGCCATGGTGGTTTCCACTTATAATTCCCAATTGTGTTCAATGTCCTCAAATACAAATGTGACATACCAAATAAGCTCTAATGTTACCTCACAATCCATTTCAAATGTCTCAAATACATCTGCACAAACTCAAACAAGTATGTCTTAGAGTACTTCTCAACAAATAGTATCAGCCTCTATGGGCTCTTATTACAATGGTTAGGGTTTGAATCAAGGTTTCACTGGAATGTACAGATCAAGTCAACCCAATGTCAGTACCCAATTCACCTACTTCACAACACCCAGTGGAAATCACAACACATAGTTGCATAATCAGTCGATGTTCCAATAGTCTCCTATATACTCAAACACCAATCCTTTTGTGGGGAATATATATGTAGCAAACAAACCTCTGACCCAAACACATATATTGGCTTAGCAAGTTCAAAACCTCAAAAGACAGATGACAAATATGAAGGCGAGGAATGGAAATAAAAGCTACACAATGGAGGATCTTCGTCCTTATTCCTTTGACAGGACTTTGAGTATGCCACCCTTTCCACCACATTTTGAAACTCCCAAGTTTGACAAATATAGAGGAAAAGGTGATCCCCAAGATCATGTCAGGGAGTTCTTCACTACATGTATTGAGGTGGTTCATGAAGACACATACTTGATGCACCTATTTCCCAAAAGTCTTGGAGGAACAACACTAGAGTGGTTTTCGCACCTCCCATTGAAGATTGCCTCATGGGGAGAGCTAGATGAGTAGTTTATAACAACCTTCTCACACAATATAGATAATCCAGTTACTCTAATGGATTTATGTGGTGCTAAACAAAGGGAAGGCAAGACATTCACTACATTTTTACAAAGATGGAGATCCCCGTACCGCAAATGCCTTAGTCATATACCAGAAGTTGAATAGGTTGACATCTTTGTCGAGAATCTCATTCCTTAGATCAAGTATCCACTACAGATGCAATGTCTTAGCACCTTCAAGGAGATCATAGAAAAGGGTGTAAAGTGTGAGAAGGGTCTTGTAGAGAAAGGGGTCCTGGAAAATCACAAGGAAAGTGGATCGATCAACAACACAAATAATGAAAAATCAAAATTCAGGTCAAAAAATAAGAACATGACAAATGATGGAGTTGTAGATGCCCATGTGGTTAACAAAGTTCAACCAATGGTATCATTACAAGGACCAATTGAGTCCTTTGTGCCAAACATGAATCAGTCCCCAAATAATAGTGCAACATCAATGAACGCAAATGTAGTTGAGTCTGGTAACCCCAAACCTCCAATTGCTAATACACCTAGAAGAAATTAAATGCCACTTGGAGATGTTACTATTTACTAATTTGTCATTAGTTTTATGTCCAAAGTCATCCTATATACTCTAGTTGGTTAATACTACCAAAATACTCAGTTGGTAAGCACTAAAGCATTCAGTTATAGAAGAAAGAAGTTACAAAGTTTAGTATACACCGACCTGTCTACCGAGTAACACTCTATGTCTACTGAGCAACAAAGATGGTATACTGAGTTAATATGAACCAAGTGAAACGTGTTACCAAATTCATTGAACCTTGACACATATGTGGAAATGTGTTACAAGATTGAGGAACAGGGAACTGTTATTACATAGGAAATTGCACCTTAAGATTTTATATGATTTTGAGGACATCTATCCAATGAAATAATTTGTATGGTTATTCATTTGATGAATCATGTTTGAAAGATTGAAGCATGAACATATCACTGTCATAAGAGATCTATTTATACAACATGAATTGAGGATCTAAAAGTATGAAGCAAGACATGTGTGATAGATAAGCTGAAAGGCAAAATCATGAGAAAGCACAATGTGTTGTGAATATTACGATTGAGAGAGATATTAAGAGGTCACAGAGAAAGATTTCAAAGATCAGTTAAGGAACAGAGTAAACAAAAGGGTTTACCGAGTTGATTTATCAATTACCGAGGTATGCTATGAGCAAGGTAATTTCATATTGAGCACATAGAATCTGCTATAACATTTCATATGTGAAGTTGCAGATATTTTGTAAAGATTTTGATTATATTATTTTGAGTTGTAAGAGAAACCTTTAACAGGGTAAAAGACTCTAACAAATTCTATAAATTGTAAAGCCTTTAACCAGGTACAACATTTAGTTTAAGTGTTGTAAAATCCTTTAGCAAGGTAGATCTAAAGATCTTGATACTCCTAACAGGGTAAGCTATCAGAAATAGCTAAACATGTAGCTCTAACTGAGCAACCTTTATTATTGCAGTAGTGAAGTTGTGGGTGCCATCCCCACCGCAGTTTTTCTCTCTAACAAAGAGTTTCTGCGTAATCAAAATATATGTGTTATGGAGTGAAACATGTATGAATGTTATTTATATGTTTTAGCTTTATATTATGTTTCAACAATATTCAGTTTATGCTTAACAGTAAAGTTTCTGTTGAAGAAAAGTTTTGAAGTACTGATTCACCCCTCCTCTCTCAGTACATTAGCTTTCCATATTGGACCTAATAATTGGTATCAGAGCTTCAATCTTGGAAAAGGGTTTAACTACCTAAAGAGAAAGATCTTATCAATGGAAGGCTACAAACAATCTCGGAGAATTGTGAATCTTCAAAATGAATTGGATCATGCTAATCAAGTGATTGTAGAAACAAATGCAAAGATCACTGAAAGTTAGAAGAAGATTGTCTGATGTTTTGCAGGACTCACAAGAGCTGGTGGAACAAATTGAGACATCATCTGAGAATAGTATATCTAAAGAGATTGAAGAAATGATTGGAGTATTGAAAGAAAAGAACAAATCATTGACTGATCAGCTAAAAGAAATGAAAAGAGAACATGAGCATTTCAGCACATAGATGACTGCAAATCTTGATGCATTGAGGACAGCCGAGGATAATGTTAGGTCCCAGAGATAACTGAGAGGGGGGGGGTGAATCAGTTGTCTAATAAATTTAAACCAAAAACAACTTAACCAACTTAATGCTTAATACCGGTAAACCAGTTAAGTATGCCAACAGATAGTTTTAACAGTTAATTGCTATACCGGTAAAGATTAATGAATGAAACATAAACACAAAGATATCCACAACACGTAACACCAATATTTGTATGTGGAAACCTTGTAAGGGGAAAAACCACGGTGGGAATCCTTACCCACAATCAGATGATACTACTGCAGATAGTAAGTGTACATAAATGGGGTCTGCACATGCAGAAAGGCCAATAGCCTAGAGCTCATCGCTCAGTCACAAAATGGGAGTCACATTGACTACAGTTGGATGGTTAAATCCAATAAGAATGTACTGCAAAAAATAACATCTTCATATGCTGGATTCAGTATCGGTGTAATGCTGATATGCTTCCACAAAAACATAGCTTCACCTTCAAATGATGTCTTCGTGTATAGCTCTGCTTAATCTCGTATATACCTTCACACAATTCTTTTTCGCATTCCACACTTGATCTTACAATTAAGATCTTACATTTATACCATAACCTAAGATCAATTTTAGTAGGTCGGCTCTACAAGATATTACAATAAAACATTTTACAAACAATATAATATCCAATGCAATAACCGATTGAACATGTCGGCTTAATGCATTTACAACAATAATTAATCATCTCCATAGCGTGCCATGTTGATCTGGAAAAGATAAACTTGCCAGTGTAACCCTAGACCTATTTGCCGGTAACAACAAATATTGAACTATGAATATACCAATGAACAAAACTATAGGACAAGATGTCCAGATGATGTCTTTGACATAACCATGTGTCTTCCATGCCATTCCAAGTGCCGGTGATCATTATATCTTGCCGGTGTACCATGTACCAGTAACTGTGCAATAGTTGCTTGTCGGTGAATGTTGCTGGATCTCCAAAGTGCTAGTGTTTTTAGTAGGTGTTGACATCAATGACAAAACCATACCAAAATACCAACAGATAACATAAGAGATAAAGAAAGAGAAAAATAACAGCTTGAAGCATTAGTGTCTGAAAAGAATGATGAAATCACAAGGATGACTGGAACTCAACAAAATCTATCTGATCAATTGGGTTATGCACATCATGAAGCAAATCTGAAAGAAAATGAGAATCAAGCATTGAAACTTGAAATATCAAGATTGACCAATGAACTTGAAACAAAGAAGAAATCCAAAGAAACACTAAAGAAAAGTTATGAAGCATCAAAGATGTTGGATGAGCAACTGAATATAAAATGACCCAACAAAGTTGCAGGACTCGATTACAAAGGAAAAGACTCTACCGAGAAAGGAATCCACACCACCGAGAGAGGAGAATCATCAAAACAAGCTGGAAACAAGAAGAACATCAAAGGAAAGAAGCCTATTTGCAACTACTGTGGAAGACAAGAATATACTGCCAACATGTGCCAAATCAAAAAAGGTAAGCAACTGAATGTCACTAGGTCTAATGGTTATTGTTACAATTGCAATAAGTATGGTCACACATCTAATCAATATAGGACAAAGTCTGTTAGCAATTATCAGAAGGAAAAATTCAAGGGGTTTTGTAAAAACTACAATAGATATGGACACAATACCAAGAAGTGTTGGTTTAAGCAGAAGAAATATATGTGGTCTGCACACCGAGCAAATACTAGAAGCTATCGAACTTACATAGATCCTAACCGATAGTATACTGCAGTACCATGGGATTACAATACAAGGATATGGTGTGAATGCTGTGGAAGATATGGACATATAAGTGCCAGCTTCTTTATAAGGTTTGGAATGAACAACCGAAGATCATGGAGAAATCCTGGTATGGCATGTTTTCATTGTCACAAAGTTGAACACTTGTCCAGAATTTATAGAGATCAACCCAGAGGAGATACTGAGGAAATAAGAAGCAAATTATAGATGATTTGGAAAAAGAAGGGAAACGTGTCAACTAATGAAGAAAACACCTTACCTATCGAGTTAGGTGCATCTATTTCAAATTAATCGGTAAAGGTATGAAGGGACTGCACTCTCTCAAGGTTATATCTTAACAGTTCCTATTTTATCATGTACTTAATTCCAAAATCTACATAGCTAAGATGCAATAGAAAGTTTGAGATTTTATCTAGTCTTTTGGAGTTCCAGAGAAGTCGGTAAATGCAGGAAGCCTGTCTAGTCGGTAAAAGCATAAAAAAAGGAAGGTAATCAATTTAAAGGAACTGAGTGCATTTAATGTTTTCTGACCTAACTACATAGAGCCCGATAAGGTAAAATGTGTACTTAAAGCCTTTTGCGTGGTCATTTTATAGTTACCAAGTTTTCAAAAAGAAGAGCTAAGTGATTCAAAGGTGATCAAACTCCTCCTGAGCAAATTTCAAGGTATTTATTCATCAATCTCAATGCATTTTTCAATCAAGTCAACTGATCATATTAGTTGAGAATACCTACTTTATATTTACTAAGTGGAAAGCATTTGCTGGTTAAGTTTGAAACCCTAAGCTTTTTTCATTAGTAATTATCCAAAGTTTGAAATGGATCCAAAGATTCACAAACCTGTTGTTGTTGAAACCATTGAGAAACCCTCCCTGAAATATTCCTTACCTCCCAAAGTAGCATCCGAACCCGACGATAAAACAACATTTTTCTCTCATTCTGGATAGGGTTCTATTGGTTGAGGATGTCAGATTCTACACTAAGTGTCATGTTGAGGAAGTAGGTCATATTGAGATCAAGGACATGTATGATGAATTATGCACCGATGGAAATCTGGATAGCAAATATGAGCATATCAAAGTCAAGGGATTGACCGAAGCAATAACCTACCCATGAGTCTTCAAACCCCAATGGGTTGAATTTTTTTTGAGCAGAGTTCATGATGAATTTATGTGGTTAGAGGAGCAACCATTCAAAATCACCAAGGAAATCATCCACTTAATCACCGAATACCCTATATTCGACCATGCCTGAGCTCAAAAAATGATTTCACAGAAAGAATTGATCACTTTAACTGGAGTTGAATTTGATTGCAGAGGTCTGAAATTGAATAATATTACAGATGCATAGTTGAAGTTTGCAATTAGAGTCATAGGTTATTGTTTCTTTCAGTCGGCAAGGGAAAACCATATACCATGTGCAGCTGTTGATTTAGCATACAAAATTGTGAAAAAGGGTATGAAAATTGACCTATGCGAAGTGTTGTTGAAAAATCTTTTTGAAAATATCAATACCATAAGGAAGCTGAAGAAGAAAAACTTGGCAAACACACTAAAGTTTGGGTCACTCTTAGTATGCATGTTTTTCTATTTTCAGAATTCTTTCCATCAGTTGGTAACTTATTTCGGGAGCTACACCGACCAATCACCCATCAAATAAATGACTTCATCAATCAGCTAGGTGATAACTTCAATGAGATAATGGATCATTATTTTAGCAAATTTCAAGAAAAGATGCATAACAGGCACATAATACCACCCCAGTTAGTGGAGAAATACAAGGATAATATATGTTTTGAAGTGGACACTGACTACTGTTATGTCAATGCAGTAGAACCAAGAACTCAATCCTTGTCGCCTATGGGTTATGAGATTGATTCTGACATTACATAGCAATAGATAGATGCCTTTCTTGCACTTCCAAGGCATGATACTGAGATTAGGTATGGTACCTATGAAGAGGTCAAAGAAAAAGTTAAGATGAGCATTGTAGTACCTAAGGCTACAAGGAAAGCAACCAAAATGATTAAAGCATTAACAGAGAAATTTGGAGAATGTTCTTCCTCCACTCCTATCAAGGTCATCACCGAGGAGGAATCTGAAGCCCCAGAAGCAGCACTTACATTGAGCACCAAGTTGCCAAAAGGCAAAATTTTGTAAAGGAAGAAACATGATACATCACAGGTATCACCTACTCCTCCAGTGAAGCACCCCAATACTAGATCATCTGCAGTGTCACCGAGTAAGAAGCAGAAAAATGTTGTAATGCCTAAGGTAACAAAAACTTATAAGAAGTCTACTCGGAGATTGATTTTGAATAAAGAATCAAGTGACACCGAATCTGAAGACGTAAGTAAATTTTAGATTGTTAAGAGTACAAAGGAAAATGTACATAGTGTTGATAATTTTTGTGCAAATCTGAAACAATATGGTGGATTTGGAGCATTCAGATATGTAAAATATGAATCCAGAATTGATGCAGAAAAGAGGAAAATTGAAGAAGCTGTAATTTGCACACTTCTTAAATTCTGATTAGTTCCATTGGAAGTAACTAATTCTCTTCCAAAATCATTGTACTTACACATTGATAATAGGTGGAAATATGCTATGGACTCGAAAAAGCAGATGAGAGAAAGAAGTCTGGTACATCTCTTTCTAGACATTTCGGTAGATGAGATAAGTGAACATCTGAAAAACTACCAGAAAAACTGCCTAGTCAAGCAAAGAGCCTTGAAACTGATGAATGGCCTTTATCTTGAAGTAGAAAAAGAGACAAAAGAAAAATGACAAGAAATTTTTTGAATCAAGAGTGTTGATGAGCAAGGTGAAGTTGAAATAGTTGATATCACCGAGCAAGATCCTGCTGGTACTATACAACTTGATGAGGATATCATGAACACCGAGGTACAGGAACAAGAGATGATAGAAGGGAATGCCTATGCCAAACTGGTATCAAGTGAATCAGTTTTGGAACAAGTCAAGTCCTATCCTTTGGTAACTCAGCATGTTTCAACCAAGACACCTCAGGACACTGAACAAGGCAAAGAGGGTCAACAATCTACCAAAGGAGAACCTACTTCTCAGACCACTGGGGAACAAACTTTTCAAGCCCCAACAAGCACTGAAACTGTTGCCACTGAGACCCCAAGCAAGGAATCACCGAAGGCTACATCTGAGGCTAAAGAAACTGACAAAAGTGTCTCCTCTATCGAGCAACCTACCGAAGGTGAACAAGCCTCCCAAGCCATTGTACTGGTTCAACCGATGAAAGCCTCATCATTTAAAGAGAAGAAAATGAAGGAGCATAGTTTCAAGCTAGATCTGTCAAATCCGATTGTGTTGCCAAATGTAGACATTTCAAAACTGAAAGGGCAAGCACTCATTGAATTCGGGGAACTATGCAAAGCCAAAGCAGAACAAGAGAGACAAATGGCTATACAGAAGAAAAATATAGTACTTTAGAAGGTTAAAGCATTATTAACAGAAATGTTACTTGAAGCTACCATGACAAAAGATGCAGCCATCCATATTCAACTGGATGAACTCCTCACTAAAATAGAAGCATCTGGAGCAGACGCATCTAAATACCTGAGAAAATTGAAGGACAAACAGCTCACTGCCAAAATGATTGAAGAGGTATAGAAAGCCATTGCAATCGGTAAAGTTAAGCTAGCCGGACTCATTGCTGAGTTGTCCCCTCAACTCAAGCATATTCTTTATTTATTTCAAAAGCTCTGTACATTTTCTTTATTCATTAAAGATATCAAGAATAAAACTGAAGTTATTGAAAAAGAGATCACCGATCTCTCAAATAAATTGACCACCGAGCCCAATTCTATTCAGAATTTCTATACCAAGTTACAATCTTTCATGGCTCAATAGTTGGAACTTCGGAATGAAGAGCACAAAATAAGAATGGATGTCATGACTCTTCAAACCTTATTCATTCCACACTTGTCCTCCATCCAAGAGCAGATTAACCGAGCTACCTATTCATCCACTCAACAAGAGGGAAGCACTTTAGATGGTATGATTTCACTGTTAGCTGATATTACAACTCATAATTCCCTAATGGATAGTGTCAAGAGTGCCCTTACCAAAGCTCTCACCGATGCTCGCACTAAGTACAAATATATTTTTGATCAGTTGCCTCCACCGAATGGTAACTAGTTTTGATGTTTGTTGAAAAGGGGGAGTATAGTGTATATAAGAGGAAGTATGCCAAGCAGATCAAAGTATCCGAATGTACAGGTAATTTTGACAGGGGGAGTAGTGAACACCGAGTAGTGAATACAGAACAGTAAAGCTGCATGCAAAATCAGAGTTATGTACAATATATTGATAAGGGGAGTATATCTGAGTATACTATTTATTGACAATTGTATATACTGTCAGTTTAGTCAAATTTTGTAAGTATATAGATTTTTGAGTTATGACTTTGAAAGGAGTTTTCTCAAACATTTCAACTAATGTCAAAAGGGGAGATTGTTACTATTTACTAAGTTGTCATTATTTTTATGTCCAAAGTCATCCTATATACTCTAGTCGGTTAATACTACCGAAATACTCAGTCGGTAAGCACTAAAGCAGTCGGTTATAGAAGAAAGAAGTCACAGAGTTTAGTATACACTGAGCTGTCTACCGAGTAACGCTCTATGTCTACCGAGCAACAAAGATGGTATACCGAGTTAATATGAACTGAGTGAAACATGTTACCAGATTCATTGAACCTGGACACATATGTGGAAACGTGTTACAAGATTGAGGAACAAGGAACCATTATCACATAGGAAATTGCACCTTAAGATTTTGTATGATTTTGAGGACATCTATCCAATGAAATAATTTGTATGGTTATTCATTTGATGAATCATGTTTGTAAGTTCAAAGCATGAACAAATCACCATCATAAGAGATCTATTTATACAACATGAATTGAGGATCTAAAAGTATGAAGCAAGACATGTGTGATAGATAAGCTGAAAGGCAAAATCATGAGAAAGTACAATGTGTTGTGACTATTACGACTGACAGAGATATTCAGAGGTCACTGAGAAAGATTTTAGAGAACAGTTAAGGAACAGAGTAAACAAAAGGGTTTACCGAGTTGATTTATCAATTAACGAGGTATGCTATGAGCAAGGTAATTTCATATTGAGCGAATAGAATCTGCTATAACATTTCAGATGTGAAGTTGCAGATATTTTGTAAAGATTTTGATTGTATTATTTTGAGTTGTAAGAGAAACCTTTAACAAGGTAAAAGACTCTAACAAAGTCTATAAATTGTAAAGCCTTTAACCAGGTACAACATTTAGTTTAAGTGTTGTAAAATCCTTTAGCAAGGTAGATCTAAAGATCTTGATACTCCTAACAAGGTAAGCTATCAGAAATAGATAAACATGTAGCTCTAACTGAGCAACCTTTATTATTGCAGTAGTGAAGTTGTGGGTGCCATCCCCACCGCAATTTTTCTCTCTAACAAAGAGTTTCTGCGTAACCAAAATATATGTGTTATGGAGTGAAACATGTATGAATGTTATTTATATGTTTTAGCTTTATATTATGTTTCAGCAATATTCAGTTTATGCTTAACAGTAAAGTTTATGTTGAAGAAAAGTTTTGAAGTACCGATTCACCCCTCCCCTCTCAGTATATTAGCTTTCCATATTGGACCTAACAAGAGAACCAATTGAGTCATCTCTCAAGAATCTGATACAAACCAATGTGATCACCTTATAAAAAATCAAGGCCTATGAACCAAGTCTTTTCAAACCAATTTGGTGGAATGATAATGAGTTTTGTGAATACCATCGCACAAAAAGGCCATAAAACGTCAAGTTGTTATAGGCTCAAAAACTTGATACAAGATCTCATAGACCAAGGTGACATTACTATGGATGCTAATAAATGATCTACCAACACATATCATACTATCTTCAAAGATCCTTCTATTAAGCATGACAAAGGAAAGGCTTCTAGTTTAGGAACACAATACCAAACTGCAAATTATACCAAGGTAGTATATGATTATACAATCAATGTAATCAGTACAAGAGATGAAATAGTAGCCACGATCACTATCAATTCAAGGAACCGATATTGTTCAGTTGTTACTCAGTGGTTGAAGGTCACATTATAAGGGGTTCCGTCTAATCCTCCTCCATTAACACCTACAATGTAGTTGATCAACTAAGAAAGACCCCTGCACAAATTTAATTGTTTGAGATACTTCACACCTCCTCAAGTCACAAAGAAATCCTGGATAAATCTCTCCAGGGATCTGTTGTCACTCGCGACATAGATGAAAACACTTTCCAATCTATGGTTGGAAATTTAGCTGCTTCTCATGTGGCGTTTACTGAGAATGATGTCCCGACAGACAGGCCCATGCACAATGATCCTCTCCATATAGAAGTGTTTGTGCACAAGTGAAAAGTCAGAAGAGTATTAATAGATGGTGGATCCAAACTCAACATATGCACTCTTAACCTAGTCAAAACATCAGGCTACTCACAACATCATGTTGTTCCTATCAAACTAATAAACATTAAAGCATATGATGATGAAGAATGCCCATCAAAAGGTGTGGTTTTCTTGCCTATACAAGCAGGACTTGTTACCACTGATGTCACATTCTAAGTCTTGGATCGAGAATTGGGATACAACATGTTGCTAGGCTGCCCATGGATACATGCCATGCAAGCTATGCCATCAAATTTCCACCAATGTGTTAAGTTCCCTTATAATGGCATTGAGATCACAATACAAAGTGATCCAAATCCCTTTTAACATTGCAATTACTTAAGAGCAAGCACAAACAACCAAGTCCCTATCAATCAAGTGGTTCCACTCACCATGCAGCTATAATCCCTAAAAATTTCAGAAACACAAGCATCATCATCTCACATACCTACAACACCACCCCTCTAGATAAAGGATGAAGGATGTGGTGAATATTCTTGTTCTAGGACATTATTAGTAAGACAATTGTCTCCTAGATCCATTGGGAGAGCCTTACCAAATCCAACAAACAAAGATAAAGGAAAAGAAATAGTCCAATTCTTAGACACTTGTTCCCTTATAAGATGGGGAGAGCTAAATGAAGAATCCTTGGAAGAAGATGTGAACAAATGGTTGTATAGAGAAGAAGATGATAGTTCAAATGTTAGACTTCCTTTAGATCAATATGTTAATGGCTTTAAAATGTTACAAAAGCATGGTTATGATGTCCCAAAAGGATTGGGGGCACATTCTCAAGGCATTATAGAACTTTTATTGCCATTAGAAAATCCAAAGCATGAGGGTTTGGGATACAACAACATGACAAGAAGGAGAACAATAGTTAGACCAGACACCTCAGTTATCTTGAATCTGTCAACTTTGACAACACCACCACTAACAAGTGAGCATGAAGATCATGAGGCACCAAACCAAAATAATTTGTGAATGATAGTCTTCACAGTAGCATTGCATGTAAATGAGGCTACAAAAACAAGAATAACACCAATAGATGAATCGAGTACCCATTTCACAACATCATAATTAGCTAGGGCATCAATGGAAATAAGCATAGCCCTAACAAGTGACAATAATATCATATTACCTCAGTCTCTCATCCAAGCACTAAATGATATTTCTATCACAGAGGAAGGATCTACAAGTCATGAGGATATCCCACTATTCATCAATACTGTTGAAATTCCTCTCTCTCCCATTAAGGAGGTTGATGAACCAAATGAAGAAGGATAAGACATGGAGACATACATTGAAAGTATAACTGATTCCCATGATCACGAGTTCCTATCTCTTCATAGCTGTAGCACATATACAATATACAGAGCTTATGACAACCAATCACTTGTTGACGATGACATTGTGTATGAAGACAAACAAATAGATCCAAAGTCAATAAAATATGTTTATGATAACTAGGTTTGCATGATGTCAGCAGTACCTCCTCTAGAGAAAGGCAAAGATTTTTGTCTTATGTGTGTATGTGTGAAAAGTGGACCTGAATCTGTATCTGGAATAAACAACATGTCAATTAAGTCATTACATGCATGGTTAGATAGATATAAACATGAATAATAAAACCATAACAAATTGACCAATTGCCTTCTAGTAGATGTGAGTTTAGATTGCTCTCAGTTTGCTAAGCTATCTAGTGACTAGATAACACCTAAACGAAGGATTTGATCTATATGAGCTTGAATTCAAGGCAGATGGATGCAAGATTAATCTAACATGATCTAAGCAATAAATGAGATAAATGATCTAAATATGTATGCAATAACTAATATATGAATATCTGAATGCACAAATATCAATGAACCTAGAGCAAAAACAACATGATAACAATATATTCTCCAGGATTTTTGAATGAGAGATGAGAGCCTGAATTTATAGAAAATTCAGAAAGAAACCAAAGGCTGAGATCAAATGATGATGAGCGGTCAAGATTTTCCAAGCGGAGCCACAATCCAGGTGAATTGATGTGATTGGATGCTTTTCTCAGTTTTAAAGGAAATTGAACTAAAATTAAGATAAAATCAGAGAAAACTGATTTATTCTCTATTTCATTCAATTTTAATATTTAATTGTTTTAATTGCTTTCTTTGAGATTATTTATCAATTTATAATTTGTTTTTCAAGATTATTTCCAATTGATTTCTTTTCTCAATTTTTAATTCTTTCTTGGTCAATTAATTCCTTTTTTCAAGATTTGATGGCAAATTGATTTATTTAATTAAAAATGCTAGGATATTTAATAAGATAAATAAGATGATTGTTTGAAACGATTTACTTGAAATGATCAATTAATTAAATAAATATTTACTTAATATTGAGTTATTTATTTTGCCATGTGACATTTGATGTTTAAAGAATTAATTGTGTGCTCAAGATTGATTTAATTGGGACCTTGAAGATGTTGTCAAGATTAGGGGGCCCATGGTTTAGATAACCATTTTTTAGGGTATTACATTTGCCCCTCTTTGAATTAATGTGCGAGCAGTGCATTGGTTCAAAGAAAATTTGATGTCTAGGAGATAGCAGTTCTGAACTTGATTGATCACGAACTAGATGAAGAGCGAAGTGTTTAGCTTGATTCGAAGCAACAAAGATGAATGAAGTCTAATTAAAGTGATACCAATCCCGAACTTGATTGAACTTAGGAATGATAGAAAACAAAAGATACCGAACTTGAACTTGATTGATCAAGAAGAGGATCTTACTGATCTAGAACTTGATTGATCTAGACACAGTGAGTGAAGATAAAATCGATCTTAAACTTGATTGATCAAGATACGATGAGCGAAGATAAACTGTCCAGCTTGATTGAAAGCGACAAAACTGAACACCTGCTTAGATTGAATGTGATCAAAGAAACTCTTTAGACCCTTGATTGAGTTTAAATGAATAATCAACTTGATGAAAAGTGATGAAACTGATTAAAGTTAAGAGATTGATTTAGATAAAAGACAAATATCAGCTTGATTTGAAGCAATGAAACTGATATGCCCCTAGCGATTGATTTGATTCAGATGATCGAGAGATCTCAACTTGATATAAAGCGATGAAGATGAGATGTCCCTTAGCAATAAGGAGTTGATTGATTTTCTTTAGTTGAAAAAGATGTTTTGCTCGACTTTCGATGAAGATTTGAAAATTTTCTCGACATTTGAAGATGTAAGGTCATAAGGTCATGAGTATGCTCCCTCAGGAGCGAAATCGAAAGATAGCGAGGGTAAATGATAATAGGCAATATTGAGCGATGATAAGTTGTTTTGAGCACAAATTGATTTAGAGGAATTTTGAAATTTTTTGCGTTGATTGATAAGAAATTGAGCGTAATTAGAAGAGAGAATGAGCTTTTGATGAAAAGTGCTAAGTGGTCCAAACTTTGTGAATTTGGCTAGAAAAATGATCTCAAATTTTGATTTCGATACCGAAAATGGAGTCAAAATGGGCAAATTAGCTATGGGTACAATTTTTGTGACTATTAGAGCAAGTTGAAAAATTAGGTTTTTGGCTATATATGGGACAAAAGTGTCATTTTCAATTCATTTTAACCCTCCAAAGTTTGAAAATTCAAAAAGCCTTATGTGAGAAAAATGGTGGTACCTACTCGTGAGCATCGATTCGAGTGCCAGAGATGACATAATCAACCATGACACTATGAGCCACTAGTAAGTGATCTATCTTAAGCCAGTTATTCATTCCAAATTTGAATTTTTTTGTTGATTTTTCAAGTTTTTTGGCATGTTGAGTCGGGTTTTCTCGTTTTGTCGTGCGAGACAGGATCCTGTCTCGTACGACAAACTGCTAAATTTTATTTTGTCATTTCAGGCCATTAGATTTGTTGTTCTAGGGCCACCCTTGTGTCGTACGACAACCTTCTTGAAAGACCATTTTGTCGTCGAGGGTCTAATCTTTTGTCGTTTGGGAGTCTTTTGTCATACAGGGCTCAATCCTGACTCGTACAAGTTTTTGATCTTCTGTGTTTTGTCGTTTGGAAAACAATGAGCATTTTTGAAGGTCTAAACTTGAAATTTTGTTTTTGTAATTGACGTAGTTGGATTTGCATGATGTTTTACTCCTCTTGTAGGCTTATTTGGAATGTATTCTGATACTCCATTGTTTGATTTTACAGGTTTGATTGCCTCATGTGCTCTTCAGGTGTGTTTATCCACCTACCATGACTTTAGTTTGACAGCTATCAGAGGTTGAGCAGGCTCATATTGACTTGTGCGGCTTGACACATTTGTTGAGATTACCCGATATCTGTGTGAATCACGGTATGCTCACAACATTGGTAGAGAGATTTCATTCTGAGCATAATACCTTTCACTTACCAGTTGGGGAGATGACTATCACTCCTGAGGATGTATATAGGATCCTCCATATCCCTTTTGTTGGGGATAAGATGGACTACGATTCAGGACACCTTCCCGAATTACATGCAGTGAGGCATGTCTTCAGGGATCCTGATATCCTGACACATTCCATCAGTTGGGACATCACGATGAGCAGGTACAGTGATGATTTTCCTTTGGCTTGCATTGTAGCAGGTTTTATCAGCTATTTTCTGATTCCGGATAGAGGTCAGCAGGGATTTCAGTGTGGATGGGGCTAGATGTTGGAGAGATTGATGTGGACCCCCTAGAGGCTTGGCTGGGGTTCTTGCATTTTGGTCCACATGTATCGCGAGATGCATGAGATAGTCTATAGGGAGGGCAAGAGCATGGCCGCTGGTGTTTTTATCTTACAGGTTTGGGCTTGGGAGCACCTGCCAGTTTGTCAGCCTATTGTTGATGATAGCAGAGAGCCTGGGTAGCCGGTTGTATATAGGTATGCCAGTTATGTTACACAACCCCATTTGGGGAAGATGGATTTTTGGTGGCGATAGTTGGATGACCTGATAGCCATGGTATGGAGGCCTTACAGGGGCTTAGAACCATGGGATGACTGGAGGTTGGTACGCAAGGACCTTTTTGTTACTCACCCTCTTATTGGCAGATTGCAGATGATAGTGAAGCAGTTTGTAGTATCACGGGTGATAAGGCAGTATGGCCGGCCTCAGGGGGTATCACAGGAGTTCACAACATATGCCCGATATGCTGATGAGGAGAGGAAGGGATGGTCACCGAGGTTGTCCTATGCCTTGGCCATGTAGGAGCTGACTGGTCTACAGAGACTAAGATGGAATTACCTAGGGGATATTGCAGATGCAGGGGTATTTCCCTAGTATAGAGATTTTTTTCAATAGCATCCATTCCCTCGTTTGACGGATCCAACTAAGCAAGCTCCTCGCATTGAGGAGGTTGAGGAGGATGCCCTTGCGCACGGACAAGGATGGGGTCAAAGGTAGGGATAGAGAGCTGAGGCTCTGAGGCGTATAGGTGGTGATCCTGGTGCTAGTAGTAGAAAGGTTCTAGCTGATGCAGGACAACAGAGGGGTGAGGGTGGATTTCTTGGGGGTATAGGCATGAGATTGGGTGGAGCTGAGGAAGAGTGAGAAGCTCTGAGATAGGTCTGTTAGTGGTGAGAGAAGCAGGTGGAGCTAGAGGTGGAGATGGGGGTGGAGAGCTTGTGAGAGTAGGGGATGGATGTTGGACGGTCGATGAGGGCACATTTAGCGGAGCTGCAGTCACAGTTGATAGTGGCTTAGACTCAGCTGGCGGAGTGAGACCGGCAACTTGCAGAGGTGAGGGATGAACGAGATCGTCAGCTGGCTGAGTTGAGAGCAGAGCGCGATCGTCAGGTTGCAGCGATGAGTGTAGAGCGAGACACCCTTCAGCAAGATGTTTTGCATCAGATTAGTAGGGCAGCCTACTATGTTGTAATATATAGCGTGGCAGTTCTAGTTGCACAATAGGTTTTCCCTTATTCACAGTATATGGCATGGTCTAAGGGAGCATAGGCACCTCGTCATGATCCTGGTCATCAGGCTCCTCCTCCTCTACCTGGCAATGAGGGAGAGGGCGCTAGCTAGATATTTCTTTTTGTAGCAGTGATATTTTTTTGTAGACACACCCATTTTTTTTGTAGCCTATACGATTCTTGCTCTGATGGGAGTTTATACATGTCATTGGACATCATTTTGTACTCTTAGACTTGATACAATATATATATATATATATATATATATATATGAGATCCGATTTGACTTCATTATACTTGTGTTGATTCAATTTTTGAGATGCTTTCTATATGCTTTATTCTACATGTATGCATTTCTGATTTAGTATGAATGTATGTAATGAAAATGGAATATGGATGTTTATTTTTGTTTCTTGTGATGCAAATAAATGAATGTGAATGAGTAATGTGTAATGCAATTTTTTTTTCATTTTTCTATGCAATAAGATGAATTCAAATGAATGTATGAATCTATATAAGATGCTTATGTATGCAGCTAACATCTCAAAACACAAGTACTTGACCGGAGAAATGATGAAAAGAGACCACTTAGATAAGAAATGATGAAGCTTCCAACACTCATGCAGAAAATGAGGAGATCATTGTTACCATACTGAAATCACTTTAAATTCACAAGATGCAGAATGAAATGCAAAATGATGTGCAAAATGCGACCTGAACCTAGTCACTGGATTTTGAAAAGCTTAATTTTCATCATTGAGCGTTTTAAAACCACAACATGCAGATTAAAGTTCCTTGCTTTTCATGTGCAATATTAATTATCTTGTCCGCAATGACCCCTTTTTTCGTTCATATCCTTGGACAGATTTTGCAGGGACCTGGATTGCACAATAAAGAAATTCCCTCAAAACAAACAAAGAAAGATGGGAACCTCCCTGTAGCATTCAAATAAGCAGAGTCGAGGTGTGAGGCGATTTCACCTTAATGTGAAGGCACTTATCACAGAAACCCAGTTGATTAGATGTTTTTAGATCATTAGAATCATTCGTACAAGAAGAAAACAATGAAAATATTATGCCCCTAATCCTTGCTCCTCTTAGTCAAGATAGACTTCCTCGATTTACTCAGAGGGATAATAATCAAAAACCAAAATAAAAGACAACACACAAAGAAAATTTTCATTCATAGCTCAAACTGTTTAGTGATTATTTTTCGATATGTTGTTTTACTTGTTAACTCGGTGTTAAAACTCTTCAGTAGTCAGAAGACAAGTAACTGACTCAGAGTGGACGACCAGGTTTCATTGACGCAAGGTTGACTTGGTTGATACTGCTTAGGACATGTAATATGCTCTTGTTAATTACCTAAGACTAGGACATTGATCGGTTTCAAGCCATGAGGTTTCCAACGAACCAGGATGTCAAAAAAGTGACTGAAATATGTACAAGCGAAAGCAAATATGCAGGAAAGCGGGAATGCCTATGTTGCGTTGATAGATGGAGTGCTTGAGTACAAGAGGTGCCTATTTACTAGGTTTTCACCTGCTTGGCAGAGATTCATTTTTTTTTTTTTACCAAGGTGCCTATTTACCAGGTTTTCACCAAGGCATTTTCTCTCTTTCTTTCTTTCTTTTTTTTTCTTTTTTTTTCAAGACTTTTTCTAATTTTTAGGATTTTTTCAGGGTTTTTTCTGATTTTTAGGATTTCTTCAGGACTTTTTAGCTGTATAGGCTGATGGAGCAGAGAATATTTAAGTGAATAATTTCTTCAAATGGATGGTGTTTATTGGTTCGCGGAGTTGTTCTCCTTATGATGTTGAGAGTTGATCGACACTAGAGCCAAAAGCTATAGTAATGATATAGGGACCCAACCAGTTGGGTTCGAACTTCCCTTTGTTGTCTCGAAACTGTTGATTTTTAGGATTTTCTCTTAGAACTAGGTCACCAACCTAAAATTCTCTTTGTCAAACTTTCTTGTTATATCCTCTAGACATTATCTTTTGATACACTCTAAGATGATCAAACACCACTTGTCGATGCTCATCCAACAATTCAAGCTCTTGCAATGTAGATATTCTATATTCTTCATCAGTAATAAGAACTTGCAAAGAAACTCTTAGAGATGGTATTTCCACCTCAATAGGTAATACTACTTCGGACCCATACACCAAAGAAAAAGGTGTAGCCCCAGTAGCTGTTCTGATACTTGTTTTATAAGCCCACAGTGCAGGATTGAGCTGCAGATGCCAATCCTTCCCAGATTTGTTCACTGTTCTGTGTAAGATAGTCAATAGGTTTTTGTTAGATGCCTTTGCTTGTCCATTACCTTGAGGGTAATATACTGATGACCAGTGTTGTTTTATTTTGAATTTCCCACAGAGTTCGTTTAGATCTTTGTTCTTGAACTATCCTCCATTGTCAGTTATAATGGATGAAGGTATACCATACCTGAAGATGATATAATTAAGAATAAATAGAGCTACTTGTTTGCTGGTTTCTTTGATGAGCGAAACTGCTTCTACCCACTTATTGAAATACTCAGTGGCAGTGATAATCAATTTGTGTTTGTTAGATGATGCAGGGTATATTTGGCCAATTAGATCAAATGTACACTATTGAAAGGGCCAGTGTGTCACAAAGGGTATAAGATCCCTTCCTGGAGCATAGATAAGGTGCCCATGCAGTTGGCACTTTTCACAAGTTTTAGCAAATTTTATAGCTTCTTTCTCCATGTCTGGCTAGTAGTAGCCAGCCCTAAGTAGTTTTCGTGCTGAAGTTAGACCATTCAAATGGGATCCAAAAACACCTTCATGAACCTCGGATAGTGCGCGTTGGGACTCCCTAGTTTCTAGACATCTAAGCAAAGTATTATCTAAACCTCACCTAAATAGGTCGCTAGCAATGATGACGTACCGTGACGCATTTCAGATTAGGTTCCTTTTTTCATTTTGGGAAAGATTAGCACGGACAACTTGGTCACATAGGTAAGAGTATGGCTATAACGAGATGAGTCATGTCCAGTAATAGAATAGACCATCTGGGACTCAGGGGAATTATAGGAAGGATAATGTAACTCTTCCACCAGGAATTCAAAGCGAAAATTAGACTCCTGTAGCTGTGGTATAGATGCCAAGATGGCCATTGCATCCGCTGCTCTATTTGCTATTCTGGGGATCTGCTGAAATGATATGAAGGTAAAGTATTTCTTGAGATCATCCACCATTATCTTATAAGGCAACAGTTTCTCATCTCTTGTTTGATATAGGTCATTGATTTGGTTGATAAGGAGTTGAGAATCTCCATAGATGTGTAATTCAACAATCATCCACTCGATGGCCAACTTGATCCCGTTTACCAAAGCTTCATATTCTACAATGTTGTTTGTGCAGGGAAAGAGAATCTTGTTAGCTTTCGGAATTGAATATTTTTGAGGAGTAATAAAAAGTATTCCGGCACCAGAACCATGTTGAGTGAAAGACCCATCAAAGAACATCTTCCATGATTGTTCAGTAAGCTGCATGATTGATTCATCTAGAAATTCTATACACAGAGGTTGACTATCTTCAAGTGGAACATCAACAAGTTGGTCTGCAATAACCTGTCCTTTGATGGCTTTACGTTCCACATATTCAATATAAAATTCTGTAAGAACCATGACCCATTTGGTTAGTCTTCCTGTAAGTGTTGCTTTACTGAAAAGATATTTGAGTGGATCAATCTTAGCTACCACCTTAATAGAGTGTGCCAACATATAGTGCCTTAATTTTTGTGATGCAAAGGCCAATGCCAAGCATGCTTTCTCTATTATAGTGTAGTTCATTTCATATGACACCAATGTTCTACTGATGTAATAGATAGCTCGTTCCTTTTTATTGTCATCTTGTTGTGCCAGAAGTGCCCCCAATGAAGTATCTGTAGCTGATATGTATAGAATCAATGGCTTACCTTGAATCGGTGGCATTAATATGGGTGGATTAGAAAGATATTCTTTGATTTGTTGTAAATGTTGTTCACAATCTTTATCCTAGTTGTATTGAACTCCCTTCCTTAATACCTTTGTGAAGGGTTGAGCTTTATCTACTAGCTGAGATATAAAGCACCTTATTGACTGAAGACAACCCTGTAAACTTCTCATTTGACTGATATTCTTGGGCGGAGGCATTTCCATTATAGCTTGGACCTTTTCAGGATCAACCTCAATTCCTTTTTTTGAAATTATGTAACCAAGAAATTTTCCTGATGTTACTCTAAATGCACACTTTTTAGGATTTATCCGGAGCTTGAATCTTTCCGTTCTATCTAGTATGAGGTATAGTTCTTGAATATGCATAGATCTCTTCATGGTTTTTACCAGGGTGTCATCAACATAATCTTCCATGTTTTTATGCATCATATCATGGAAGATAGTGGTTACTGCTCTTTGGTAAGTTTCTCCTACATTCTTTAGTCCAAACAGCATAACATTCCAGCAGAAGGTTCTCCATGTACATATGAAAGCTGTCTTTTTTTGATCTTCAGGAGCTATCTTGATCTGATTGTAACTAGAGAATCCATCCATTAATGAATACATCTCATATCTAGTAGTCATATCTATAAAAGTATTGCAATTTCCAATTTAATAAACAAGTTATATGCTAGATAGTGTATTTCTGATTTTGGTATTATTATTATGACAATAATATTATCGTCTTTCTTTTCCGCAGGTCTGAAGGAAGAACATGTATCGATTTCAATGTCTTCCTTTTCTTTTGAATGATGTATAAGTAACAAGGCAGACATGATCAAGTGACTGTCTACCGATTCACTTCGGTGTTTATGATAACTAATCGGTGCCAATTAGTATATGTTAACAGATCGATATAAACACAACCAAAATGAATCGGTGTCAAAGCAAATGATAATGGATTATCAACACACCCGATAATGAATCGGTGTCAAAGCAAATGATAATGGGTTATAAACACACCCGATAATGAATTGGTGTCAAGGCAAACAATAACAATAACTGATAGCATTTAGATCAATGCTTAACTGTGTTAAGCAAGTTGTCAATCTTAATCCATTTTATCCAATATCAATATCATAATCAAGATCAAAGGTTACAGTCTAATAAACATATTTAGTTTGGAAAGCATAAATCGGATAATCTAATAGTATAGATGAGTAGACCAAAATAGAGGAGATTAATGAGTTAGGATAATCTTATCTTGCAGAAGCTACCAATGCATTAGCACTCCCTCTTAGCTTTGGAAGATAGATTAAGTAACTTGCATCACATTTCTTTTTCCATAATGTCAATCTCTAAGAATATATATCATCTATACATATGATATGAAGTATCATCAGAACATAATATACAAATATAAAACATCACTCTAAGCATGTGACATAAAGTATCACCTAATCATGTGATATAAAAGATTTATCATATTATTATGACAAGATATCACCTAAACACATGATATCAGTATTGCCTAAACACGCAATACTAAGGATAAACATATGGGAATGGTTAGATTCTCATCTTGTCCAGGTTGTGATATGTGCACAAACATTTTATACAAATATTTTATCACAACACCATCATGGCACATCCATGACATACCAGAAATCTAATCATGATAATTGGTTTAGAAAATCATTAGATCGTCACCTTATGATGTCTACATACAAGTGTTCATAATCTGAGAGATCGTCACCTCTTAGATATGAACACAGGGGGTGAAACCTAGAATGTCCCAACATGAAAAAAGAAGTTTACATAATAAACATCTTATTTACAAAGCATATTACCTTTCTATCATACCTAAACCTTTTCTGAAGTGATCAACCTTCACTCTCGAAAGCGGTTTGGTCAGAATATCTGCAGTCTAATCTCCTGTGCTAACATATTCCAATTTGATCACATTTTTTTCTACCATGTCTCGCACATAATGGTATGGAATCTTAATATGCTTGGATTTGTCATGAAATACTGGATTTATAGAAAGCTTTATGCAGCTCTGGTTGTCACAATGGATGACAGTGGGTTTCATGGGTTCACCAAATAGTCCCACAAGCAACTTCCTAAGCCATACTGCTTCTCGAGCAGCCATGGAAACTGCAATGTACTCGGCCTCGGTGGAACTCTGAGCTATAGAAGATTGTTTTCTGCTGATCCAAGATATCATGGCTGATCCTAAACTGAAGCAACACCCTGAAGTGCTTTTCTTGTCAGTCACACTCCCAGCCCAATCTGAGTCTATAAATCCATGTAGGTCTAGACTGACTTTCTCATATTTTAGACCAAGGTTTAGAGTACCTTGTAAGTATCTTATAATGTGTTTCACTACAATCAAGTGAATTTCCTTAGGCTCACACATAAATTGACTTAAGGCATTGACAACATAACATATATCTGGCCTTGTATTCACCAGATACATCAGGGACCCAATCATCTATCTTTAGAGTGTAGGATCAGTGGATTGTGACTCTGCTGCTGCTTCCCTAAGTTTATGTAAATTTGTTTCCATGGGAGACGTCATAGGTTTGTAGTTATGCATTCCGAATCTCTTCAAAATGTCCAAGGTATACTTTCCTTGGTTTAGTATAATATTGTCAGAATTCTACCATACTTCCAATCCTAAGAAGTAATGAAGGAGTCCTAAGTCCTTCATATCAAATTATTTGGATAGATCATTATTGCATTGATCTATAAGATGATCATTTCCTGTGATTAATAAGTCATCAACAGATAAAATCAACATTAGCATATCATCTTTATTCCTTTTGTAGTAGAGATTAGGATCTGCATTATTTTTATAGAAGCCTAGTCCTGAGAGAGTGTCAATTCTTTCATACCAGGCCCTGGGGGCCTGTTTAATCCCATAGAGAGCTTTCTTGAGTCTACACACATGAGACTCTGCATCATGAATTTCAAACCCTTCAGGTTTCTCTAGGTAGACTTCTTCTAAGATATCACCATTTAGAAATGATGTCTTAACATCGATTTGGTGTACCTTCCATCCTTTTGTTGCTGCAATGGCTAATACAACTCTCACTGATGTATACCTGGCAACAGGTGCAAAGGTTTCTTCATAGTCTATTCCCTCCCTTTGTGAGAATCCTCTAGCTACAAATCTGGCCTTGTGTTTCTCAATACTACCATCTGTAGTATGTTTGATTTTGAATAACCATTAGATGAAACCACATATTTCTTGGTTGACCTAGGAACAATCTCCCAAACATCATTTTTCATAATGGATTGATACTCTTCAGACATGGCATCCTTCCATACTTGATGTTTAAGTGCATCTGATACATTGTTTGGTTCAAATTTAGAGAGATCATTCATAAGAGCAACATAGCTAGTGAATTTATTTGGTCTTTTTCTTTCCCTGAAGGTTCCTGAAGGAGAAGCAAACTTCTGATCTTCTGCTACAGTCTTGGTGGCCCATAAAGGTCTTTTCTTGAGGTTTTCTCTAGGTGAGTTTGAAGTTTCACCTATGGTTTCCTCAAGATTCTCCCTCTGAAGCTTAGGAGTGGGGTTTTCTTCTATGTTAGGAGTGGGGATATAGATTTTAGGCTCTATTGTACTTAGGGATATTTTGAAGGCTAAGTCTTCTTCAAAGATTACATCTCTACTAAGTTCAATATTTCTCTAACCATGTATATATATTCTATAGGCTTTGGATGTTTCGCTATATCCTACAAGTATTCCCCTTTTTCCAGAAGGTTCTAGTTTTAGTCTTTTCTCTTTAAGTACATGTATATAGACATGACACCCAAATATCCTAAGGTGGTTGATATCTGGCTTTAGTTTGGTAAATACTTCCTCAGGGGTTTTATCTTCAAGATGTGAGTGAGGACATCTGTTTTGGATATACACAATAGTGTTAGTTGCTTCTGCCCAAAGATTGATATTTAGATTCTGATCAAGAATCATGGCTTTGGAAGCTTCTACAATTATCCTATTTTTCCTCTCAGCTACCCCATTTTGTTGAGGATTATAAGGTATTGTTAGCTCCCTCTTAATCCTTGAGTTTTTACAAAAAACTCTAAATAATTCTGATGTGTATCCCCCCCCATTATCAGTCCTTAGGGTTTTGATTTTATTACCTTAGTAGTTCTCTGTCAGTGGTTTAAACTCTTTAAACCTAATAAGGATCTCTTCTGATTCTTTACACTTCAGAAAGTAGATCCAAGTTTTCCTAGAGTAGTCATCAACAAATATTACATAATACAAACATCCTCCTAGAGAGGGAGCGGACATAGGTCCACATACATCAGAATGAATTAACTCTAATACTTTGCTTGTTTTCCTAGTACTATTATGGAAGGAACCCTTGATATTTTTACCTAGGGCACATCCCTTGCGTGCCTCTGAATGATATTGCTACAACTTAGGTAAACCTGTGACAAGGTTTCCCATAGATGACAAAGCTCTATAATTTAGGTGGCCTAGTCTTCTATACCAGACCTCATTTGCATTTGTTGCTTTGTGAATTAGGGCTAGGTTGGGCTTTATGCACAACTCATACAAATAACCTCGTCTTTGACCAATGACTTTAGCTTTCTTAATGGAAGAATTTTTTGGGCAAGACAACACCTTGTTCTCCATGAAGGTTATTTTGTATCCGTTATCTTCTAGGGCTGATATGGAGACAAGATTTCTCTTGATGCTAGGGACATATAGTACTCCTTCGAGTTGCAATGATATGCCTATCTTCAGTTTGATGGTGCAGGAACCAATTCCTCTAACTGGATATGAGGAATCATCTTTGATGGTTACTTCCTCTTCATTATTCTCTGTCATGGAGTCTAGCACTTCTCTAAACCCTGTAATGTGTCTAGATGAACCGTTGTCGATCACCCAGGAGTTAGACTTATTTGATGCATGGCTTGTAAGTGTTGAGTAGAGGACACAGTTCTGGGAGTTATCTTTTCTTTTAGATTTTCTTGCTTTGGCAAATGTGGCTTGTTTGGCTCTCTCTGGACATTTTTTCAACAAAGTGCCCGAACTTATCCCACCTATAGCATTGAATATATGATAGGTCTCTCTTTGAAGTGTTCTTGCCTTGATGACCCTTCCTCTTCCTAAATTGCTTCTTCTTGGTTATCTTATTTGTGTTAGTATTTAGGACTTGAAAGTCTTCATCTATGTTCTTTTGTTTTATTCCCATCTTGTTCAATCTTGATTCTTCTTGGAGACAATCATCCCTCAATATTTCAAACTTAGGATATTTGGACCTTGCACTGATGCCTTGGATGAATGTACTCCATCCACTAGGCAACCCATCTAGAGCAACACGTGTTAACTCTTTGCTTTTGATCTCGTAATCCAGAGTTGCTAGTTCATCTCTTCGAGTTGATATCCGCATAAAGTAGGCATTGATTGTCTCCCCCTTGTTCATGGTGATATGATTTATTTCTCATTTTAATGCCAGAGTTTGACTTGCATTCGATATCTCAAATGTGCTTTCAAGTGCTTTGAACATTTTATAGGTTGTTTGATGTTTTCTTATGATGGGCATTATGTTGTTTCTCACCCCATCAACTATTATTTTGATGGATTTTTCATTTCCTTCAATCCATGCGGTTTTGTCAGGTTCATTTTCAGGTTGATCATTTTTAGTTTGAACAAATGAATCTAGTTTGTTCTCTTTTAAGATCATCTGGATTCTGAACTTCCAGGCTAAAAAATCATTGCCACCTCCGAGTCTGTCTTCGAATCTGATAGCGCTGGCCATTGGAGAAATGTGATGTAGTGTATAATCTTGTTCTTAAATTAATCACAAAATTGAATAGCCTCAAGTTTGATCAACTTGACTCTGATACCATGTAAAAGTATTGCAATTTCCAATTTAATAAACAAGTTATATGCTAGATAGTGTATTTCTGATTTTGGTATTATTATTATGACAATAATATTATCGTCTTTCTTTTCTGCAAGTCTGAAGGAAGAACATGCATCAATTTCAATGTCTTCCTTTTCTTTTGAATGATGTATAAGTAGCAAGGCAACCACGATCAAGTGGCACCTTGATCGGATATCTCTTTTAGACATGTTCGACCAAGATGTCACTTGGTTGTGATTGTCTACCGATTCACTTCGGTGTTTATGATAACTAATCGGTGCCAATTATTATATGTTAACAGATTGATATAAACACAACCAAAATGAATCGATGTCAAAGCAAATGATAATGGATTATCAACACACCCGATAATGAATCGGTGTCAAAGAAAATGATAATGGGTTATAAACACACCCGATAATGAATCGGTGTCAAGGAAAACAATAACAATAATTGATAGCATTTAGATCGACGCTTAACTGTGTTAAGCAAGTTGTCGATCGTAATCCATTTTATCCAATATCAATATCATAATCAAGATCAAAGGTTACAGTCTGATAAACATATTCAGTTCAGAAAGCATAAATCAGATAATCTAATAGTATAGATGAGTAGGCCAAAACATAGGAGATTAACGAGTTAGGATAATCTTATCTTGCAGAAGCTACCAATGCATTAACAATATCTACTATCATGTCAATATTGGGAAATGGAAAATTGTCTTTCGGACATGCTTTGTTGAGATCCTTGAAGTCTGTGCAAACTCTAATAAATTTGCCTCCCTTTGATACATGTACTATATTTGATATCCATTCTATGTAGTCTATAGCTTTGATAAATCCAACTTTTAGCAATTTTTCTAGTTCAACCTTGACTAGCAGTGCCACATGAGGATGCATCTTACGGAGTTTTTTCTTGACTGGTTTAACTCTTGGTGTAATAGAGAGATGATGCATGATGAGATCAAGATCTAGTCCTGGCATATCTGAGTATGTTCATGCAAAGTTGATCTTCTTTTCTAAAAAAGGTTGCTGAAATATTTTCTCTTCTTCTGATAGTGATTGGGCTAAATGAATGATGTGTGGTGTCTCTTGACTCCCAATGTTTACTGGCTGAGTTGGCTTGATCAATATGGAAGATCTCTCCTAAAAATGACTTGGTAGTATATCAAGTATCTCACCTTCAGACGCCTCAGAGAGGTTTTCACCTTTAGGTACGTCCTTTATTTTCTCTTTTCTAGATTCTGATACTGCCACAATGTGGTTTTTGCCATTAGGTCTTATTTTTATTTTTCTTATTTTTGTGACTAAGATACTTGATATCCATTTCAGTCCTATTTTCACTCTGTTCACTGGTGGAAGAGTTCATGGGTTCAACTGCATTGAGATAATAGGCTAACATATAGTCATTGGAAAAAGTAGGCACATTCAAGGGTTGGTTATAAAGAGTACAATCAATCAGTTCATGATGTATTAAGGATAAGGTTGGAACAGGCTCAAGGGAGTTCATGGTACTATCATCATGGCTTTGAACTGACCAGTCGAGTTCCAGAAGACTACCTTGCGTATGTGTCTCAAGACCAGGAAGAGTCAGGATATGATTATCAAAATTCATGTTAGTATTTAGTGGACCTAACCCAATCGACCTACTTCTAGCATCATCACCTACTTCAGACTGGACTACATACTGTGGTGTGACAGTAACAGGGTCAGTAGACAATATCTCAACATTCATGACAGAGTAGTCATAATGTGTTGTTGAATAGTTGTTGTTATAAATAGAGCTCCTATCTGAGTCATCAGAGTCATAGGATGAAGTTTCTGACTCATCTTCAAGTGGCTTAGTAAAAGTATATATAGTATCAATACCCACATCTTTGATGCTGCAAGTTCCTTTATGATTTGGTTCATTGAGTACTTGTATTTGACACACTTGCAGACATAACTTTAATGGTTCTGTTAATCTCTATCGTCCATTCCATTCAACTTCTTCTGGACTGATGACTGGTTTTGTTTCTTTAGCTTCTAATTCTTCTTTCGTAGTTTCGTACCTAATTTTTCCTATCTCGTTAGAGGGAGAGTTAGTAGGTGAAGAAATTGCTTGTGTCCTTTCTTCCTCCAACTTTTGTTCATAGTCTTCTTGTCTTTTTAGTCTGATTTCTTCCATTTCCTTTTGCATTTTTTGGCGTATCAGCTCTTGTGCATCATCTATGATATCACTGGATTCTTCAGGGGTTTCTGTAGTAGATGTATCTGAGAGATGGTCAGGACCCCATTCATACTCATTTGAATCAGTTTTTGAATCATCTACTTGTTGTCTGCTAGTATATGTGACCAAAATGTTCAGCGGTGCAAACAATTCTCTAATTCTGTATACTTCATCTCTCATATCCTCTGGGACTTCTACTTCCTATGGTATTATAGCTGATATAATTAGAACTTGATTGCCATCTGTTTCCTCTCTCTGGGTGGGCAATTCTTTTTGTTCATCGTCACACTCTTCCTGAGTTTGTTGAGTATTAATTTCTTGTGTTGTTAAAGGTAGTACCTTTTTCTCCCACTTAAGTTGATGGTGGGATGCGTGCTTCTGATCTGATGTCTTTCTTAGATTATATCCCAGTCCAACTTTATCATTGGCAGACTTAATTTGTAACTAAATAGGTTCAACAATATCTTTTTGACATTTGCCTAGAGGACCAGTACTTGAATATCCCATGCGTTGAAGCATCTTATAGCCTGGACCATATTGTGTCGGGGAAATCTCACAATGTCGTATTTCTTTATTTGCACTATCTTCTTTAAAAAGCAATTTGAGAACATCATCCTCTTCTATTTCACCTGAAAGAGAAGTAGAGGATTGTATAAAGATACCATCATAAATGACTTTTGGAGTTGAAGTTTGTGTCTTCATAACCTCTTATGGTTTTCCCGACTATCTTGGTGATGGAGGAAGAGACATTAGTGAGAGTATAGCTCTATTTTGTAGCCATCTATGCCAGTGTTTGTGATTTTCAATTTCTTTTCTAAATCTTTCAGCAAAGATTCCAAACTTTCAGCTGTAGAGGCTTCTCTATTATGAGGAACAAAAGCATCAGCACTCTGCGTTAATGCATTGCAGGTATAGATTGTATCAACATGAATACTGACTTGAAATCCATTATAAGAAAATTTCAGGCATTGATGATACGTAGATGGTACTTTTTTCATTTCATGAATCCATGGCCTGCCTAGTAAGATGTTGTATGAAAGATGAAGATCTAGGACTTGAAAAATGACATCTCTTTCTATAGGTCCTACCATGATTGGTAATAGTACTAGACCCTTAGAAGTTCTTTCTTCTTCATCATAAGCCTTGATTGTTATTTTGTTTGTTGGGTCAATAACATTTTCAGAAAATCCCAGTTGTGTCAGTAGATTGTAGGTACAAATATTCAACCCAGTGCCTCCATGTATCAAAACACATTTAACTCGGTGTTTATGGATCATGGCTTCAATGTGTAATGGCTGGTTATGTGGGTGACTCAGTGAGTTATCATCTTCTTCAGAGAAAGTGAGGTAATGAGGTGAGGTTAGGTGACCCACCATATATTGAAACCGATCTACGTCTAAATTTTTAGGGACACTGGTGGTAAGTAGATCCTTGTCCAAGACCTCTCTATGAGCAGAAGAGATCTTAAGTAGTTCCAAAATGGAGATTTGAGCATTGGTTCTCTTTAATTTTTTGACAATACTATAACCAGGAGAAGATGATAAAGCCAGCTATTTTGATTTGGCCATGATTGTGTCTGTTTGTCTATTTGGTAGATTTGATGTTGTTTGATCGAAAGTTGAGGAACTAGCTCCTGGGAGAGTAATCTTCCTTTGAGCGCGAGTCACGACATTAGAAGTTTGTGCTTGACTTTGGTGATCTTGGACTATGATCACATTGCAATATTCAGGTTGAGAAGATTTAATCATGTTAATCAAATTATCGTTGTTAGTGTAGGTATAATTGACTCTAGCTCCTCCCTTGGATTTTGAGGAATTTCCTTGTTCATAAGTCGGCAAGGGATCTTTAAAGGCCTTATGATCAGCATTATTTGCATGATTTCCAACAACGATCTTGCCTGCGTCAATGAGATCTTGGATTTCATGTTGGATTTTCATGTAGTTGTTTATGTTATGTCCCTTGTTCCGATGGTAGTCACAGTATTCATTTTCTCTCCACCATTTGGGTCTAATTTCTGGGTCATGTGGTCTAGAATTGTCTAGCAACGTTATCAGATTATTTGCCAATAAGGTTTTAAAAGCGGATTCATATGATTCATCTAGAGTAAAATCACACTTAGGTTTTGAGAGCCAAGGCTTTTCTTTAAACCATTCTCTTGTTTTCTTTGGAGGATTTTCTGCCGTAGTTTCAGCTGCCTTGAGTGCTTGCGTGCCATTGGCCAAGTTAAATATTGTGGATTTTGTTTTTGCTTGGACAGTAGCTACCACTCCATCACTAACAACGTTTCTATTGTTATCTTTGCCATATTTCTAGTACTTGCTCTTTTCTTTAGAACTAGAACCTTGTGATGTTTCTTTCCAAAGTGATATATCTCCCTTTTTTATAAGCACATCTTCCATTCTGAGGGCGTTATCTACCATTTTGTTGAATGAAGGGTGTACTTGAATCTAGACACTGTACTTCAATTCAGGGATTATGTTGTTGACAAAGATATCCATTTTCTCAAGATCTGGGATAGTTCGTGAATATTTAGAGAACATCTTTCTCCATCGTTGGAGAAAAGTGAGAAAGGGTTCTCTTGTCTTTTGTCTAGTATTGCAAAGTTCTATCGTGGTGACCGGGTGATGAATGTTGTAGGAGTACTGCTGTAGGAACAGTTGGATTAATTCTTCGTAAGTTTTTATTCCCATGGGTAGACTTGAGAACCATTCCATAGCTTGCCCCCCTAAACTTCTTGGGAAAAGGCGCATGAGATACGTTTGGTTATGCATGAACTCCATAGATAAAGCACAAAATTCTCTGATATGATCTTGGGGGTCCGTATTCCCGTCATATTTGTCAAACTTAGGCATTTCTACTCTTGAGGGAAATGGAGGCATGTAAAGGTTTTTGTCAAATGGGAATGGGCATATTGTGTCCAGCAAATATTATTTTGGTATTTTATCTTTGTTTTTTAGTTTTGTGACCTCTGTTTCTAATGTTTGCATTTGTTTTCTTATCTTTTCCCATGGTGTCTCTTCCTCTTTAGTGAGGAGGGCCTCCACATTATAACCAGTAGGGAGTTTGGCGCCTTGCTTTGCTAATTCTAGGAAATAGTCTTCTTTTTCCCTCGCCATGATGACCTTCATCATTTTTCGGAACTCTTTATCATTCTGACATCTATGTACTTTGGCCTCGAGAGGTTCAGGAAGCTCAGATTCAGTCGATGAAGAATCACTATCAATGGCATGATTTATGAAGTCGTCGTGAGTGTCTCATTTACTAGCTTCTCTTTCTTGTCTTTCCCCAGACATGGTGGGAGATAGGGGCTGACCAAATATTGGTAGATCTTAAATTGGTATTTGTGACGAGGACGATTTATTTTGAAAGAGGTTTCCTTCAAAGAATGGATTGTCATTTGATGAAAAGGGTGTTTCTTTTTCTTTGTCTATTTTGCTGCGAGAGTTTCTGGTTTGAACAGGCATTTGTCACTGATAGGACTGAGAGCTAAATGTGTTGCAAAAGTCAAGATTAAATTGTAGCTAGTAGTTCGTTTAACGTAGTGATTGAGAGAAGTTACTAAGATCTGGTCTGGTTTCAGGAATGATCTATCCTGTGTAAGACGTTATCTAAGTTAACTTAGGTTTGATAAGATGTTGTTTGAACTAGTTGAGAGATGATCGACAAAATCATGCAATGCAACGACAAAGGTACACTATCAAGGTTGTTTATGCTTAGGAGGATGATAACCAGTTTTAGGCTCATTGTAGACTGTTTTAGATAGGTTCGACTATTCTGGACTGGCAAAATCAGAGACTCGTATGATAGGATTTCTAAGACCGTACGATAGTATAACCGCTTCAGGATAATAACAATTCTATTTTGTACGAGTTGGTGCCTAGTACTATTCGAAAAATGGGCATGTCCCGAACGACAAAGGATTCAGTACAGTTTTGTCTTGTACGACACAGGATTTAGCTTGAAATGACAGACTGCTGGGTCTCGTATGACAAAGGATTGAGATCGGTCAACAAATTAGAAGGCTTGTATGACACAGGATATGGTGCAGGACGACAAATGATCAGGTTCGTACGATTGTTAACAAGACAAAGACAAAAATTCTGAGTTTTTCAATAGCTGAGTATGACAACTGAGTATGACCAATTCTGAGGTGGACTGTTTTTTGACAAGGATAGACTAGTTTTGATATGGATAGAGTTTTATCACTGAGTTGTTGATTTGTTTTCTCCAGTTTTAGTATTCCAATTTTAGTTTGAGGGACGAAAACACAAAGAACACATAATATGAATAGTAATTCCAATCACAACATGCAAACCCTATGGAAGTTGTCTTAGAGAAGAAAACCTTTGCTTGATGACTTAGGTACACACCCAATAGCTAATCAGAATACGACTGCTGAGTCTCACACAATGGATTCTCAACGCCGTATTAGCCGAATCCAAACGCTAATGGGGGCACGATATGGAAAGTGTCTTGGGAGAGTTACTATCTCTCTTGTACAAAGATTATCAACCTTTTGGAGGTGAATCAGGTAGCTTCTAATTTTAATTAGATCTAGTAAGGGTTCCGTTTGGCTTGTTGAGGTATAAAATCAATTAAGAGGTCTCCCAGTCTTGAAAACCAAGGTTCAATATACCCGAAGGTACTGAGGAGAGCTATTCCTGAGCACTGTCGTTGACTTGATTTTCATCAAATCACATTTATTTTATAGTGGGATGGAGTAATTGGCATTTATCCGTTCCCACTTAGGTCATTCCCCTCACACCGACCGTAACGACTTTAAGAGTTTTTCAACCCCTTGGGAGGGAAGGCCTGCTAAAGATGTACAAATCTCAAACATAGAAAATTTCTCAAGGGTCTAGATTTTTGGTTGTCTAAAAAAAGACAAGAGCATACTCTCCTACCTCTCAGAATTTTCTAAAAACACAAAAGACAGATTTTTTCATTAACCAGATAGCAAGTTAGGTGCCTAAAAAAAATTAAAGAATACACAATGTTTAGTCAATTCTCTTTAGGCAACCTGCAAAAACAACGTATCAGTAGTCATGTGTTTTTATTCTTTAACATGCATATGTTTGATTAATAAATTCTTTGACAAGCGTCCTGCAAGAAATTGGTTAGGCTGTGAAAATACCAGGCAGACAAAAGACAATTCAGGGTTAGCGTTAGCCTAATCAAAATTTAATTCAAGAAAAACCTTGAAAAGTAAAACTTGCTTTAATCCAACAGAAAACAGAATCGTACGACAATTCTCATAGAATGAAATGACAAAAGAATTTTGTCATATGAGTTAGAACTAAGAATAGGATGACAGAAGACAAAATCAAATATTCAGAACAGAATGTCGTATGACACCATTTTATGATTCGTACGACAAATAACAGGCTTCAATATAATATCATACAACAAATAACAGGCTTCAATATAATGTCGTATGATGCAGTGAAACTACTCATACGATGTTCCATAGAGATTGTACGAACGAAACCTGCACGATTAAAAAAATGATTTTGAGGCCGAAAAAGTAGTCTTCTGCCCCACGGTGAGCACCAAAAATGTGTGTGTGAAAAGTGGACCTATATCTGTATCTGGAATACACAACACTTCAATTAAGTCATTACATGCATGGTTAGACAGATATAAACATGAATAATAAAACCATAACAAATCGACCAATTGCCTTCTAGTAGATGCGATTTTAGATTGCTCTAAGATTGCTAAGCTATCTAGTGACTAGACAACACCTAAACGAAGGATTTAATCTATATGAGCATGAATTCAAGCTAGATGGATGCAAGATTAATCTAACATGATCTAAGAAATAAATGAGATAAATGATCTAAATATGTATGCAATAACTAATATATGAATATCTGAATGGACAAATATCAATGAACCTAGAGCAAAAACAACATGATAACAATATATTCTCTAGGATTTTTGAATGAGAGATGAGAGCCTGAATTTATAAAAAATTCAGAAAGAAACCAAAGGCTGAGATCAAATGATAATGAGCGGTCAAGATTTTCTAAGAGGAAGCACAATCTAGGTGAATTGATGTGATTGGATGCTTTTCTCAGTTTTAAAGGACATTGAGCTAAAATTAAGATAAAATAAAAAAAACTTATTTATTCTCTATTTCATTCAATTTTAATATTTAATTGTTTTAATTGCTTTCTCTGAGATTATTTATCAATTTATAATTTATTTTTCAAGATTATCTCCAATTGATTTCTTTTCTCAATTTTTAATTCTTTCTTGGTCAATTAATTCCTTTTTTGATTTATTTCCTTTTTTCAAGATTTGATGGCAAATTGATTTATTTAATTAAATATGCTAGGATATTTAATAAGATAAATAAGATGATTGTTTGAAATGATTTACTTGGATTGATCAATTAATTAAATAAATATTTAATTAATATTGAGTGATTAATTTTGCCATGTGACATTTGATGTTTAAAGAATTAATTGTGTGCTCAAGATTGATTTAATTGGGACCTTGAAGATGTTGTCGAGATTAGAGGGCCCATGGTTTAGATGACCATTTTTAGGGTATTACATTATGTATCCTCACTTGATAGACTAGGGGAAACAAGACAAGCCACATCTTGATTGGTTTGAAAATGATGAAGCTATCATGAAATTCGTGGAAGCCCAAGATGGATTTCCTTATGATGATCACAAATTTGGATTTGCAATAGACTTGGATAGGATAACTTATTTTGGAGAGGCAAGCTCCTCTTCTGCAGAGGTTGAAGGAGATTAACACCCAAGCACTAGAAGATTAGATGACCTCCCTATTGATCAAGAATGGTCAAGATTGCTTGTAGAAAAGACAGAGGAAGTCAACATTGGGGGCATTGAAACCATATACAAGATACACTTACCTTAGTCTCTCAAACCAAAAGAAAAAGAAAAAATTGTTCAATTATTCAAACAACGACCAATAAATTTTGCTTGGTCATATGCCGACATGCCAGGGATTGATCTAGAACTAGTGTTGTATAATTTACCATTATTTCCAAGAACAAATCCATATAAACAAAAGATGATTAAAATGCACCCTCAAATCGCCAACAAGAAACATCAAACTGTAGGAGAGACTGTTAGAGAACCTTAACTATACATTGGGATTCTAGTTGTTGGAAAGGGATTCAACTCATCCATAGAATTGTAGGGTCGGCTAGTGGATCGATGGACAAAAACTTTGGATGGCAACTAAACTATATTGATGCTTGACAGATAAAGGATTGATGCTCGACGGATAAAGGAGGGATGATCGACAAACAATTGTCTTGCCTCCCACCCCGGGTTAGCTCCTTGTTAGGCTACTCCATCCCTCCCGGTAATGAACTAGTCTACTCGGTAGCTTGTGAAAGTGGAGCTACAAAACATTTTGGATGCAGGCTTCATAAGACCGATAGACTATGCATAATGGATATCCAACTTAGTACTAGTGACCAAACCCACTGGAGGCATCCAAATCTAGACTAACTTTAGGGACATGAACATGACTTGTCCCAAAGATGACTTCCCACTCCCCAATATAGATATGATCATGGAATTGACTATTGGGCATGAAATGTGTTCACTTATGGATGGTTTTTATGGCTATTACCAAATCAAGATTGCACCAAAAAACTAGTATAAAATGACTTTCACTTGCCCTTAAGGAACATACTGCTGGAATGTGATGCCATTTGGCATCAAGAATGCTGATGCCACTTATCAGAGAGAAATGACAACCTTGTTCCATGATATGATTCACGATATCATCAAAGACTATGTTGATGACCTACTAGCAAAATTAAAAACTAGGGATGATCATCTTGATGTTATAGCCAAAATCTTTGATAGGCTTGAACAATACAATATCCGACTCAACCCAAAAAAGTGTGTGTTTGGCATGACATCTAGCAAGATTTTGGGATTCATTGTATCCAACAGAGGAATTGAGGTATATCCTATAAATTTCAAAGCTAAACTAGAAATGGCACCACCATCTACACTCAAACAACTTCGAAGCTTACAAGGGAGATTGCAATCCATTAGGTGCTTTATAGCATAATTAGAAAAAAAGTATCAACCATTTCAACACCTTCTCAAGAAAGGTGTAACCTTCGAATGGATTGAACAATGTCAAGAAGCTTTCCAGGAATTGAAAGAATGCCTCTTGTCAACACTAGTGCTAGTTACTCTAACATAGATAAACCTTTATTTTTGTACATATCAACAACTAGTTCTTCCTTAGGAGCTCTATTGGCACAACATGATGATCACGGGAGAGAAAGAGCCATCTATTACATCAGCTAGACATTAGTGGGATATGATCTTAATTATACACCCATAAAGAGAGCATGTTTAGCAGTGATCTTCACATCCCAAAAGCTTAGACACTACATGCTGAGTCATATAATTAAACTCATATTATGCTTTAATCCTCTTAAATACCTTTTGAGTAGAGCTGAATTAACAAGAAGATTGGCCAAGTGGGTCATGATATTGAGTGAGTTTGGTATCGAATATGTAGATATAAAGGTGATCAAAGGTTAAATCATAGTAGATCACTTGGTAGAAGCTCCTATACAAGATGATCACCCACTATTAGCAGACTTCCCCAATGAATCTGTGTTCACCCTAACAACATCAACAACTTGGAAGTTATATTTTGATGGCTCTTACACCAATCACAATGCAGGTGTCAGAATCTTATTTGTCACCCCTCAAGGTGACTCAATCCCAAAGTCTTATAGAATAAATTTTCAATGTACCAAAAACATAACTGAATATGAAGCCACCATCATAGGACTTCATACTGCAATCCAGTGGAAAATAATAGAATTAAATGTCTATGGAGACTCATGGGTCATTGTTAATCAGGTCATTGATGATTATGATAGAATCAAGGGTCATTGAGAGGGGGGTGGGGTTAATCAGTGATCTACTGGTTAGAAGATTTTCAAACTTAACTTTAAACCACCATAAGCATACACTTGAAACTGAAATGCAGAAACATAAAACAATCAACCACAAAATCATAATACTGGATTCTTACTTGGAAACCCAAACGGGAAAAAACATGGTGGGATTTGAACCCACAATATTATTCCAATATGGCCAGTAGCAAAACAATATTACAATATGGGGAATGCATAAGCATTCAGGCACTCAGCCTAGAGCTCACTACTCAAATACAATAATGGATACAACCCCAGAAGGCTCACTTCCTTACTGATTAGTTACAATGACAAATTAGAAAAAAATAAACTCTAAAATAACATCTACAATGCTTGGATGAGTTTCGGTTGAGTGCCAAATATACTAATTGGATCACCTCTGCTATTTTGCTCTGTTCTGCCCTATTCACTATCTCAGTCAGCTACTTGATCAAGAATGCACATGTGAAACTTTGCCAAAATGGATTCTTGATCACCACTAGCTCGCATTCAATCATATCATCCACCAAAAAGATCATCTACACTATAGTCTTATATATCCACAATCATAAAATAGGTCATTTACCATGTCGATCTGCTAGTGTAATGTGTAGTCTCATGTCGGATTGACCGGATCAAAAAGGATAAATGTGGATCACCAAAATAATAATAAAATGATGTTTCTATATCGGCCCAATGATCCCAACACATGATTCAATACACCGCAATCATCGGAAAGCTTTCAGACCAAAACCGTTCTGTTCATCCTGAAATACCAGTTAACTAGCTACCTGTTAACACCCGCTTCTGGTTAAGAAGAATTATGGCTACCAGATCAAATCTTTATGAAGATTTTCCATCAATGACAATCCTAAACTAGTAATCAACCATAAGAAGCCACCAGATGAGTTTCAATTGAGAACAAATTATAATACCAAGGATGATAAAATGATGCCCTACAAACAAATGATTGAAGAACTCAAAGAATACTTTAGTCATATAACCTTTGAGAAAATTCCTAGATAGCAAAATAAAACCGTAGATTCAATGGAAATTGTAGGGTCCCTTTTGGATATGCCAAATAATGAAACTCAATTTGAGTTTATAGTGGAACAACTAATGGTACCAACATATGACATCTCCTTTTCCGAGTATGTATGCATGATAGTAGGCCTCGAATCACCATGGTACAATGAAATATATGCATATTTGCATGACCAATACATGTCTCCTGACCTATCTAGAAATCAAAGGAAAAATCTCATATGTCAAGCATCTAGACATATTATCATTGCTGATACTCTGTACATAAAAGGCTTTGATGGGACCCTTCTTCGATATTTGAATTGCGAAGAAGCATATTTATCGTTATAAGAAGTGCATGGTGGAATCTATGGTGCACATTCTGGAGTGGACCTGCATTGGAAATTTTTTTATTGAGAACCAAATATTACTGGCCAACCATGGAAAATGATGCATATGTACAAAAGTGTAGACAATGCCAATTACATGGAGACCTAATCCATGCGCCCGCTCAAGATATCTAACCAATTACATTACCCCGATCATTTTCACAATGGGGGATAGACCTTGTAGGAAAGATAAATCCTACCTCTTCTAATGGACATAAATTCATCCTAATAGGTATCGAATATTTTACCAAATGGGTTGAGGCAATCCCTCTAACCTATACCATTAGAAAGCAGATAGAAAAGTTCATTCTTAATTATATTCTCTATCGGTATGGAGTCCCAATGTGTATAGTAACTGATAATGGGCATCCATTCAAAAACCAAGAAGTAGGAAAACTATGTGACCAATTTCAGATCCAACATCGGTTTGCAACCCCATATTACCTCCAAAGTAATGGTCAAGCTAGGGCAACTAAAAAAACAATATTGAAAATTTTAAAGAAAGTTGTCAATGAAGTAGGACGAGATTGGCATCTGTAGTTAAATCCTGCACTATGGGTATACAGAATAGTTGTGCGCACAACCATAGGTGCCACCCCATACTCATTGGTATATGGTACAAGAGCTATCTTGCCTATTGAGGTAGAGTTACCTTCTCTCAGAGTTTCCCTACAAGGCATCATATCAGAAGAAGACTATATAGTTGCCAAGCTATAAGAGCTAGAAATGCTTGTTGAAAAGCGATAGAGTGCATTAAATCACTTGAAAGGCTGTTGGAATAGACTGAGAAGGAGCTATAATAAAAGAGTAAAGCCAAAAATTTTTGAAGTGGGAGATATAGTCCTCAAAGAAAACCGGAGAAATCTAGCAGAGTGAGAACAACCTGGAAAATTTGAACCTAATTGGCTGGCTCATTTTGTAATAACATGGGTCATTGGTAATAGAGCATATAATTTTACCTCCATGGAGGGAGATCCACTCCCTAATCTTATGAACAACATGCACCTTAAATGATACTACATTTAAGGGTTGCATTAGTTTAGGTTTTATTTTCTACGTTTGTATATCACTTCTGTCACACTGCATTACATATAGTTTATTTTTAAAGTTGGATCATATTCACAAATTTTATATCATATAGTCTTTACATTCACATGTATTTGCATTAATAAACCAAGGTGATTGTTTTAGTTGAATACTTGTTTTCAATTAAGAGGAGCAAGAATCATCTCATGTCTTAGATACTTGCCCATAAAGTTCTTAAAAGCCTAAGATCATTCATCTTCAACAACACCTTGTAAATAAGCTTTGTCTATGGTTGGGTAGAGGTTTCACTATTGGGCCTTTTTATGCGAGGTCTATCAATTGACATATCTTACATATTAATCATTTTCTCTAAATCATTGTAGACACTTGGTTGATCATATGACTAGTGAAAAATCCAAAATTCTACTTCAGCACCGCTATAATTGTCACACCCATGTAATTTTCACTACTTACAAGCTAATGCAAGAATATAAAAGAAAAGGAGCTATGCCAATTTACATATCAAAATATCAAGGCAAAAGGGAAAAATAAAGAATGCAAGAATTATTATGCAAAAAGTGTAATTAAAAGCTTGGCTATGGGAACATGCAGATAACTCCATCGAGTCCATAGACGTCTGTTGGCAATGGAGGAATATTTGAGAGATTACAGTGATAAACTCATCGAGGCTATAAATGCTTGACTAGAAGCAAGGCTCTATCTAGGATGTTTTTGAAGTTAGAATAACTTACGTAGCTAGTCATATAGGATTCTAACGGTCTCTAATGATTACAAGGGTCGAAATAAATCCAATCACACACACATAAGAAAAAGATGACAAAAGTTTCAAGGTTCGATGGGGAAGTTTTCCGCGTCTTGATTTATAAATCTTAGTTACTCAATGGGGAAATTTGGATGGTCCAAAGGTCTATTGAGAATGGATTGAACTTCTATCTTTGAAATGTTTTTGTGCCTTTAATTCAATTGGTGTATGACATAGTGGTAGACAAATGCAATCACCCTTGTTCAAATAAGAGAATGCATTTTCTTCTTGCATCTGGCATAAGCATAGTTTGATGTCAAAATGGTCCCCACGTGTGTCATAATAATCATCGTAACCAGTCTGCATACTAGGGGGCATAACTTAAAAAATCCATAAAAATTAGAAAAACTCCTAAAAATTCCCTTAAAAATAAGAGAAAGTCTCGAAAAAATCCTTTAAAATAAGAAAAAGTCATGAAAAAACCCTTAAAAATAAGAAAAAGTCCTGAAAAAACCCTTAAAAATGAAAAAAAAGTCCTTTAAAAACCCTTAAAAATTAGAAAAAGTCCTAAGAAAATCCTTAAAAATCAAATAAAGTCTTGAAAAAATCCATAAAAATAAGAAAAAGTCTTGAAAAAACCCATAAAAACCAGATAAAGTTCTTAAACAAATTCAAAAGCATCCAAACATGACCCTGAAAAATTCCAAAAACATCCAAATACAATCAAAATTAAAAAACATTCAACTAAAATCCTGAAAAAATTTCAAAAACATCCAAATATGATCCCGAAAAAATCCAAAAACATCCAAATATGATCCTGATAAAACACAAAAAAAATCGAAAAAGCTCTTGGAAAAGAACTAAAAAATTGAAAAACCATCAAAAACCTTGGAATAAAATGTCTCGCAAGAAATCAAACACCTTAGCAGATGTCTAGTAAACACTTCACACGAAGTTACCAAAGGATAAAACTATCTTATCAACTATCTGCAATCAAACCGATCAATCTGTCTTATCAATCACATCAACCAACCCTATCAATCAATCATCTTGTTTTAAACAAAGAAGGGTACACTTGAAACCTGACAGATCGGTCTTAGATAGGGTATTAAACTCTTGGAAACCATACATTATCAACCATCACATCAAGCAGTCAAAATGAAGGCACAGATTAGTATGGTTATTGGATTTTGTCCAAGTTAATCTTTATATTTTATCAATTGGCGATAGATTGTGATACTATGTTACTCAAGGATGTCCAAAAGTGACTAGAGGAGCCATGATGAGAATGATCCTTTTCTCTTTGTTTTTTGATTGTGGTGTGAACCGGTGAAGTTTTGGGGCAATAGTACCATTGGGTGTCTGTGTTGGTACGTTCATTCGAAAAGTATCCTATGCAAAAATAAAGTCAATGATAACTATGGTTGTGACTATCGCACATACCTCAATGCTTGGAACTATGCCTAGAATAGAGGGGTTCACTCCTTGTCTGCTAAGCATTTATTTTTGCAATGAGGTATCTTTACACCTTGGTTCCTCATACCCTTGTGTGCAAAGATCCATGTTAAATAATAATGCTCAATGATGAATATGTTGCATGATGAATAAAGGTACACAAATTGGTGGATTTTATCATCTCCACTCTTTTCATTTCATTCTCTTGATCATTTTCTCATCAATCATCTCTTTTTTAATCAATTCTTCCAGTCATCTAATAGGTTCTTTCTGTTACAAGCTAGGGTTGCCATTGCACCAAAAGATTGACCTGTCAATGCCCAATACAACCACTAGACTTATAGAATCCACAGGAGGCTATTAAACCATGTCACGAATCCCCGCGAGGGACGTTGGCCCACTGCCAACAATCCCCCTCCCAACGTCACTCATCATGACCTGCGTGATTTGAACCTATGACCAAGCTCTGATACCACTTGTTACAAGCTATGGTTGCCGTTGCACCAAAAGATCAACCTATCAATGCCCGATACAACCACTAGACTTATAGAATCCACAGGAGGCTGTTAAACCATGTCGTGAATCCCCGCAAGGGATGCTGGCCCACTGCCAACACTTTTATTGATTCTTTATACTTCTTTCATCTTACTAACATTTATTCTAAGTTACTTGGCTCATCTGGTGAAACAATATCCTAATATATTATCGATAAAAAGATTCATAATCACTTAGTTGCATTCATCTATTTTAGCTGCATATCCATTGAGCATGGACATTAGTTTAAGGATAGTAATTCATTTCATTTAGCCTACATATATCATATAATAACATTACATTACAGATCCATATGTATGATTTCATTTAGATGCATTAATCTAATTAATTCATTTCACATAGTCCATTTATTATTTTAGTTGTGCTCAATTCATTTTAACTGTATTAGGTCATTTAAGTGCTTGCATCATTAATTACATTTGCATTAGTTTTTCTCCTATAGAATTCATCTAGATCTATATGCATTAGTTCATTTAGGTGAATTAATCTTATTAATTCATTATTATACATTATTGCATCATCATAAACAAGAACATAATACAAACATGCATCACAAACATAAAAATGTATCATAGGAAAAGAATATAGAATCATACATCATAAACATAACACATGCATATAAGACCGCCACTAAAACTGAATATCATATATATATCTCCAAAATGATAATGTGTCATAATGTACACCAAATTATTGAAGTCTCATATAACATAATTAACAAATAAGTGTCAACCGACACTGCCTCTATCTGCTGGTGGATCTTGCCTACTAGATCCTACATGGGGATGTCCTGATGACACTCGAGGTGGACCCATGATGCCCACATTGCTAGTACCCCAAGAAGTCAATCTACTCGATCTCCTCCTAGACATGTAGGCATTGTAGCTCTGACATCTCTCTCCCTCAGGGACAACCCTCTCATACCTTCGTCGCCAATACATACACTCTTGAGCTAAATGAATAAGACGGTCATCTCGCGTCAATGTTCCAGTAACTGGAGTGATCTACTGATCATATGCATCCTGGGCCAACTACACTCTCCGCACCGCATCATCTCTCTCTCCTTGAAGCTGATCCCTCTCTGCAACTGACTTGTCTCTCTCTTGAATCTAGGCCTGCTCCTTCTGGAGAACTAAAGCTCGATCATCCATCTGCCTCTATTTCTGTACAACTAGAGAATCCTATAAGCTTTGTATCCTAGCCCTCAGGACTTGAGGATCATTATCATCATCCTATCTATCATGACCCTATCCCCCATCACCACCCTCTCCACCTACCTCAGTAGTAGGTACATCCTCGAGCTCTGGCATATCTGTATTATTAGAGATTTCATCCCCATCATCGCTCGATGATCCTGAAGTAGAATCATCATCCCCACTACTGCTGGACTCAGTATTTCAACCAATTTTCACATCCTCCTCTCCCTCCTCTCCCTCTAAATCTCCTCTCTTCTATATTTTCCATCCCCTACATCCCCTCCATCATCTCCCTCCTCCTCACTGTCTCTCCCCCTCCATCTCGATGTCGTACCTGCTGAGGTGTAATCAACATGGTTGGATCTGTCAATGAGATAGGCCTATGCCTCAACCACCATGCATCACACTATGGTGTGGTACCTATACCTACAACCCCAAATGCCCAACCCCATAGAACTACCCTAAGTGAATCAAACTCAGTAGCCACAACATGAAGCTGTATACATGCACCCCAATCGGAAACCTCCCGTGCAACCTGAGAAAAATAAGCTATAATGTCTGAAACACCATGAACCTTGCCCAACTGCCTAAGAACTCTTCCAAGGAGGTGCAACTCTATAATCCATTGTCTATCAATGGTCCTCCCAATCAGATATCTCTATTGTTTGTAGAAAGGCAAGTGTTGCGCATCATCTGCCCAACCGGGTCAATCCAAGTATGGCCTTTAGATAAAGTGTTGTAGAACATCAATCCGATGTGTCTGGTACATAATATTCCTTAAACCCTTATGCCTTGATACCTGGAGTATTACCATAAGCATAGGGATACTCTACCTGAAGTGCTACATGTACAACTGGCTTGCATATAGCAATGTGCTCCCAAGCCTACACCTAGAGAAAACTAATGCCACAGTTGATAGATCGATAGGTCAATTATACAATACCATGCATCTGATAGTATAGAATCACATGAAAACATGGACACCATGTGTATATCCATCTCTCAATGATCATCCCATATATAACCCTGCCCCATCCAACCAGGAATCCATGGCATCTACTATCAAGAATAAACAACCCTCCTATAAGACTGAATAGTACAACTATCAGATCATCATGAGCCTCCTCTAACCAAATATACAGATGTCAACTGGGAAGGTTGTGTTGATGATAGACAAAGCACTAGTGGTGGTGCATTCCTTTCAGGAAACAAGATGGTTGCATGGTTGAGCAAGAAATAGGAATCTGTCACTTTATCTACAGCCGAGGCAAAATATGTTGTTGTTGCTTCTTGTTGCACACAAGTTTTGTGGATGAAGCAAACCCTCATAGATTTGAAGGTGGTATTTGATTGTCCAGTATCCATATTTTGTGATAATTCAAGTTCTATTAACATTTCCAGAAATCATGTTCTTCATTCTCGCACTAAGCATATCTCTATCAAATATTATTTTTTGAAAGAATGGGTTGCTAATTATTAAGTTCGTCTTGAGTATGTTAATACTAAACAATAGTTGGTTGATATTTTCACGAAGCTTCTTCCTACAACAACCTTTGAATTACTTCATGCACAACTTGGGCTTGTGCCTTTATCGCACTAAATTTGGTTACACCTTAACAGATGCTTAGGGGGAGTATATTCTTGTTTCTCTCTTTTATACCCCACCCCTTTGTCATTGATGTCAAAGGGGGAAGAAATGGTAGATTGAGTTGCTTTCATATTTTAGATGTTCTTTCAGATTTCAAATTGAGTTGCTTTCAGATTTTAGATGTGCTTTTAGATTTTAGATTGTTTTCTTGGTTGCCAGGTGTTGTATCTAGTTCAGATTTGAAGTGGTTATTTAGATTTGCCTTTACTTTTAGATGTTAGATGCTGCAAATATTTTGTTATTTGAAGGGAGATATCATTTTCATTTTTTTGTTAAATTGGATTCAGTGACGTTGCAGTTGTGTTTTGGTTTTGACATTGTAGACACCTAAAAATGTGTCATCGATCTTGCACTAATTATTCATCAAATAATTCTTTAATTATTTAATTAAACTAATTCTTATTTTTCTGAATTAATTTAATCATCACAGTTCTCCACCGTTACTAATTATTTAATTTCTATTCTATCTTAATCAATTAATCATTTCACCTCTTCTTTAAATTAATTAAATATTATTATTTAATTAATTGCGATTTAATCCTTTAATTAAATAATCTTTATTATTTAATTAAATTAAATTTTTAATAATTAATTAATTTAATGTATTTAATTAAGTAACTCATTCTTTTCAAATATTCAAAATTCAAAATTTCATATTCTCCCCAAATTTCTATTAATTCCATGTGCATTTCACTTTTCAAAAATCTAAATTCAAACTGAAATAACTATGAAATGTGAATTTCATCTCAAAATCCTACAACACAAGTTGAAATTCTAACTCCCACTCACTTTCAGTCTGACTGGGCAATCTATTCAGTTAACTGAGCAATTTATTTAGTCAGCTCCCCAGTTAACTCAGTTAACTCCTCAATCACCTTTTTGGAAGAGAGTAATCAATTCAATTAACAAATCAATCAACTTAGTCATCTAGTTCACTGATCAATCAATCTAGTTGACTCATCTATCAAATGAGTTAAACTCTCAATCAATTTTGTCTCAAACAATCTCCACCGTTGATCAAATCTGTTCCAGAATGAATCTCAACCGTCCATTCTCATCCTCTAGAATCTATAAATTTAGCCAATTTCTCCTAATTTTCTTAACCACTATCTTCAAAATTATTGTGCCATCTTTATGCAGGAATTTGAACACGCAGACATTAAGAGCCACACAACATAATGATGAAGAAGAGCAATGGAAGCCATCATTGGAATCAATGAGGGAGTTTTATGTGTTTAATTTCTAAGTGATTAATTTCTATTGTTTATTTCATTGTACTTATGGAATTGCTCAACTAGATTAGAGTATTAGTGGTTTACTCTCTTAAATCTAATTAGACATGAGTAATTTTTTTTGTAATTACAAACATCAATGCCAAAGGGGGAGATTGTTGGCAAGTTTGTCATTGATATTACACTACATGCATTGTTTAATAAAAATAAGACCAAAGTCAGACCATTGTACACATAAATCTATCATATTGATATTTTCAGTTTAGAAAATGCAGAGATCAGTATGAAACCTCTACCATTTTATCATTCTCTATGTATGTTAAAGAGTTGTATTTTCTTCATATATCGTTTGAGGAGTATGCAGCTGAGTTGTTGTGTTTCTGTCACATATTAATTGAGGTACTGAAAGCATACGTGGTGATTATTGTTTCTGATAAATAATGATTATTTAGAGAATACATATTTATATCTACATGGTGATCATTGTTTCCGATAAATAATGGTTCTTTAAAGAGTCTGTCTCAATGTATAGCATTCTTGGAATTCGGTTTTGAACCATATGTTAGTTGTGGCATAACTACAACTAATGTTAGGTGTGTAGTTAAAAAACACATTTACTTATTAAAAAAAAAAAAAACTTCATTGATTATCAACTATGCTTTATTTTGTCTAGAAAGAAAATGAAGAAGGCAAGTTGGTTCACAAGAGGTTATAACTATTGGGTGGTTCTTCTAACCAAAGCATAACTTATTCTTCAACCATTATCTGGTTTTACTAAGGTGATTTAGGTTAGGTAGTTTAGAGAGATGATTGTGTGATTGTTTCGGTAATATGCTGGAGAAATAAATACGTATTCTTTTGCAAATTTTTGTGAATACATGTGTGATGATATAAGGAGAAGCAATGATCTGGAAAGTCTGATAAAAATAAAGATGACATAAATCATCAAAACACTAAAATGTTTTGCAGACTTTATTGGTGAGATAGTGACTTAATAAGATTTTGATTTGTTTCTTTAGTATTGGTTCTGAATTATGACGAGTCTTCAATTATGATAATGACAAAATATTAAAACTACAGTTTGACATTTTGTTTAAGTCATTTGAGACAGTGTTGATAATTGACACTCATTCGGTAATTTCAGATGACTTTCGGTAGTTGCATATTTGTCTAGAGTTGTCACTAATGGAAACTCTTCTTGGTGATTCAATCCATCAGTCGTGATTCATCTTATTGAAAAGATGGAGTTAACCGGTAGGTAGTTAATTGGTAAAACAAGGTATTTCAGTAATGTTTTGATCTAGAATGATTTTCAATGATTGCGGTGTTTTTGGTGATTGTTTTTGTGATCTCGATGATTGGGAAGACCCTTAGGAAGAGTGTGATTATAATATTTTGATCCGGTGCTATGTTGTGTTTGAGATTGAAGCCGACTTGGAGCTACATGTTACACTTCTGGAAACCATCTTGAAGAAGACTGTTTTTGTGTTAAGACATGATATATAAGATCTATTTGGCAATTCATTTTCGGTATGTTAATAGTATGGTGATTCGTTTTGGTGCGATTGAGCGCAGTTTCATGTGCACACTTTTCTTTCAAACCAACTGGCAGTTCACTGAGACAAAAATAGAGTATTCAGTAGAGTGAAGGCAGTCATAGATTCAATGCTTAACCGAAACTCATTCTTGCATAGTCAGATGCTAATTGAGAGTTCATTTCTTTGTGTTTCCTCATTGTAATCAAACTGTAAGTCAGTGAGACTTCCCCGAAGGTTGTAGCCTTCCGGGCAATTGTAATTGAGAAGTGAGCCCTAAGGAGTGAGCCTGAATGCAAGTGCATTCCCCATCTATGTAATATTTATGTACTCCTAGCCATAGTATATGAATATTGTGGGTTCTAGCCCCACCGTGGTTTTTCCCTTTCCGGGTTTCCACGTAAAAATTCTGGTATTGTGGATTTGTGTATTCTTTGTTGCATGTTTATCTTCTTTTTTGCTATGCATTGCTAATTGGTGGATAAAGAATAAGTTTATGGATTTAAAATCTGGTAGATCACTGATTCACCCCCCCTCCCAGTGATCCCTGATTCTAACAATTGGTATCAGAGCCTAGTTCCTCTGAGGAAGCTTAACCTCTTGAGGTAGATATGGGAGATTGATTCAATGGATTTCGGTTTTCAGAGACAACTCAATGTGGCACTTGAGGATCTTAATGCAGCTAGAAGTGAGGTCTGTACCTTGAAGAAGAACTTGAATACTGTTGATGAATTCATTAGTGAACCGAAGGATCAAGCAAGTATCTATAGAGAAAAGAGGAAATAATTAATCGACAAATTGAAGGATAAAGAAGATTAGATCATGGAATTCCAAGACAAAGCTGATGAAGTTAACAAATTGAGAGAGAGATTGTTGCTTTGAAGAATGAGATGCAATCCATTGTGATGAGACTAACTAAGGAGATTGAGGACTAGAAGAAGAATGAAGAGAATCTGGTACAATCACTGAAGGACAAAGCTGATGAATGCTTCAGGTTTACCTATGAGAATGACCAGTTGAAGTTTGAGTTAACACAATCAAGGAATAATGGTCAAGAGCTTGAAAGACAGATTGCTACCTTGAGGGATGAACTTGCTATTGCCAATGAATACAAAGACACATTCAAAGCTAGTTCAACAAGGCTTGATGAGATGATGGAAAGTTAGAGACATGGAAAGGATATGCGAGGCCTAGGATTTGAGAAAGGTGAGTCCTTCGGATCTGGACAAGACAATGCAAAACCTGATTAGAAGAAGAGAAAGAATTTTCTGGTAGGACAACCTAATGCTCATAAATTCAATGGTAGATATTTTACTTGCAAAATGCTTGGGCATATGGCGAGTTAGTGTGGAAGTAGGATGAAATATAGTAGAATGATGAATAATAACAATATGATGAACAACAACAATAATGCTCCTACCTTTACTAGTCAGTGTTTCATAAGCAATAATTCAGGACAAAAGTCAAATGTGTGTCGAGAAGTAATGAATAAATTTAAGAATAAAAGATGCTATGCTTGTGGAATGTTTAGACATATCTCTAATCAGTTCAGGACAAGACCAAATCAGATGAACTTCAGACCTATGCAGAATAATGTTGTTTGTTGAGCATGCAACAAAACTAGTCATATTGCAAAATTCAGCATAAGCAAAAACAATGCTCTAGTTGACAAGAACAAATCAGATGAATAGGGAAAGGCAAAATTAGATGAGATCGGAGATCAACATAAAAAGATGTGGGTAAAGAAGGATGAATCTAAGGCAGATAATGGGTACCTGAATCTGATCCAGAATCTTCATCCTGTAACTAGGGCTTTGGCCTTAGGGGGAGGCAAACCAATGTAAATCTTGCAGTAACCTTTGATGAGATCTATAGTCGATGGATTACAGATGATTGAAATTGATCTTCAGTTGATATCCGAAATTTAGATGGTTGATTTCGACATCCGGTAGTGAAACAGGGCATCCAGTTGAATATTTGAGGTGCATTTATTTCAAAGTAAAATTAGGGTTTGCAAAGTTAAAAAGGAAAATACGAGAATCATTCTTCTCTTTGTGAATATTGTTTTCGAGCTGAAGAATAAGGCAGTCATTTTTTCCAAGCGACCAGTGAATAAAAGTGACTCGGTGAGCGATCTAGGGCATTTGTCAGTTGGTTGAGGCATTTTTCGAAGGGCATTTTATGTGTCTGATTTTCAGAGAATTTGAAATGGCATTTGCATCTTCCATTTCTACTCCACTGGTTGTTGAGTTTAAGGACAAGACCCATCCTATATTTAAGAAACACCCCTAAAAATCCATGGAAGATGACCCAGCTGGAGCATTTTCTTTCATTCTACATGGTGTATTGCACATTGATGATGTTCGAGCCTACAATCACTGTGAAATTGAGTAAATCGGATCTAAGGACATCCAGGACTTGTATATGGACATCATCATAGATGAGATTGGTAATCCCAAGCTGAAATTTGCGCAGCTGCAAAGAAAGGGTTTCACACAATTTGTAAACTTTTTGACATTCGATGAGAAGGAGTGGGTAAGATATGTGTTAAGAAAGATCCATGTTAAATTCATGTGGCTTGACCAACCATACAAGATCACTGCTGATGCGATTAGGGTTGTAACTTGTTTGAACCAAACCGGTGAAAAGCTAGGGTTACGAAAGGTCGCAAACCCTATCGTGAACAAATTAACCAGTATAGAGTTTGATGGGTGATAGATGAAAAATCAACACAATAAAGGAGGATGATGTCATATTTGCTGCAATGGTGATTGGCTACAATGTATATCACTCTAATAGACTGAATTTTGTATTTGGCACTGCTATTCATGTAGCCTATCATGTGGTCAAAGAAGATGCTCATTATGACCTGTGAAGTGTGCTATTGGAGGAGTTAATGATATATTTGAAGAAAATTAAATAGGATAAAAACCATGTCTTCAAATTTGGTTCTTTGGTTATCTGTCTGGTGTTGTACTTCATGAATCAGATCCCCCAAACTAACAAAGTACAATGGGATTTTGATAGACTGGTGGCTCAACAGATAAAGAAGGGGCTTGACAAACTTGGCAACAAGGATAATCTGAATACTGCTTTGTGGGCTTTCTTCAAGACCTTTTAGGACAAAATGAAACAAAGAGTCAGAATCCCTAAAGAAATTATAAAGAAATATGAGGGGACAATCTGGTTTATGGTGAACATAGATGAATGTCTTATGGAAGCAGTTCAACCCCGGATGGTATGGATATTTCCTATGGGGTATGAGGTTGATGAAGCTACCTTGGATTCCTACGCACAACACTTGATAAATGATTTGGTAGACACCAAAGAGGAAAGGTTCGGAACGTGCGAGGAGAAATCAATGGAGTTACACTCCAAGTTCTCCGAATTGACAAGGAAGAGGAAGGTTGCAAAAATTGTAGAAGACATTCTTGTCGAAGAAGGACATCCCCGAGAGAAAGTCAGAGCTGCTAGAGCTGCTAGGGATGCAGTTGAGAAAGAAAAGAAACAAAAGACTGCACCTGCTCCAGTTAAGATAAAGATGACACGACTTTCTTCTGCTCCAGTGAAGACACCTCCTACTAGAGTAGAACCCTCTAGTGCATCCAAGGGAAAATGTGTTATGGGGAAGAAGTAGATGACTCAAAGAGAATATGTAGCATTTTCTCTGGTGCAACCTGAAACTGAATCTGATACACACATTCCCAAGGCATTGAAGAAAGGAGAATTTGCTAGAGTCATCCGCAAACCCCAATTCGATGTTGACTTGAAACAGCCAAAGGAGAAGAAGGCAAGATTTGATCCTGTACCAGCAGGCAAGCCCAAGAGAGGAAAGAAGAAAAAATTTGACTTGGATGAGGCTATATAATCCTATAAGATGAAGGCTTCTAAAGCAGAGTATCATATTGTTCCTCCTTTTTCTATTCAAGAGTTGATTGATGAAATTAGTAAAGATGGAAATTTGAGGAACATCTCTATATATTATATGAATATGGATGATAAGGATCAAAGGCAGATTGAGGAAGTGGTAATTTTGCACATGGATGTATTTAGTAAAGCATTGATTGAATTAGAAAAATATCTTCCCAAATATTTTTATATCTTAATTGATGCTAGGAGAAAATTTGCTAGCCAAATGGATAGAGAAATAAAGGAGAGTGAACTGGTTTATTAGTGCACTAGTATCACTATAGAGGAAATTGATAGATTAATTTTGTTAGTTAATAAAAAGGAATTTAGGAGAAAGCACAGAGTCAATACTCTGATGGTTGGCCGAGCTGGAGAAATAAGGAGACAAACTAGTGAAATCTGGAAGAAGTTTCTTACCAAGAACTGGCTTGTAAAAATTGTCTCACAAGATGAAGCCACTCAGTCAGAAAATCCTCTGGTTAATGATGTAAATAAGGAAGAGGATACTTAGGATGTTGGGGTACAACAAATTTTGGATTCTGTTGAAGCTGAGCTTGCAAAAGAAAATGATAAATCAACAGAGGCAGAGGATGGTGCACCAAGTGGTGACACCGGTGCACAGGAGGCACCTAAAGAAGTCAAATCTGGACTGGTTGAAGTTGAGAAGAAGGAAGTAGAGAAATAGGAAGAACTGGATAAAGGAAAGGGTAAGGAAACAAAGACTTTGATCCTTGTGGCAATTGACACAACAAAAATCCAAAGCCAAGGGATTTTTCTACAGTTAATTATTAGTTTTGATAAACCCTTCAATCATATGTCTCTGGTAGAGAGAATGATTATTGTTGCTTCTCTCCAAGCACAAGCTAGTCAGGAGTTAGCACAGTCAAAATCTGAAGAGAAGAGACTCATTGAAATATCGGTTAAATTTTTGGAACAGGTGGTACTATAACCGCAACTTGATGCAAACACCAATTCATCCGGTAAGCTTCAAAAATGAATTGGTCTTATATCCACCTAGTTTGATTCTTTGACAAAAGCATCAGTTCAATAAGCTATGGAGAAATTTAAAGATGCTGAAGTTCAAAATTTTTTGCAAATGATTAGTAATGATAAGGCCCAGCTAGATAAGGAGTTAAAACTAATTGATGAGGCCTTAGCGAAAGGAGGTAAAATTTATCTCTTGTCTAATTTTGACCAATTTTACTACTGAGATAGACAAGAAGATTGATAATTATAGAGGATAGTTAGCTCATATTTCTCAGGCTTATGATCCTACAACTAACTTAACCGACAATATTGAAGGACAAATTTTGAATATCACTGAGCAGATTGGAAATTTTGAGAAGGAGAAGGAGAGGATGATTAGGTGGTCAGGTGAACTCTAAAACCTAATTGGTCCCCGATTGGACACCTTAGTGTATCATAAGATGGACTACATTCAAAACATGTCTCAAGAGACTCCTACTGAGATTGTGGCTATAGAATTTCATGCTTATGTTTTGAATGGTTTTGTTTCAATTTTGGAGAAGTTGCGAGTAGGATGGAACACACTTGGGTTCCTTAAGATGGCATTTGCAGATATACTGAAACATGTATAGATTTGATCATCTGGTGAATGTGTATATATGTACAAGCAATTTTAATGCACAACCTATCTTTGGCATTTTTGTAAAAGGGGGAGAGATGAGGTGAAAAATGTATAGGATGATTATGTACAGTCTGATGTAATACAAATTTTTGGATCGTTGATCTAAGGGGGAGCCTTATAATTCTTTTATTCTTTCATCTAGTGTATAGGCTTCAAGACAACCATTTTTCATAGGTGTTGCCATCAATGCCAAAGGGGGAGATTGTTGGCAATTGATACTCATCTAGTGATTTCAGATGACTTTCAGTAGTTGCATATTTGTCTAGGGTTGTCATTGATGGCAAGTCTTCTTGGTGATTTGATCCGACAGTCGTGATTCATCTTATCTGGAAGATGGAGTTAATCAGTAGGCAGTTAACTGGTAAAACAAGGTATTTCGGTAATGTTTTGATCCAGAATGATTTCTGATAATTGTGGTGTTTTTGGTGATTGTTTTTGTGATCTCGATGATTGGGAAGACCCTTAAGAAGCATGTGATTATAATCTTTTGATCTGGGGCTATGTTTTGTTCGAGATTGAATCCGACTTGGAGCTACACATTACACTTCTTGAAGCCGACTTGAAGGAGATTGTTTTTGTGTTAAGACTGGATATATAAGATTGATTTGGCGATTGATTTTAGTTATGTTAATAGTATGGTGATCTATTTTGGTGCGATTGAGCCCAGTTTCATGTGCTCACTTTTCTTTTAGACCAACAGGTAGCTAACTAAGATAGAAACAAAGTATTCAATAGAACGAAGACAGTCTGAGATTCAATGCTCAACCGAAAATCATTCTTGCATAGTTAGATGCTAATTGAGAGTTAATTTCTTTGTATTTCCTCATTGTAATCAAACTGTAAGTCAGTGAGACTTCCCTGAAGGTTGTAGCCTTCCGAGCAATTGTAATTGAGCAGTGAGCCTAAATGCAGGTGCATTCCCCATCTATGTAATATTTATGTACTCCTGGCCATAGTGTATGAATATTGTGGGTTCTAGCCCCACCGTGGTTTTTCCCTTTCCGGGTTTCCACATGAAATTTTTGGTGTTGTGGATTTGTGTATTCTTTGTTGCATGCTTATCTTCTTTTCTAATATGCATTGTGATACAATTGATTTAATTAATCGGAATGAATCTTAATTCAAATCTATTTTATTTTATTATGAAATTAATTAATTAATTAATAATTTTTGTGTTTAATTTAATATAATTAATTAGTTGAATGCTATCCAAATTTTTTTATTGATAATTTAAATAAGAGGTAGGACCCTCTTTCTTATAGAAAACTTGTCATGATAAAGTGTAAGGATTTACTAGATGAAAAGTATGATGAACAATGTTTGATTACAAAATGTGTGACAAAATATGTGTAAATCAAATTAAACACTAAAACACACCAATGAGACTTGAATGCAAATTTAAGAGAAAGAAATGCAAACTCTACTTCCTTATGAATATCCCATTGTCTTCTATCTTCAAGGATTTATTCAGCCATGTTAGCTCTCATATTTATGCACTTGTGGCTTTGAAAATGAAAACCTAGTGAATGAGATTGAATTCAAAATGCAAGAAATCCTTCCTACAATGTATGATGCTAAGCTAGATGAGATGCAAACTTGATTCTACATGATGTTAAAATGCACTAATGATCTATGCTAAACCATAATGCTAGGCTAATGATATGAAATGCTTAAAGATTACTAAAAGGCTAGAAATTCTTAATGCTCCTAATTCTTAATGGCTAGTTCTAGACTCTAGACCTTGATTTGTGCAAATGAAGGTTTATTTATAGATATTCCAAGTCTCATGTCCTAGGTGGCAAAGATGGACGGTCTAGATTTGATCTGAGAAAATGAAGGGTTGGAGATAGAGAAGTTAGACAGAAAAATGGATCATGCTTCATTAAGAGGAACCAAGTGCTATGTGGAGAATGGAGAGGAAAAATGAATGCCAAGTATCCTTAATTGGTTGCAATAATGCCACATGTCTCTCCAAGTTTGTTGAATTGGTTGAAGATATTTGAGTAATTAAATATTTGAAAATATTTAATCTATGAGACACGTGTTGATGTGACACTTTGATGTGGCATGATAAGACAAGTTGGTTAGATGATGTGGAAATGATTTTAGAATAGGAAGAATAAAAGCCATGAATCATATAAATAAATTAAAGAATTTATTTATATAGAGAGGAATTAGACTTTAGACATTAATTAAATAACATGTATTTAATTATTTTTTCTCAAGCCAATTTTAGGTGTATACATTCTGCCCCTCTTTGAGACGATGTGTTTTTGATATGTCATTTCAAAGAAAAATTTGATTTGATTGCCCTAGACGAAAATTCAATTTTTGATCACGGATGGATGCCCCCTCGGGAGATCAATTGAGAATTTTTTTTATTTTTATGAACTTTTGAATTTTTTCGATTTTTTTAAATTTTTTTAATTTTTGATTTTTTTTTAATTTTTTAATTTTTTTTCAATTTTTAAATTTATTTTATTTTATTATTTTTTAATTTTTGAAATTGCTCTCCTAATAAAATGATTTGGTTAATTGAAAATTAAAGCAATAACACAACCAACATACATGCCCCACTCACTTACCCTAGTGGCACACCCCTCTTACATCCACACTAGCTATATAAGGCCTTTGGATTAGTTTCCCTCCTCATTTGCACATTTGGAGTTTAGTGAAGTTGAGCACTTGAGAGGAAAAGAGCATGGAGCAAGATGGTGTCGCTTTACCACCAACATCGATTCGAGTGGGTTCCTCGATTCCAGCAGTTAGTAGCATATGGACCTCTGATAAGTGGATTTTTAACCTCTTTTGATTAGTAAATTTTGATTTTTGTGATTTGTTTTTTTGGTTTTTTACGTTTTCTGCAAATTTTTCTTTTTTTCATTTTTTGACGCTTTTGATGTATTTTTGCGCATTTGATTTTAATTTTGGTGCATTTGATTTATTCTGTGGTGCTTTTGATTTATTCTATGGTGCATTTGTTTAGCATTTTATCACTTTTAAATTTTATTGTTGCACATTTAGGGTTTTAGCACCTTGGATAGGTCATGATTGTAGCGCATTTGATAGATTGTGGTGCATTTAATAAATTTTGTAGCACTTTTAAAGTCTGCTTTGGTGCATTTAAAATATAATGTTTTTCTCATGCTTTGAAGATAAAAAAATGTCAAATTCCTTAATTGATTTGATGTTTTTGCTTGGTCAAATGATTGATTGAGTTTGATTGATGAGAATCAATGATATAAGCTCAAGGATTGATGATTGATAGAACTAATCATTTGTGTGACCTTATGATTGATGAACATCATTGATAGGTAGAGTTTGATTGACCTCATGATTGATGAGTGTCAAGGATATAAACTCAAAGATTAATGATTGGTATGATTGATCGCTTGCATGACCTCATGATTGATGAGTGCCATTGATAGGTGCTCAAAGAGATTGATTAAAATCTCAAGTGAGCGGATACGATAACTGATTGGTTGATAAATTTGATTGATTGGATAAAGAATTGACATTTTGTTGATATCATGTTGGAGGAGGATTTAGATGTGCTGATGTCTTGAGAGAAATACCTAAAGACTTTTGCGATGAGAGGAGATCTCACTAATGCAGATAGGGCTATTATTGACTCTTGTGGGATATCACACATTTTGTTTATGCCTAAGTATAGGATGAACAGGGGATTGTTGACAGCTTTGGCTGAGAGGTGGCATAGCGACCACAACACATTCCACTTGCATACTAGAGAGATGACGGTGAAACTTGAGGATGTATACAAGATTCTCCACATCCCATTGACTAGAGAGTTGGTTTAGTATGATCATCATGAGATGGGAGGGACAAATGCCTTGTGGAGAATCTTTGGAGATGAGGAGATTGAGGGGTCTGATATTGTTTGGGAGTGCATGGTGGAGTTATTCGATCCTTTTCCATCCATCCTGGCTGATTTGGTAGGAAGATTATTATGTCTAGATAGGAGATCACATGGATTGGCAATGGGGTGGGGCTAGATTCTGGAGAGCATTGTAATGCCCCGCTAGGAAACCCTGAAGGGATAAAGCTAAAACTCATGAATGGAGTGCAAATAATTTTTTTTTAAAAATAAGACATAACATAATGATACAATGAGTTATCAAAAGCTCAGATAACACAATGGAAGACTAAAAAATACCTAAGGAGTTTCCCAACGTGATTACTTAATTTAACATCTAACTCAACTCATGACATTTGATCCATTTAAGCAAGTTAACTTAATTACATGTTATTACTTAAAACATGGATATAATTTGTTCACTAAATTAAATTTATAGATAATAGGACGTGTTCATCCGTTAGAGTTAAAATTAGATAACATGATGAGTTTATCCATTAAGGTTAAAATATAGATGGCATAATGAGGTTCATCCATTAGAGTTAAAGCTATGGTTAACATGATTAAGTTCATCCAATAAATTTTAACCATTCATTACGTTCAATCTTACATTAAACATATGTCATGCATCTAATTTCATATCGTACTTTAGCTTCATAATAAACTAATGAATACTTCCCATGCCTACTTAATTGCGCTATCAATAACTGAATATATTTTATTAATCAAATCTGCATTCTCTAATGATCCTAATTACTACATTAAATAAAATGACTACATACATGCATTTATGATTATCTTCATCTAACCCCCATTATACATTTTAACATAAAGCATCCATACATGCCGAATTAAAAGAAAACACAAAAATGTAAAAACACCACATAACACCGAAATGATCTCGAAGTTCACCCTTAGTGGGCTACATCTCCGGGTCTACTCAATTGAAAGACCCCTCTGATACTTAATCAATAGTGAAGAATACATAAGGTTCACATCATTTACAATCCTGCCATCAAGGTGAACATAACCAATAATACATACGACCACATTGGTCAAATAAATACATGAATGATCCCTGAATAGGAAAGGATCCAACTGAACATAATAAGAAGCAATAATAAAAGATCAACTGGAGCATCCACGAAACTAAATCTTCGCAACCCATCATAAGAATCCCATGGTCTCACATGAATATCGAGTTCTCATGAGGGCAATAAACATTAGGACGACTCCACAACTGTGCTCCTATCAAAGGCAACACAACAACACACTAGCGAACATATTCAAGCAAACTCCTAAAACCTAGGAATACACAAGGTCAAGCAAACTAAGTTCAATATGGTAGGATCACCCACTTGGTCAAACTGAACTTCATACGGGGTGCACTGACTGATGGTACTCTAACTAGAGGCTTGACCAACTCTGGTCTACCACAAACCAATATTAAACACTCGCACAAAGGACATGATTGAATACAAACCATCACATGAAAACAGTCAAGATTTGGGATCAAGGACATAAACCGGTACCCAAATCGACAAATGATAATAACCAACAATTACAAACAAGGACTTGCCATTCCCTAAGCAAATGTGAAAACATAAATTTAAAAATTCACGGGCATAAACTAGAGAAGACAATCTTTTTCCACTTTGGTTAAACATTAAAATCGATCCAGTTTTCTAGAGGATCTAAGTTTGATTGCAATAATCTACCTCATCTAGGTACAGGTCGTTCATGGTTTTCTAACTCGCTAAGTTCATATGCATCATAACATAACATAACTACTTCATCATGAGTCTTTAAACCAATTTTACATTAACATAAATATTCTATACGCAAAACACCCAATGATATAAAATCAGATATTCAAATTAATCAACCAACATATGATATTTATTGTTCAAAATAAATCATCATTCTTATTCTTTTTCGAAATAAATAAACCACTCTCATATCTCCAAAACTAGCATATACTTTCCAAAAATGGAAATATACATTTAAAGAAACAAAGAAATGGATAATCATTTCCCAATGAAATATAATTTCCCTTGCATATATTAAAACAAATACACGATCTAAAGATATTAATTAGTATATATATATCTCTATATATACCTAAATTAATAAATTAATGACTGAACAATAACTATTATATATTTGAAAATATACGCTAATTAAGAATCAACAATTAATATATAATTAATAATATATATTAATATATAAATTATCACAATTAACATATATTTAGTAATATAAATTAATTAATAATTAATAAATAATATATAATTAATAAAATATATTAATTAAAATTTAATAATAATAAAACATTTTAAAAAAACAAAATTTAAATTTAATAAAAAAATAAATTTGTTTTAACAGCCACACGGTTTCTATCATTTTTCAAAAACCCAGCATTTGATTTTTACGAAATTTATACACAACTTAGAATGCAAAGTCATCAAGAAACCCAAAAACTTTTGTAGAAACCCAGTTTGTAAATTTGGAGATATAATTGACATTCTGAAACAGCATAATAAAAACTTCTACAGGGGTTTCATTTTGGAACAAAATTTGGTAGCATAACAACATGCCAGGGAAGAATTTTTAAACCAAAATAATTCCTTCTAGCTTAAATTTAATGGAAATAAAACATGAATCAAAACTATATTCAACCAGAAATTGGAAATCAAATAACAAAATCATGAAAAAATTTCCTGTCCATTTCATTTTTCCCCAAATTTAAAAAATGGAAACCAATTAAATACTGGTAAAAAGGAATTCAACCAGTCCAGAATTCTATGACAACACAGAGAGGGAAAAATACCAGTAAGAATTTTTAAAACAAAATTCATAGGGCCAAATTGGCTGAAACTATCAAATTAATTCTGGCTACAAAGGAATGGGAAGAGGAAAAATATAACTCTATTCCGCATTCCTCCAAAATGAAACTACCAGAAGAAACACATAGGCTAGAAGCACAACTTGAAAACTAATAATTTTCTTATAAACAAAATCAAACATGAAAACAAAACCCAACCAGAACTTGGATACACAGCCATATCATATTTCTTTTTTTCCTTTTTTTTTTGTAAAAGCACACAAGAAAATACAAAGGGAGGAAGAAATATTAGATCTAAATTTTTATTTTTATTTTTAAAACGAAACCAAGAAGAAGTTATCCAACCTATGAATCTTTCCTAGAAGATCTTGTGGAAGAGCTCAGCCCTGCAACTAGACTCCCATGCCAATCCTTCCTTCTAGCCCACCTCTGATTCTTATTTCCCCAACATGCATCCAAGAAATAATTTTTTTTTCTTCCTACAGTCTGCCCTCCTTCCCGTGAACTCACAGACATTCAAAAAAAGAAAAATATGCAACCTAATCTTTTTTAGGTTTTTCCAACCAAATATTTTCCAATAATTATGATATTTAATTAAAAAAAGAAATTCTTTTTCAAATTAGAAAAATAAAAAATGCTTTTCTCTCCCTCTTGTAATTTCTAATTTTTCCCAATTAACACAACTTAACATTTTTGTTTCAAAATAATATGAGGGTAATATATATATTTTTAATTAAAATAAAATCCCAAATTCATCATTTTTATTAAAAAAAACAAACTATATCCAACATATTTTAAACTCGCTTTTCTAATTAAATTGATTTTTTTAAATAATTAAAATCAACCTTTCTATTTTTAAAAAGGTAAAGAGATTAAATTAATTCTATTTCAAATTAATTTAAATCTTTCCTTTCCAAAAGCATAACTAAGTAAATTAATCCATTAAAATTAACCATTTAATTGCACTAGCTACCAATTTGAATTGAGCAATTCTAAATAACGATTAATCACATAAAGGGAACCTATTTAATTTAGTCCCTTAATTTTTAATGCATAACACAACTTAATCAAATCAAATAAAAAGGATTAATTACTCAATTTAACCACACACACAAAACACACAATCCAAGAAAGCCAAACAAATAGATGACCTGCATACCTAACCAAAGGAATATTGGCAGACGACTGACGATGCTCACTTGAGTATGACTAGGGTCACACGAGGGTCTCCAGATCACCTAATCCAAATTTCTAAGGGTTAATGAGGAGCACTCAAACCTGTGAATCTAGGTGAAGACGAACCTTGCACCCATGCAGTACTGTACCTGCAATCTCCTACAAACACGAATCTCTCTCTCTCTCTCTCTCTCTCTCTCTCTCTCTCTCTCTCTCTCTCTCTCTCTCTCTCTCTCTCTCTCTCTACACACACACACACACACACACATAATCAAAAGTGTTAGCTCGAGATTAATAACACAATTCAGAAGAATTAATAAACTTACATATGAATTGATGTGAAAATCACATTAACAGGTACACACAAGAATTAAAACATCTGACTATAACTTGATTACATGATAACTAACCAAGATTAAAATCTGATTAGGGAAGGGGTACTACAAGCATGGTGACATGAGGTACTTGTTATGCATGGGGGATCTGCCTGTTGGCCTACCTTTATCATGATTTGCATCAGGTAGTATATGATAGGGTAGCCATTCTATCAGCAGAAGTCACCTTATTACAGATATTGGCCTGGGAGCATATGGTGGTGACACGTCCAGTTGCAGTTTGAGCATGAGCTCCTGGACAGGCTTACATTCATTCATATAGCGGTGTGGTTTCCTAGCCAATACTAGGGAAACTAGAGTACTGGAGACATGCCTTGGATGATCTGGTCAGTGTGGCATGGATAACTTATCTTTATTGTGAGATTTGGTCGGAGGATGCTATAGAGGTACCACAGCTTTGTCGAGCTACAAATCTAATTGGTTGGACACCCTATATCATTGAGAGATTCATTTTGACTTGTGTGTGGAGGCAATATGGGTGGACCTAGGGTATGCCTCAGGGTTTTGTCATGTATGCCCGAACACACAAGGACAAAGCAGATTGGGCTTCTTGAATTTTGAGATAGTTAGAGAAGATTTCTATGCACTCTCGTATTCAACGAGATATGCCATGAGATATTTCAGATGGTGGCATGACACCATAGTATTCCTAGTATATAGCTAAAGCATCCATTTTTGTGATTTACAGATCCTAGGGAGCCCATACCTCCATTAGAGGTGGTTGATAATGAGGGGGACCAACCTCGATGGCGAGGGCAAAGATAGAGAGTAGTAGGTGGAGGTGGTCAAGGCAGGGGGAGACTAGAGGAAGGGATGGGGAGAGGAGATGCCTGGAGAGGGAGAGGTGGTGATGAGGAGGCTGAGGAGAAACCACTAGTGCGAAGGAGGTGGTTAGGGATGCCTCTGACATCGGTTCTACGAGATGTGCCAGTATAGGGAGCATAAGATCCTCAGTCATCCCAGTAGCAGATAGTTTAGATTACAGTGTCACCTCATCAGCAATAGGCACATATAGCTGCCTTACAAAGCATAATTTAGTAGTTGTAGAGATAGGTAGGGCAGTTCTAGGGACAAGTCACTCATATACAAGCTAAGAGAGATTCAATGATTGAGTGCTATAGATGTGTTGATGCCCTTGCTAATAGACTAGAGAGGACTGTTGTTGGGACCATTATAGGAGAGATTATTTGAGAGATCTAGTACTCAACCAAGGAGGTTGAGTATTACTAGAAGTTATACAAGGATATTGTTCCTCTTAGTCAACGTGCCCCTAGCTACGCATAGGTTTCTAGGATGAGATCTGGACAGAGTCGGTCGTGCACAAAGAGAATGGGTGTCACCGGTCCACCTCAAAGAGATCTAGATACAAACCCATTCGAGGGAGCAGTAGGAGGTTCAACAAGGCCTACAACATCTTGAGGGAGAACAACCTAGATTTATATGCCTTACTTTTTATGTATACATGCTCTTGGAGACATTTGATGATTTTGGATTGAGATGTATCTTCCATATGTATTTGACATCATTGTACACTTGGATATTGATTTCTTGTTTTATGATATGATATGCAGTAGATGGTTGGATGCATTCTACATTTTACATGATTTGTGTTTCATTTATATAATGGATGGATGCATTGTACATGTTTACATGCTTATATGACACTTTATGTACATGATGGTTATATGAGATGCAATGATGATGATACTTATTTACATGTGATTATGAAATGCAATTATGTAATTTACATATGATTAGATTATGCATTGGAATGTATGGATCATGATGATGCTTACTTATTCTTATGCTTATGCTTATGCGATGATGTGATATGTCTACATGATGATGCATGATATTTACCTATATGTTCTTTATGCAATGGTGCCATGATCTTATGTGCATGTGATGTTAATTAATGAATGTAATTGATATGAAATGCGACTAAATGAATGATTATGATGTAAATGTTTTTGTTAATACCCAGAGTACTCAATCATCAAAAAGAAAGATAATGACTTGAAGAATAACCAACTTAGGATTCGAGCCTTGAAAAATCTATTTAATGATATGAAATGTTAATCTAATGAATGCAAACCTGATAATACATGAAACAAAGCCATCTTTTCAACTATTCTGGTGTTCTTTTTATCATCATTGATATTTTAAAATATTGGAAGATAGTACAAACATTAGGGTATAATTGAACCACGATGACCTAAGTACTTCTTGCATGAGTTTTGATTTTGCAAGTTTTACAAGCATCTAGGTATGATTAATTGAGATAGCCTATGTATTGCTTGTGTTAAACATACAAGAATTAATCAGACAAAGAAAATATCATGCCCTATCCTCACTCCTCTAGTCGATGACATCCTTGAATTGTTTAGGAAACATGATAACAAAAACCAAGATACCATAGATGAACATTAATGTTTATTCATGTCATTTGTCAGATAAAATCAATCCTGCTAGTTGGTTTGAAATTTGAATTTTATCTCACAGTTATACACGTGTTCAAGGTTTGTTTCAATGTCCACCATTGGTTTTCATGATCCTTGTTTTGCAATGTCGGTGTTGTTGTTTGGTTGTCTGTTGGTTTAAGCTCAAAGAAAATTGCCCCAACTAGGTTTAGGATTTTGCGCCTAGTCCATAAAAAAACTTTTTATTATGGATATATACAATGATCATTAAGCCATGGTGAGATGTTGTTGCAGAGTCTGAATATTTACACAAGGCTTTATTACATATATGTACAATGATGCCAAAAATGTAGATGCATGGCATATGTACCAATAGATGGAAGAGTTAAACTATCACAAATAGTACCTATTTCCAGGTTTTCACCGCTTGCTTTTATTGCACTTTTTTAATCCTTTTTTTTATTTTTTTGCTTTTTTGTATTTTTTTCTTTTTACCCATGCATTGGATGACTTAGGCGTAAAACTTATTTAGGTGGATTCTATTTATAGGCTCTTCAAATAGATACCCTTTAGGTGTAGACAACTGATATGCCCCAAATCCATATGCAGATATGATGACAAAAGGACCTAGCCAATTAGGCTCAAATTTTCCCTTCTTTTCTCAATCATGTTGATTGCAAGGATACTCCTTTTAGTACCAAATCACCAACCTGAAACACCCTAGGCCTTACCTTGTGGTTATATCTTCTTGACATTCTATGTTGATATATTTTTAGATGATCAAAAGCATGTTGACGATGTTCATCTAGCAACTCCAACTCTTGCAGTTTGGCCACCTGATATTATTCATTTGGGATGATTTCTTTCAATGACACTCAGAGTGAAGGTAGCTTGACCTCAATGGTTAAAATAGATTTTGATCCATGCAGAAGGGCATATGGTGTGGCTTCAGTAGGTATGTGGATGTTAGTATGGTATTCCCACAATGCAAGGTTTATTTAGATGTGCCAATCACAGTCGGCATCATTGACAGTTTTCTTTAGAATTTTCAAAATGGTCTTGTTTGAGGCTTCTTCTTGACCATTCCCTTGGTGATATTAGGGTGTGGATAACTAGTGTTGGATATGGAATTTGTCATAAATTTCTTGCACATCTTGGTTTTAAAAGGGTCTACCATTGTCAGTGACAATGAAGATAGGAATGCCATAATGACAGATAATGTAATTCAAGATAAAAGAGGCTATTTGTTTACCAGTGACGGTGGTTAATGGGATAACTTCAATCCATTTCGTAAAATACTTGGTGGCTGTGATAATGAACTTGTGGCTATTTGAGGAATAAGGATGAATCTTACCCACGAGGTCAAGTCCACATTGACAAAAAGGCCATGTAGATGTCAACGGTTGCAGCTCCTATGTAGGTGTATGTATGAGGTTTCTATGAATTTCACACTTGCACTTTTTAGCAAACTAAAAATAATCTTTCTTCATTCTTGACCAATAGTATCTCATTCATTAGAGCTTCTTACCTAGAGTAGGGTTGCTTGAATGAGTACCACAAATACCCTCATGAACTTCTTGTAAGGCAGTTTCAGATTTGTCACATTCAAGACATCTAAGGAGAGTGCCACTAAGACCTCTTCGATAGTGTATCTGTTGGCATTATGTGAACCGGTATGAGGACATAATGACATTATATGTTATCATTGATGTCAATATGTAGCAGAGGTGTGAACTGGCATATGTGAGAACTGGTATAACACTGTGAACCGAAATTTGTGCCAAAGTGAAGCGGTGTGCTTGTTCAAAGGTGAACCGACATATGGTTATGGGAAATGGCACATGGAAGCATTGAATGACTACCGGTTAGTAGTCTCAACTTTAGGGTTTTTGGTTTAAGTGCTTCAAGCCTGTGTGGCTCAATTGGTGACTTTGTGGGATGAGTTAGCATGATAACAAAGAACAAGATTGTGTTGCCACGTAAGCCTTGTGTTCATCAAGGATCATGCATGAAGAAGATCCTGCCTATCTACCTCGGGAATATGAGAAGACCGTAAAATGGAGATAACGTGTGATGGGTTATCAGCCACCATGGAAATGACAGAAAATGAACGATGGAGATTAATGCAGTATGCTCAACGGTCAGGATTGAACCATTTGAATTCCTTAACCTATTAGGTTTAGGGTTTAGGGTTTATACTTCTGACCTAACTATTTTCTATAAGGTCGATGTTGTGACTCTTTCTAGGGTTGTTGGCAAAAGTTGTGTGTGAGTATCCAAGAGAAAGGATACGTGTTTCTTGCCAGACCATGAGGAGAGAAGTGATATTTGCAGAGTGTAAGTGTAGAAGGTGAAGAGGAGCTTAAGCGGATCTGCATTGGCATTGAGTGTTGTTACAGATCATTTTAATACTTGTTGATCTCTAACCACCTCAACAGTTGGAAAATCCCCTAACCGGGTAGCCTTAACCGGCTTGCTGTAAATCCCTTAATAGGGTAACTCAAAGTTATTGAGATCTGGAAAGCTAGAGAGCTCTGGAAATCCTTTAGCTATTGAGTTCTTGAAATCCTCTAACAAGGTAACCTGTAACAAGGTTTAACCCTTAACCGAGTGATCCCTAACAGGATCGGTTCCTAACAGAACCTATTGTATCTGTCTTTAATAGGACAAGGCTCCTAATAGAGTGGACTTCCAAAGAGTTCACCAACAAGCTTGTGGGTATTCATCCCCACCGTGGTTTTTCCTAGTTGGGTTTCCAGATGAAAAATATGTGTCATGTGTAATGCTTTTATCTTGTGATGCTTTGTTATTGCCTGTTAAGCATATGATGGTTCTGTGTTTTATGCCTGTCAATAAAACATGTTGAGCTAGCTGTTGTGAAGATATGATGATAGATTACCTATTCATGCATAAGGGTGAAATGGTAGTGTAGTTTTGAGTTGAGTGGAAAGCTAAGTGAGTAACCGGTTTATGATTGTTTTAGTTGTTCTGGGGTTTTGCCGATTGCACTCTGTTTCAAATCGGTGTCACTGTTTGCCAGTCACTTGGAGTAATTGCTGTTGAGCTGGTTTAGGACTATATTTTGTCTGTACTAATTCACCCCCCCCTCTCAATACCGGTTTGGTACTATTTTCTCATCATTGAGTTATCAATTGGTATCAGAGCATCCTCCAGGTCCTCTGTGTTGTAAGCTTAACCACTTGAGGTAAAGATCCCAATCAAATGATGAAGAGGGAAGGTCCAAAGTTTAACAGGAAAATTTTTGATATATGGAAAGATAGGATGAAGATATTCATCAGAAGCATGGGTGTTTAACATTGGAGTTATGTTGAGAATGTCTATGTTGTCCCTACCGGTACTCTCACCGACGACCAAAAGAGAGAGATACATGAAAATGGGAAAGTCATGGAAGCCCTTATTAGTAGTCTATCTGACATTGAGTTTATTGATGTTCAGGACAAGGTAAATCCCAAAGAGGTATGGGATGCTCTTGAAAATATCTATGGTGGTGATGAACATGTAAAATAGGCTAAGGAAGAAAGCCTGAGAGGGAAGTTTGAAGATATGTGGATGGTTGAAGGTGAGACCATTCAGCAGTATGGAATAAGAATCAAAACAGTTGTTGGAGAAATCAAGAGTGTAGGTGGTAAAATAGAAGATTCCACTGTGGTAAGCAAAGTCCTGAGATCCCTATTGCCGGTCTATGCAATAAGGGTTGCTACTATTCAGGAGATGAGATCAATAGACAAGACTAAGGTATCCTTGGACTCCATCATATCCAAGTTGACAGCCTATGAGCTAAATAGTTTTGATGGCAGTGTTCAAAAGATTGAGTCAGCTTTTAAAGCCTCTGCTGTACCATCCAGAAAAGGAAAAGAAGTTAGCACTAGTGGTGAACCTCGACAGAGCAGAGAAATGGATGATGAGGAGATTTTGATGGCATTTGAAGCTCTCCTTGCCAGGAAGCTTCCTAAAGGAACTGGTAAATACAAAGGTAAGCTACCTTTGAAATGCTTTTCTTGTAACCATATAGGACATATTGCTATAAACTGTCCTAATGGCGATAACAAGGACAAACCAGAAAGGTTCAGGAAATTCAAAGGAGGAAACTGGAGAAACTGTTTTGTTGCAGTTGATGAAGGTGTCATAGATGAAGAATCAGAGGATGAAGAAAATGAAGATATTGTGTTTGTTGTTGTCAAAGAAGATGTGTCAGACAAGAAGGCTCTTGTCTCCCGGTTTGATGATTCCAATGAGTGGATCATTGACAGTGGCTGTTCTCACCATATGACTGGTGACCAGAGCAAGTTTCTATCCTTGGAGGAGTATGATGGTGGTGTGGTTTGCTTTGGCAATGATGCACCATGCATGGTCAAAGGTAGAGGGTCCATCTCTCTGAATGGAAAGAGTAGTGCTGACAATGTGTACTGGGTTGATGGTCTCAGACACAACCTTCTGAGTGTTGCCCAGCTGAATGATAGTGGCCTCACTCTGGAATTCAAGAATGGAGTTTGCAGAATCAAAGGAAAAGATGGTGAATTGGTGGCCATCGACATGCAGACCAAAGGTAATCTATTTCATCTGAATGCAAATATAAGTACATGTCTTATGGCTAAATTGGATGATAGATGGATATGGCATAGGAGACTCTACCATGTGAACTTTGATAACATCATAAAGGCCAGTAAGATCAGGGCAGTTAGAGGGTTGCCAGTGCTAAGCAAACCGGATAATACCTTATGCAGAGAGTGTCAATTGGGGAAAATGTCTTCCTCAACCTTTAAAGGTAAATCTTTCACTGCTGACAACTTGCTTGATCTTGTGCATACTGATTTGTGTGGTCCTATGAAAACTAGGAGTGTGCAGGGTGATAGGTACTTCATGATTCTCACTGATGACTGCTCAAGAATGATGTGGGTCACATTCTTGAAAGACAAGTCTAAAGCCTTTGTAAAGTTTAAATCTTTCAGAGAATTAGTGGAGAAGGAAAGTGGTAAAAGGATCAAGTTCCTGAGAACTGATCAAGGAGGGGAATTCACTTCCGGTGAATTCAACAAGTATTGTGAAGATCATGGCATCAAGAGGCAATTATCTGCCCCCCGGACTCCACAACAGAATGGCCTAGCAGAGAGGAATAACCAGACTATGGTTGAAGCAGCTAGAACCATGTTGATTCAAGGAAAGGTAGCTCACACCTTTTGGAGAGAAGAGGTGAGCACTGCAGTCTACATAATGAACCGGGTACTCATAAAGAAAGGTAAGGATAAAACTCCTTATGAGTATTGTACCGGTAAAATACCTGTGGTTAGCTACTTTAGAATGTTTGGTAACAAATGTTACATCAAGAGAAGTGAACACCATAGCAAATTTGATGTGAAATGTGATGAGGGAATATTCCTAAGATATTCCACCAAGAGCAAATCTCTCAAGTGTTTCAACAACAGGACTCAGAGAATTGTGGAAAGCATCAATGTAAGAGTTGATGAAACCTTTGAGAAAATTGAGGAAATCGGTAGTGTGCAAGTGGTAAGTGAATCGATTGCAACCTTCTAGGAACTGGTTGTCAGTCAACCGAGTCCCAACAATAGTGTTTCTAAACTGGCAGATGTAGATGCTGACACTGATGGAGATGAGGATGAAGAAGAAAAGCAAGAGGAATCTATCAAGACCATTCCTTGGTATGTCAAGCTGAATCATGATCCTAAGCAGATCATAGGAGATAAGGATGCATGAATCCTTACAAGAAGAAAAGTCAGAGAAAACTCATGCATGATCTTTGAACTCGAGCCTAAAATATTCAAAGAGGCACATAAGGATGAAGACTGGATCAAGGCAATGGAAGAGGAACTTGACCAGATAGAGAAAGATGGTACATTGTCCTTGGTACCCAGAGCAGAGCACAAAAATGTCATTGGTACCAAATGGGTCTTCAGAAATAAGCTGAATGAGGATGGCACAATGATTAGAAACAACGCCAGACTGGTGTGCAAAGGATATGCCGAAGAAGAAGGAGAAGACTATGGATAAACCTTTGCTCTTGTAGCCAGATTGGAAGGAGTTTGTATGCTTCTTGCATATGTAGCTTTTAAAGGCTTCAAAGTATATCAAATGGATGTAAAATCTACATTCCTAAATGGTGTACTTGAAGAGGAGGTGTATATTGAGCAACCAGATGGGTTTGTCCTATCTGAAGATAGTGACATGGTATGTAGGCTACATAAAGCCTTATATGGTCTAAAGCAAGCACCTAGGGCATGGTATGAGCACTTACATTCCCATCTTGTGAAGATTGGATTTGAGAGAACAAGTGAAGATAGCAATATCTACTTGAAGTCTGAAAGAGATCAGATCCTGATCTGTGAGGTATTTGTTGATGACATTATCTTTGGTGGAGATGACAAGATGAGTCATGAGTTTGCAGATGAGATGAAGAAAGAGTTTGAGATGTCACTCATAGGGGAGATTAAGTTCTTCATTGGACTGCAGATCTAGCAGATGAAGGATATAATCTTTATCACTCAGTCCAAGTATGTCAAAGAGGTGTTGAAGACCTTTGGCATGGAAGATAGCGAACCAGTTGGTACACTAATGGTGACCGGTTGTAAACTATCCAAAGAGGATGACTCAGCATTGGTTGATGAGAAGGAATACTGATCAATGATTGGTAAATTGCATTACATAGTGCATAGTAGACCGGATATTGCACATGCAATTGACATTACTGCAAGGTTCCAGAAAAGTCCAAGAGAATCCCACTTGGCTGCAGTCAAGCGGATTCTTAGGTATCTAAAGGGAACTATTGACTATGGATTGTGGCATCCATATAGCAAGGATTTCAACTTGAAAGTGTTCACAGATGCTGATTGGGCTGGTAATGTAGATGACCGAAAGAGCACAACTGGTGGTGCATTCTTCCTTGGTGGTAGACTGGTCTCCTGGATGAGTAAAAAGCAGAGTTGTATCTATCAGTCTACAACGGAAGCAGAGTATGTTGCAACTTTCATGAACCGCACTCAGACAATTTGGATGAAGCATGTATTGAAAGGCTTCAAAGTTCCTGCATCAGAACCGGTAAGTATATTTTGTGACAATACTAGTGCAATTAATATCTCCAAGAATCCGGTTTTACATTCTAGAACCAAGCACTTTGAGCTTAATTATCATTTCTTGAGGGAAAAGGTTCATAACAAAGAGATTGCACTGGAGCATGTGTCTAGTAAGTAGCAATTAGCAGACGTATTCACCAAGCCTCTCCCAAAGACTACATTTAAACACTTAAGAGGTGAATTAGGGGTACTGCCCCTTCAGGAGGTGAACTAAAAGCATATGCTCCACATCAGTCCGGTATTGCATAGTCAAATTTATTTTGTATTGATGTGTTGAAGGATGCTACTCCTCAGGGGGAGCAACATAATGGAACAGGGAAGCTTGTGCCTCCACTTTGGCATTGTTGTCAAAGGGGGAGAAGAAGTGAAGCGGAGAGATATCTTTGTATATTACCATCAATGCTAAAGGGGGAGATTGTTGGCATTATGTGAACTGATATGAGGACATAATGACATTGTATGTTGTCATTGATGTCAATATGTAGTAGAGGTGTGAACCAGCATATGTGAGAGCTGGTATAACATTGTGAATCGGCATTTGTGCCAAAGTGAAGCGGTGTGGTGCCAAAGTGAAGTGGTGTGCTTGTTCAAAGGTGAACCGACATATGGTTATGGGAACCGACACATGGAAGCGTTGAATGACTACCAGTTAGTAGTCTCAACTTTAGGGTTTCCGGTTTAAGTGCTTCAAGCCTGTGTGGCTCAACTGGTGACTTTGTGCGATGAGTTAGCATGATAACAAAGAACAAGATTGTGTTGCCACGTAAGCCTTGTGTTCATGAAGGATCGTGCATGAAGAAGATCCTGCCTATCTACCTCGGGAATATGAGAAGACTGTAAAATGGCGATAATGTGTGATGGGTTATCAGCCTCCATGGAAACGACGGAAAATGAATGATGGAGTTTAATGCAGTATGCTCAACGGTTAAGATTGAACTATTTGAATTCCTTAACCTATTAGGTTTAGGGTTTAGGGTTTATGCTTCTGACCTAACTATTTTCTATAAGGTTGATGTTGTGACTCTTTCTAGGGTTGTTCATGTTAGGAATCCCATAGATACTGAGAGGGGGGAGTGAATTAGTATCTGACCGGTGTATAGAATTTCTTGAATTAAAAAATGCAGAACATATTATAACAGTGTACCGGTATGCAAGAAATAATACAATAAACAGAATTAAGAACATCCACATGAAAAGCACACCATAACACAAGGATTTAACGAGGAAACCCGGTGTGGGAAAAACCTCGGTGGGATTTGTGACCCACAATATTAACTCATTGGACAATAAGAGAATATTACTTACAATAGGGGCTTGCACATGCAGGAAGGCCAACTGCCTAGAGCTCATTGCTCAATGGGAAGTCTCACTGACTTACAATGAGGATTATACAAATCTAATATCTTGTACTACTTTATAATAGCATCTATAATGCCTAATCTAGTATCGGTTGCTGCTCTGCTTCTTACATAAACCCTTAGCCTATATTTCACATAATAGGTCTGCCTAATATTTTTCCTTATCACTTGCTCACTCATTCCAAAATGTCTACAATGATCTCTTTTATATATAAGAGTCATTTTACAATATGTCAAGTCGGCCTACAAAATAATAAACAAAATATAATATAACAAAATCCAGTCGGCCTCTGTGCCGGTATACTTCTTTTCTTTGTGCCAGTGTTGGTGTCTTGAGTGTCGATGTAGAGTGTGATCTGCTGATGCCGGTATAATTCCTTTGCCGGTGCCATAGGATTACAAGGTTGCCATCAATGACAAAACCTTCAATCACATACAATGTCTCATTAGAGTGTGCATATGCCAACAATCTCCCCCTTTGGTATTGATGGCAACACTCATGAGAAATTTCAAAAATGTATCCAAAAATGTGAAGTCAAAAAAATGTTACCAAAAATGTGTGTGCTCCCCTTGAGCATATGATTCCTGTGATATTGAATTTTCTCATCCCACTGCTCCCCCTTTGGCATCAATGACAAAGGTTGTCAAGATATCAGTAGAGTTTGTAGTTTAAACCTTGTAACTGGGTGGTTACAATTTGAAAAAGATCTCCCAAAATCAAGTTTATACTATCCATAAAATTCTTGCTATCCTTTATTGCTGTCTCTGTTCTCTTCACTGTACCAGTGAGATGTTGTAAATGCTCTACTGGTGTTTTTTGTCCCTGTATTAGTGCCTCAGATACTTCCTTCCGTAGTGATGCTAGATAGTCCAATCTTGGACTTAGTTTTAATCTCAAATGTTTTGCCTTATTCACTATTCTTTCTCTCTCTCTTCCTAATTTAAGTAATTCTTCTTCAAAATTTGTTATCTTCTCCTGAAAAATTGATAGTGTATCAGGTGAGTTAACAAAATTATCTGCAAGTTTATTGATCTCATCCTATACCTTGCTCATCTTTTTGTCGATATCTACAGTCAAAAAGTTTGTTTTACAGGTGTCTTTGTACAAAGTTTTGTACTCTTTCAATAAATTACACAATTCTGGTTGAAGTGTGTCAAAATCTCTATTACACTTCTTTATTTGCTCATCAAAGAATTTTTGTTTTTCAATTTCTATTTTATCCTTCAATGACTCTTCCTTTATTTTCTCAATGTTTTCTGTGATATATTTACTTAGTGTATCAAGTTGTCCTAAAGAATCTTTATTGTCTATATCACAGTTAGGAGCAATTACTTTCAAAATTGGTATGGTATCATCAATTGCTTTGTAAGATTGTGAGCTACAGTTTGTTATCTTTTTGATTGAATCTAATAGTACCTCAGTCACATTAGTTGATTTGTAGCCTGATGATGAACCAACATTCTGAGTACCGGTGGAAATAACCAAGCTTGTATTGACCTCTAGTAGGTCTGTTTCTGTTTGCATTTCTTTAAGAAATGGTTTTTCTATTTCTCCAGTTGCTGGTGGCACTATTTCCTTATGTTCCTGTTCCTGTTGCTGTTGTTCCTATTCTGGTGCCTTTTGCTATGTTTGTTGCATTGACTCAGTCTGAGTCTCTACCTTTTTCTCTTTGTCTTTTGCCCGTTTCTCCTGTGTGTTTTTCAGTTTGCTCAGCTACCGGAGGCTCACTAGCCATGTCAGTCTTATCAGCTGTATCTTTGTCTACCACAATGTTGATCTTTTGAGTATCAACATCCACAGTATATAAGACTTCAGGATTAGGATTACCATCCTCTACATCCATACTCTCAGCTGCCGGTTGATCTTTTGTAGTTGTTGTTTTTACTAGTGGAGTAATCAAAGGAGGTGGGGGTAAGTTGTCTCTAACCTTGATACTAGGTGGTCCACCAACTTTACCTTTACCCTTGTCTCTATCTTTCTGATAAACTTTTATGGGTTTGGGACTCATGTATTCTTCTTGTTTTTATTTTTTAACTAGGAATATATCCCATCCATTTTTTGTCTCCTCAGTCACCTCATTAACTCTTCCAACCATTAAAACAATGTGCCGGTGTGCAGTAGAAAATATTGACCGGTTGGCTTGAGCAATTAGGTCATCAATTTCTTTGGGCGAGTTTACCGGATATACAACAAGTAGCTTTTCAATCTTTATTTTCTTGTCTAGTTCTACTACTACTTGTCTTCTTGCTTCCAGTCTATTAAATAGTTCATCTGGAATTTCATTTACTACTTCCATCAAAAACTTCTTATACATATCCATATGCAATATAACACTACTTTCAACTTGTTCTTTTTCATCAACTGTTAAAGTGTCATATATTTTCTCTATATTTTTCAATTTACCTTCCTCTATAATTTCACTCAATAGTATATCAAGAGTGGCCAAGTCTTTGTTTGTCCTCTTCTTCTTTTTAGGTGTAAGTTTCTTCTTCTTTGGTGTACCATTTCTTACCAGAGATCTCACTGCTTGTTGTTTTTGTCTTGTCCTCCTAGGTGAGGGTGTGGTTGCCGGTGAGGGATCTCTTTTCCTTACAACTCTTTTGAAAGTTGTAGGCATGTCACTCCCCGAAGAAGTACCTACCGGTGATAGGTGAGTTTCAGGTTGTGGAGCTGCTGACTCATCCTCTGTTATACCAGTTTTCTTTAACACATCTTCTTTGATGGCCTTTGCTTGTCTGGAACCTTTCCTTACAACTTCCTCAACCTTTTTCACTCTTTTCTTTGATTGTATTTGGCTTTCAATAGTTTCTGCACTATGAAATATTTATTCCTTAGGTTCTCTAGGGGCTTCTAGAAGTGCTTTAGCATATGTTTCAATTATATGATCATCTATTTCATAGCCCATCTCGGTTACCCAAACTATCCTAGGGATGACTACTTCCATCCAGATTTCATCCTTCTTGATTACAAAGCATATTTCATCTTTGTATTTGTCGACAATCTTTTGTGATAACCTAATTCTTTTCTTCATTTTGGCTTTTAATGGTTGAAAGAAGTCATGAATATTGTTTTCCTTGTTTTCTCCCATGTTATTGAATAGTTCTGTTAACTATTTGCCTACCGGTATATCATATCCAAGTTCTTTGTAGCCTATACTAGGAACCTGTTTGGTTATGTGTAGCATCAGACATACTAACAGATTTCCAAACCTGAAAGTTCCTTTCTTGTCCTTTTTAATCTTTCCAAGGTTGTCAATTAATTCATCTTTTGACCACTCACATATATCAATCTTTGCATTGTCTGTGACCATATCATAAGCACTCTTAATGCATAAACTTGAAACTGAATTGAGTCTATTTGCATGAGTAGCTTTATACCCTAATATCATGCTGATAAATCTCACATTAATGTCTATTACATCATTAACTCTTAGGGACCTTTTGTCGAATGTTGCACCAGTTAGGTTTGTAACTAGGTCATTGGATACCTTCTTGGTTTTATCTGGCCTTTTATCAGTGGTCGGTAACCCTATGGCAGCTTTCACAGCTTCCTTAGTGATTTTGTGGATTGCATCTAACCAGAAAAATTCACCATGTACCCTGCTTAAGACTATCCTAATCACATCCTTGGGGAATTCAGGGATGCTAAGGATCTCTATAAATCCTAGGGTTTCAATGATCTTGTGTTCATCTTTTACATTGCCGGTTTTATCACATATCACAGTCTTAAACATAGTCTTAATTTCTTCATCTCCTAGTTCCTCAATGTTGCAGTGGATGTACATTATGGGGTCTTCAGCATAGACAACTCCTTTGAGAATTTGAGAAAAAGCACCTAAGGTATCATCTTTCTTAGCTACCTCAGGAACTAACTGAAATACGGGCCTAGGTCTTTTTATCACTTTGACAATAGTAGGGTTTGCTATGTATTCAATTGCAAAGGTGGATGCCATGATAAAATACCTTTTACTGCCTTTAGGATGGATGATTGCTTGGAGTGTTCTTACTTCTTGCTCAAAATGCCTTAGCTTGGAATCTTCGCGCTCTTTGTAGGTTTGAAATCTCGGTGAAATGAAATGGAGCCAAAACCTCAATTTTATAGTGTCTTTTCGCTATCTACCACATTAAATGCATGCCGGTTAAGTGTTCACTTAACATTGTTTGCCGGTAAGAAGTAATTCCCAACTTCTTATCTCTAACCAAGGGAATAATAGCATATGTGTCATTAGATTGCCAAACCCTCAAGGAAACTTTCTTCAATTAGATGAAGAACTTCCTGCTGGTGGAGCACTGCTCTGTCCTGCTGGTCAAGCATCACTCTATCTTGCCGGTGGAGTATTGACTGGTTCTACCGATGGAGGGGTATTCCCAATATTTAGATCAGCTTTTCTAATCCATTGTTTTGAGAATTCTTGCTTAACCTCTTCAACTTTTTCTTTACCTTTCAAGCTAGAACTTTTATTGTCTACCGGTGTTCCTTTACTTCTATAGAATTTAGCAATATGCCCAATCTTGTTACATGCATAACAAGTTACATTATTCTTCCGAATAACTTTTGTGACCAACTTTGTTACATTTAGAACATTGACCGGTGGGTGTGTTGATATTCTGATGATTTCTAGATCTACATTCATTTGCTCTATGACCATACTTATTACAGTTAAAGAATTTTCCATTGAATTTATAAGCATTAGGTTGTCTTACCAGTTTGCTGTGATCCTGAGTATTTGTAGTATCAGAGCTTTCACCAACTTCAAAGCCAATTCCAGAAGTGTCACCTTTAGGTTTTTGATTCTTCAGCAAGGTACCAAGTTCCTTTGAGCTTTTCTTGAATTTTTCTTTGTGTTGATTTGCAGTTTCTAGTTCTCTTTCTAAGACTTCTTTTTGTCTCATCAATTCATTTGAGTCATTCTGAGTATGCATCAAATCTGTTTTCAACATGTCATTTTCATAGCTAAGTCTTGTGTTCTCATTTTCTAAATCACTTAGTCTTCTAGTCAATTCTTCTTCATTCTTCTTCCTATCCTCAATCTCTTTACAAAATCTCATAGTCATATCTTGCATCTCATTCTTTGTTGTCATGTTTTCTTGTTTCAACTTGCTTATCATATCATTAAGTGATTCCTTTTCATCATTCTCATTTTGCAAATTTTCACAAAGTTCTCTTCTCTTATTTCTTGCAACAGTAAAATTTTCTTGAAGTGCCTGAGTGATATCCCGAGTTGCCCTTAAATCATCTTCTAGTTTGATATTTTTCAATTTCTTTGCATCATAGTCTGAAAGAGCTCCTTCAAGTTGCTTCATTAGATTTTCCATCTTTACCGGTATTAAGATCTTCCTCAAGCTATTAGGCTTCTAAAAATAGAGGACCAAGCTCTGATACCAATTGTTAGGAATCCCATAGATACTGAGAGGGGGGTGAATCAGTATCTGACCAATGTATAGAATTTCTTGAATTAAAACATGCAGAACATATTATAACAGTGTACCGGTATGCAAGAAATAATACAATAAATATAATTAAGAACATCCACATAAAAAGAAAACCATAACACAAGGATTTAACAAGGAAACCTAGTGTGGGAAAAACCTCAGCGGGATTTGTGACCCACAATATTCACTCACTGGCCAATAAGAGAATATTACTTACAATAGGGGCCTGCACATGCAGGAAGGCCAACTGCCTAGAGCTCACTGCTCAATGGGAAGTCTCACTGACTTAGAATGAGGATTATACAAATCCAATATCTTGTACTGCTTTACAATAGCATCTATAATGCCTGATCCAGTACCCGTTGCTGCTCTGCTTCTTACATAAACCCTTAGCCTATATTTTAATTTGCATAATAGGTCTACCTAATATTTTTCCTTATCGCTTGCTCACTCATTCCAAAATGTCTACAATGATCTCTTTTATATATAAGAGTCATTTTACAATATGCCAAGTCGGCTTACAAAATAATAAACAAAATATAATATAACAAAATCCAGTCGGCCTCTGTGCTGGTATACTTCTTTTCTTTGTGCCGGTGCTGGTGTCCTAAGTGCCAGTGTAGAGTGTGATCTACTGATGCCGATATAATGCCTTTGTCGGTGCCATAGGAGTGCAAGGTTGCCATCAATGAAAAAACCGTCAATCACATACAATGTCTCATTGGAGTGTGCATATGCCAACAATTGGAAAAAGTTGTGTGTGAGTATCCAAGAGAAAGGATACGTGTTTCTTGCCAGACCATGAGGAGAGAAGTGATACCTACAGAGTGTAAGTGCAGAAGGTGAAGAGGAGCTTAAGTGGATTTGTATTGGCATTGAGTGCTATTACTAGATCATTGTAATACCTTTTGATCTCTAACCACCTCAACAGTTGGAAAATCCCCTAACCGGGTAGCCTTAAACGACTTGCTGTAAATCCCTTAATAGGGTAACTCAAAGTTATTGAGATCTGGAAAGCTAGAGAGCTCTGGAAATCCTTTAGCTATTGATTTCTTGAAATCCTCTAACAAGGTAACCTGTAACAAGGTTTAACCCTTAATCGGGTATTGTAGCCATCCCTTAACCGGGTGATCCCTAACAGGATCGGTTCCTACAAGAACCTATTGTATCTGTCTTTAACAGGACAAGGCTCCTAACAAAGTGGACTTCCAAAGAGTTCACCAACAAGCTTGTGGGTATTCATCCCCACCGTGGTTTTTCCCAGTTGGGTTTCCACGTGAAAAATATGTGTGTCATGTGTAATGCTTTTATCTTGTGATGCTTTGTTATTGCCTGTTAAGCATATGATGGTTCTGTGTTTTATGCCTGTCAATAAAACATGTTGAACTAGCTATTGTGAAGATATGATGATAGATTTCCTGTTCATGCATAAGGGTGAAATGGTGGTGTAGTTTTGAGTTGAGTGGAAAGCTAAGTGAGTAACCAGTTTATGATTGTTTTAGTTGTTTTGGGGTTTTACCGGTTGCACTCTGTTTCAAACCGGTGTCACTGTTTGCCAGTCACTTGGAGTAATTGTTGTTGAACCGGTTTAGGACTATATTTTGTCTGTATTGATTCACCCCCCCCTCTCAATACCGGTTTGGTACTATTTTCTCATCATTGAGTTATCAATATCAACTATTAGGGTGTATCGGGTTGCTTGAGAGATAAAATTTCATTTTTGGTTTTAGGATAGATCACGTGGAAGGGTGTTCTCTTTCATATATGTATAAATCATCCCATAGGTTGAGGAATTAGGACCAACTAGATTGCAAATAATTTGGGAATCGAGTCTATTGTGTGCAAAAGTAAACAATTGTTCCACCAGGAATTCATAACGATTTTGCTTTTTTTGGAATTTATAGAAGCGAACCAATAGTTGCCATGGCATCCACAAATTTGTTGTCTAATCTTGGCATTTATTCAAACTTGATCTCAACAAAGTATTTCTTGAAATCATCTACCATTCTCTTGTATGCTATCAACTTGTCATCTTTTGTTTGATATTCATCATTTACTTGGTTGATGATGAGTTGAGAATCTCCATAAACTTGCAATTTTGTGATTTTCCATTCCACTGCTACTTTGATACTGGTGACTAATGCTTCATATTCAGCCACATTAATCCTACAAGGGAGCATCAACCAATAAGATTTTGGAATTGTGTGTCCTTAAGGAGTCACAAATAAGATTCCAACACCTGATCCATGTTGAGTATAAGATCCATCAAAGTATGGTTTCTAGGGGTGTGTTGTAATTGTGAGAATATCTACATTAGGGAATTCAATGTGCATAGGATGATCATCTTGTAACGGTGCATCAACTAACTAATTTGTTGTAATTGTGAGAATATCTACATTAGGGAATTCAATGTGCATAGGATGATCATCTTGTAACGGTGCATCAACTAACTAATTTGTGATCACTTTACCCTCGATTGCCCTTCTATCCACATATTGAATGTCAAATTAACTCAGTATCATTACCCACTTTGCTAGTCTACCTGTTAATGTGGCTTTGCTAAGAAGATATTTTAGTGGATCAATCTTGGATATCATCTTGACTGTATGTGTTAACATATAGTGCTGTAATTTCTGAGAAGAAAACACCTCTGCCAAACATTCTCTTTCAAATAATGTATAATTAAGTTCATAGCCACTTAGTGTCTTGGTGATGTAGTAAATATTTCTTTCCTTTCCTGTAGAATCCTCTTGTACTAACAAAGCTCCCAAAGATAACTCAGTAGTTGATATGTAGAGTTGGAGAGGCTTTCCTTCTATTGGTGACATCAATATAGGTGGATTCATCAAATATTATTTCAATTTATTAAAGGATTGTTCAAATTTTTCATCCCACTTAAAAGGAACATTCTTACGTAACAAATCAGTAAAAGGGTGACACTTGTTGGCTAGTTGTGAGATAAATCTTCAGATAGATTGTAGCCTTCCTCATAGAGATCTTAGTTGACTAATATTCCTAAGAGCTAACATTTCCATGATTGCTAGAACCTTTGTTGGATCTACTTCTATGCCTTTAGTTGAAACTATGTATCCCAAGAGTTTTCCAAATGTCACTCCAAACACACACTTTTTTGGATTGAGTAGCACCTTGAACTTTTCTAAACGTTGAAATATCTTATCCAAGATATCAAGATGTCCTTCTCTGGTGAGTGATTTTTCTGGTAGGTCATCTACATAATCCTCCATGAATATGTGCATAATGTCATGAAAAATTATAGTCATTGCATGCTGATAAGTTGCCCCCACATTCTTTAATCCAAGAGACAAGACATTCCAATAATATGTACTTTATTATGAGGATCTGGTTACTACTAAGAGGGGGGGTGAATCAATAGTAAAACAATTTTGCAATACTTCAAAAAACTGTACTGGTAACTACTCAAACATTCTGCTAAACTGATTTACCAAACCATTCACTAAAGTGTTCATCATTATGCAAACAATATAAAGATATCAAATGCTCAAATAAATAATGCAACCACCATATGAACACAAAGATTTTTCGCGTGGAAACCCAAATGGGAAAAACCATGGTGGGAATTAGCACCCACAAAATATTTGCGCTCTTTTGAAATGCACCTGGTTAAAGGCCTATCCCAGTTAAGAGCTTACAATATGCTCAGTTAAGAGCAAACCCTCTTAGGAGTCACCCGGTTAAGGGATTTGCCTCAGCCCTGGTAGGAGCTCTACCCTGTTAGGAGGAACTGTTGTCACATGGATTTGCACCCAATGCAAGCTTGAAATTCCTGCAATCCAGTGACACATTGAACTACTCTTAGGCTGTGGGTATCCTATTATGAGAGAAGACCTCCAGATTATAGGTCGACTTCCTATTTGATCACCTAAAGAACTTAAATGAATTTATGAGAAAAGGGAAGAAGGATATGCATAAAACAAAAAATTAACTACTGCTAGGTGATCCACCAATGATAAAAGACCTGCAAACTACTTACAAATCCACAAGATAACCAACTAATGAAACTACTTAAACTCACAAGTCAAACATACATGTTTGCATAAACGATTCTCTTGAAAGGCTAGCTTATTGATGTTCACAGAAAGGAGAATAATAATGTTCTCACAATTTTTGATGCAATAGAATCACATACATAATCAGAGACCTGTACTAGAACATGTACATCAGACCTAAGCATCTGAAGAAACTAAGATAAAATGAAGGATTCTACAAAAGAATCACATAATTTTAATCAAAATCCTTACAATCATAACACTTACACCAAATAATATAAGGAGGAACTCAACTTCTTTATTGAAATCAAGGAGCTTTCTACATTACAAATCTGGAAAAATTCCTAAAAATGAGTTACAGGAGCCTGAGTATCTTCTACTACACAATCTCAAAACTCTCGAACTCCTTGCAAAAGAGTGAAAAACAAACACTTATACCAAAACTTGCAAAAACTTCAAAAAATTGAACTCTTGGCTCCAAGATGGATCAGTTGTCATCAATTCTAAGCTTTTCCTCAAAATCAGGGGGCTTAACTAAGAGAGAAACTCTTCCAAAACTGCAAAAAGGAGTAGCCAAACTAAACACAAATTCACGTCATTTCGCGTTGAGTTCACCTGGACACTACCGGTTACCTGACCATTTGATTTAGCCACCTACATTAACCATCACCACATAATAGAAACCGCTAGGACTACTGATGACTTGTCGCTATGTTGCAAGGATTAACCTTTATGCACCTTTTCATTGCGGTATAGGGACAACCCTCAGATCTTGAGGAACCTGTTCGGCTTTTAACCACTCTATTTTTACTATTATCTCTCATGTTTCTCTCTTCATATTGGGCCCATGGGAACGAGCGATGATAATGAACTTTGAACCATTGAACCACTTTGAACCGGTTCAAATTTGATTTAAAAAATATAGGCATCTGCTCATCTGTAGAATTTTTCCACGTGTTAGCCTCTGATTTGCTCACGAGTCCACTTTGTTTGTCATCTGGACTACCATGTAGACTTGGTTTGACTTGGTTCTTCATCTTCTCTCTACCATGTGGTGCATCCTCATTCGATATGATCCCACCTGGATGACCACCTTGCCAATCACCAAGTCGCATGAGATAACAACGAGCATCTTCATCATGCGGTATAGCGATGGTCGTTGATCTCTCCTCAAACTGCTCGATCTTTAACCTCTTTAAGCATCCGTGCCACATATCAATCTCCAGTTTGCCACTTGATCCACTTGAGCATGGCCTCATCTACCACCTTAGCACCACCGGGCCCACCGTTTTACTTTGGTTTGTTCAGCATCAGTCTTTTGGCCAAACTACCTCCCTCGGCAAACAATTTTTATGTCTCATCGAAACTGTAGTTTCATCAATACCTATTATTTCAATGAAACCGATGCATTTGGTGAAACCATTTAGAGATCTATTGCAGCCAAGGTTTGTTCAACATTCACCTTGATGACATGCCACCTGTCGTGAGTGTGTCACCACATGTCACCTTGTGATACGCTCAGAGTCCACCTCGACATCACCTAACCTGCCACCTATCATGAGGGTATTCGTTCTGGGAACTTCACAATCATGGTACAATGACAATCATGGATAGCCTTAGAATGTCACTCCACCATCCAATCTTCCTTGATCTACCATTGATCTCAGTGATCTGCTCGAGCTTTAACTTTTCCTTTTCGACACGTGCTTTGTCGCCAAGTCGCAGGGAGTATTTGGCGATTATCTTCCCATCGTGACACAATGACAACCGTTAGATATTTCTTGATCACCATTGATCTACCTAAATCTGCTCGATCTTTAACCTCTTTAAGTGGCTCTCTCTTATGCCACGGTGTCACCATGTGGCACGCCTCTATTTTGCTACATGATCCACCTGGGTGCCACTTCAACTTCCACCTGGATGCCACCTCACCAGTCGCTAAGTCATGGTGATTAACAGTCGAGCACTTTCACATAGTGGTAAAGCATTAGCCGTAAGATCCTTTGCACCCTGCTCACCTATTAATTTGCCCTTTCATTGTAAAATTTGGCCGATTTGAGATGCGTGTGCACGTGGGAGGCCCACCAGCACTGAACTACTCCTTGTCAAAAGCTCGTAAGATTTGACACTAAGGATATATGCGGCCTTGCATATAAATGTGATAAATTTCCTCCACATAGCCAATGTGGGATAAATGGTCCTTCTTGGGCCTTTCCTCTGTCACACGACCCTTGCAGTTTGCTTTTACCTAAAGGTTTATGAGCCTCTACAAATTCAAAAATGAATTTTTCAATGGAGCATGAACATTTATGTGATCTATCTATCTTTGTAACATTCATCTCCATTAGCATGTTGGGCTCAACCCTCGTGGGAGCCACATTTTAACCCACATGCTATATTTTACCTTTCCTATATCTGCACATGAAGTAAACAAGTTAGACAAAAACATGTATTATTTTCATGCTTAGCACTTGTTTCTGCTTCGGAGGCATATTGAGCTTGTAGTGAAAATAGGTAACAGTAACCTTATTAGAGGATTTTAAACTCAAGTTAATGAGCCACCCAATGAAGGGATTTACAATATAAGACCTGTTAGGATCTACCCGGTTAAGGGATTTCAAATTTTTGTAACTGTTAGGGTGTTGGATTGATGTCATTGACAAAACTGGTCAATCTAGAGAACTGGTATATGCGCTAAGGTTTGTCATTGATGTCCAACACTTACTGGTGAAGACACTAACTGGTGAAGTGGTATAGGTAGAGTGGTGTTTCTTTTTAGTAAGAAAAAGTGATGACTTACAATACATGGGAACAACATTGGTATTGAATGATCAAAATTTCATTCAGCTCAAGGAAAGATAAATTAAGTCAACCGGTCTATCATTCAGGAAGATCGGTCACTTTGGTAATGATGAAGTCATAAAAAGTGACTCAGGAAAGAAAACTTATTTGTTCTAACAAACCGGTAACTCATTGGTAAATAGGGGAAGAGACTTGGTGCTAGCACAACAAACCGAGAATCAAAGGACGAACCGATAATATAGAAGTTTAGTGGCATAATAGTACACTGATATGACAGAAGGAAGACAGGTGATCACCATAAATATTGGAGTGTTGATCGTTTATTCAGTTGTGGTGGCAAAGGATGAGTTGGTGAGCTTGTGTCTATACCAAATCATATGTTGGTAAGGTCAACTTTCAATTATCATGCAGTCAAGCATGATTACATGTGGATTTTCTAGTTCGCACTTATTTGGCTGAACATGACTCAGAAGTTTCTATCTTTGGGAGATGCGGTGGCATAATTGGGTGAACACTTGGTGAAATTGTTGTAAGGTGCACAGAGAAAGAGTGGGAGATTTTGAATTTGAAATCTTCCAAAATCCATGATTGGTTTGATTGAGGGAATGCCTGAAGGTGTTGGAAAAAATTGTATAAAGTGTTCTTGAAGTTCATTTAGAAAGTTTTTATTGTGAAACTTGCAATAAGGAGAATTTGTTGAAGGCGATCCAAAGTGAAGAGCAGAGATAGAGGAAGTGTTAAAAGGTATTGTCACAATAGAGTGTGCTTGAGGTAGATCGACTAAGTGCAAAGTTGAGAGATAGTGAACAGGCAGAGTGCAAAGTCGAAGACCAGAGGATCGACAGAGTGCAGAGCCAAATGTCAAGGGACTGATAGAGTGCAGAGCTGAAGGTCTGAGAATCGGTGGAGTGTAGGGCCGAGGGATAGGTGACAGGTTGAGTGAAGAGCCGAAGGTGTAAGAAGGAATCCGGTGTTGTGTAGATGACACAACCAATGTGTATTGAGTGTGATGCATATTGAGATCTGATCAAGCTATCAGTAGCTAATTCAACAGATCATCCATCTATTGCTTTCGAACAATTGCAACATAAATCCCTTAACTGGGTGGACTTTAACAGGTCCCTATTGTAAAATCCCTTAACCGGGTGACATCTTAAATGATGTTCTAAGTCTTCTAACCAAGCTACCTTTAATAGGGTAAAGGCACTAACTGGCCTTGTTCAAAATCCCTTAACTGGGTGTCACCTAACAATGTCTTTGTAATCTCCTAACAGGGATGGCTCTTAACCGGGCATACTCCAAAAGAGTACAAATTTTGTGAGTTCCTACTCGTAATGTGGTTTTCTCCCTATTAGGTTTCTACAAGATAACTCCTTAGTGTCACTATCAACTTTTCATGATTGCATAGTTTACTTCAGTGATTAAGTATATTGTTGAAGATCAGATGAATGCAGATTTAAGTTAAAAGTTAAATTGTGAAAATTTGATTAAGTGATGATTCACCCCTCCCCTCTCAACACCGGTTGGGACTAACAATTGGTATTAGAGCATTAGGTCCCTAGAATCAGAAGAAGCTTAGTCAGCTTAGGGAAAGATCAAAGATGATGTGTAAGGAGGGTCCTAAGTTCTCTAAGGAGAACTACACCTTATGGTGTGAAAGAATGAAACTCTATCTAAGATCCCTAGGTGAACATTATTGGAATCATGTGATCACAGATTACAATGAACCTTTAGGGACTCTTACTCCAGACTAGATCAAGGAAAGGCAAGATAACACTACTGCTATGGATCTGATTGTTAGCACTCTTTTAGATAATGAATTTGCTGAGGTACAAGATTTGAAATCAGCTTTTCAGATATGGAATAAGCTGAAGACAGTCTATGGGGGAGATCCCCATGTTCAAAAGGCCAAAGTAGATAGCCTGAGAGGAAAATATGATGAGATGAGAATGTAGGAAAGTGAAAACATAGAGCAGTATAGTAAGAGGATAAAGGATGTAGTAGACTCCATTAAAAGTGTGGGAGGAAAGCTCGAGGAGGAGGATGTGGTTAGCAAAATCCTTAGAACTCTGCTACCACAATATGCCATAAGGGTCTCTGCTATCCAGGAACTCAGATCCTTGGGAACAGTCAATGTAACTTTTGACTCACTGATTGGTAAGTTGATTGCTTTTGAATTAAACAATTATGACAATAGTGTACCAAAGATTGATGCTACTTTCAAAGCATCCATGATGCATGCTCCAACAAGGAGAAGGAAAGAAACTGGTAGTAGCTCTACTACCAGAACTGGTTATTCCCATGAGAGTGACAATCTTCTCTTTGAGGAATAGGAGAAAGCTTAAATTGAAGCTCTACTGGCAAGAAGATTGCCAAGAGGTAAGGGTAAATACAAAGGTAAACTACCCCTAAAGTTCTTCTCCTGTAATAAGATAGGTCATATTGCTTCAAGATGCCTTGACAATGATAGAGACAGGAAAGATAATTTCAGAAGTTACAGGAACAAGAGCAAGAAGGAATTTTATCTTGCAGAAGAAGAAGTCACTGATGAAGAATCAGAGGGATATGATGGAGATGGCATTGCTTTTGTGGTAGTCAAAGAGGACAACATAGAGGAAGGAGATATGGCATTGATTTCTAGCACAAACCAGTGTGGAGAATGGATGTTTGACAATGGCTGCACTCACCACATGACCGGTGATAGAAACAAAATCCTTAGCATGGAGGATTACAATGGAGGAATAGTGAGGTTTGAAATGATGCCCCATGTGCAGTAAGAGGTAAGGGGTCTATAGCCTTGAATGATAAGACAAATTGTGATGATGTCTAATGGGAGAAGGAATAAAGTATAATTTGTTAAGTGTTGCACAAATTAACAATAAGGGATACCAGTTAGAGTTCAATGAAGGGATATGTAAAATAAATAACAAATCTAGAAGTATGATTGCAACCGGTAAACAATCAAGAGGTAATTTGTTTCATCTAGACACCACCATAGGTAATTGTCTAGTGGCTAAGGTAGAAGACAACTGGTTGTGGCACAAAAGATTGTGTCATGTTAATTTTGATAGCATAGCTAAAGTCAGTAAGGCAAAATCTGTCATAGGTATGCCTAACATAGTAAAACCTAAAAATGCAATGTGCAAGGAGTGTCAACTAGGAAAGTTGGTTGGGTCCAGTTTCAGCAGTAAAAATTTCTCATCTGAAAGTGTGCTGGACTTAGTTCACATAGACTTGTGTGGTCCCATGAGAACCAAGAGTTTCTATGGAGACCGGTATTTTATGTTATTTGTGGATGACCTCTCAAGAATGATGTGGGTTGTATTCTTGAAGGAAAAATCTGAAGCCTTTTACATGTTTAAGGTGTTTAAGGCTCGAGTAGAAAGAGGAACTGATAAGAATCTAAAGTGCCTGAGATCAGATAGAGGAGGAGAGTTCACCTCTCACGAGTTCATGAACTACTATGAGGAACAGGGAATCATGAGACAAATGTCTCCATGAAGAACACCTCAGTAGAATGGACTTGCTGAAAGAAGAAACACAACTCTTATTGATTGTGCAAGGAATCTAATGATACAGAAGGACATACCACATATCTTCTGGAGAGAAGCAATAAGCATTGTTGTATACACTTTGATCCAGATACAGGTAAACAAGGGGACAAACAAAACCCCCTATGAATTATGGAGTGGATACTCACCTAATGTCTATTATTTCAAAGTATTTGGAAGCAGGTTCTCTATCAAAAGGGACAAATACACTGGAAAATTTGACCCCAAGAGTGATGAAGGAACCTTCTTAGGTTACTCAACAAAGAGCAATGCATACCAGTGTTTAAACAAAATAACTGGTAAGATTGTAGAAATTTCAAACGTCGGAGTAGATGAGTACTCTGAGAAAAATGAACAGGATAGTAAGAGTGAACCAGAGGACTATAAAGGGTTTGAGTACAATGTACCCGCGGAACCTACTAAATAATATCTTGTTGAAGTGGCTAATGAAGAATCCTGTGAAGTAGAACCTACACAACCGATAGAAGAAGCTTCGAGGAGTGAACCGCTATTGGCTAAATATGTCAAAAATAATCACTCTACAGAAAATATCATCGGTGACAAGGATGCAGGAGTTCTAACTAGAAGAAGAGCAAGAGAGAATGGGTGTATGCTCTCAATTTTTGAGCCCAAAACAACAAAGGAGGCTCTTAAAGATGATGATTGGGTCAAAGCCATGGAAGAAGAACTGGAGCAAATAGAAAAAAAATGATACATGGACCCTAGTGCCCAGACCGAAAAATAAAAATGTAATAGGCACCAAGTGGGTGTTCAGAAATAAGATGGATGGAACTGGAAAGGTGATAAAAAACAAGGCAAGATTGGTTTGTAAGGGCTATGCTCAAGAAGAAGGTTTGGACTATGGAGAAACCTTTGCACTGGTAGCTAGGCTAGAAGGGGTCATAATTTTGCTGGCTTATGCTTCTTATATAAATTTTAAAGTTTACCAAATGGATGTCAAATCGACATTCCTAAATGGGGTATTAGAAGAAGAAGTATACATAGAACAACCGAAAGGGTTTGCATCTAAAGATGGGAGGAATATGGTATGCAAGTTGCAGAAGGCTCTGTATGGGCTGAAACAAGCACCAAGAGCTTGATATGAGAGGTTACACTCATATCTGCTAAGCATAGAGTTCAAAAGAACTAGTGATAACACTAACCTGTATCTAAAGAATGGAGCTGAAGGAAAACACCTAATTGCTGAGATCTTTGTAGATGACATCATCTTTGGGGGAGATGATGGTATGAGCAGAAGTTTTGTAGAACAAATGCAGCAAGAATCTGAGATGTCAATGATTGGCGAGATAAAGTTCTTTATTGGCCTACAAGTCTCTTAATATAAGAATGGCATCTTCATCAGTCAGACTAAGTACATAAGAGAAATTCTAAAAACTTTTGGAATTGAATATTGTAAACCTATTGGAACTCCAATGGTTATAGGTTGCAAGCTATCTAAACATGATGAGGCTGAAGAAGTAAATGTGACACTTTACTGGTCCATGATCGGTAAGTTATAGTATGCAGTCCATAGTAGACCAAAAATAACACAAGCTATTGGCTTGGTTGCCATATTTTTTGCAAACTTGAAAGAGACTCACATGATGGAAATCAAAAGAATATTCAGATACCTAAAGGGGACTAATGAGTATGGTCTCTGGTATTCACACAAGGAAGACTTCAGTTTAAGTGTCTTCACTTATTTAAATTGGGCTGGAAACATTGATGATAGGAAGAGAACCAGTGGAGGTGCATTCTTTCTTAGAGACATGATTGCATCTTGGACAAGTAAGAAAAAAAACTGCATTTCTCAATCCACAACTGAAGTTGAGTATGTAGCTGCTGCAATCAACTGCACACAGATAGTTTGGATCAAGCACTGCTAGAAGGAATAGAATAAAAAGTGGTTGGACCAGTAGTGATTCATTGTGACAATACCAGCTCCATTGACATATCCAAGAACCCAGTGATGCACTCCAAAATGAAGCATATAGCCATCAAATATAACTATCTAAGGGAACAAGTTAAAGAAAAGGAAGTGATGTTGGAGTACATACCAAAAAAAGAGCAGGTGGTTGATATCCTCATCGAGACACTATAGAAGGAAACCTTTTACTATCTCAGAGGTAAGTTGGGGATTATGCCCCTCCATTCAGTAAAGTAAGCAAACAAGATTCTACATCAATCTGGTATGATTTCAAGTTTTTTTTAAAAGCAACTAGATTGATGAGTGTGAACTACTCCAGTTAGGGGGAGCAGTCTTGTAAGTATTTGAAAAGGACTCTTTGGTATTGTTGTCAAAGGGGGAGATATGTTTAGAGTACTTCAGAATTGGCAGATATCAATGACAGGGGGAGATATTCATCACTTAAGGTAGAATGACTGGACTGGTACAGAGATGAAGAAACATGCAGCTAATTAGCAAAAGTTTGAAGTGTTTGCCATTAATGCCAAAGGGGGATATTTTTAGATTGTTGGCATTGACAAAACCGGTCAAACTAGATAACCAGTATACGTGCTAAGGTTTGTCATTGATGTCCAACACTTACCGGTGAAGACACTAACCAGTGAAGTGGTATAGGTAGAGTGGTGTTGCTTTTTAGTAAGAAAAAGTGATGACTTACAATACATGGGAACAACATTGGTATTGAATGATCAAAGGTTCATTCAGCTCAAGGAAAGATAAATTAAGTCAACCGGTCTATCATTCAGGAAGATCGGTCACTTTGGTGATGATGAAGTCACAAAAGGTGACTCAGGCAAGAAAACTTGTCTGTTCTAACAAATCGGTAACTCGTTGGTAAACAAGAGAAGAGACTCGGTGCTAGCACAAAAAACTGGTAATATAGAAGTGCAGTGGCATACTGGTATACCGATATGACAGAAGGAAGACAGGTGATCACCATAAATCTTAGAGCGGTGATCGGTTATTCAGTTGTGGTGGCAAAGGATGAGTTGGTGAGCTTGTGTCTATGCTAAATCATATGTTGGTAAGGTCAACTTTCAGTTATCATGCAGTCAAGCATGATTACATATGGTTTTTTTGGTTCACACTTATTTGGCTGAACACGAATCAGAAGTTTCTATATTTGGGAGATGCGGTGGAAGAATTGGGTGAACACTTTGCGAAATTGCTGTAAGGTGTGCAGAGAAAGTGGGAGATTTGAATTTTAAATATTCTAAAATACATGATTGGTTTGATTGAGGGAATTCTTGAAGGTTTCGACAGAAATTGTATAAAGTGTTCTTGAATTTCATTCAGAAAGTTTTGATCGTGAAACTTGCAACAAGGAGAATTTGTTGAAGGTGATCCAAAGTGAAGAGAAGAGAGAGAGGAAGTGCTAAAAGGTATTAGCACAGTAGAGTGTGTTTGAGTTAGATTGGCTAAGTGTAGAGTCGAGAGATAGTGAACCAACAAAGTGCAGAACCGAAGATCAGAGGACCGACAGAGTGTGGAGCTGAAGGTCAAGGGACCCGCAGAGTGTAGAGCTGAAGGTTTGAGGATTGGTAGAGTGCAAGTTCGAGGGATAGGTGACTGGTTGAGTGAAGAGCCGAAGGTGTAAGAAGGAAATCGGTGTTGTGTAGAGAAGACACAACCAATGTGTATTGAGTGTGATGCATATTGATATCTGATCAAGCTATCAGTAGCTAATTCAACAGATCATCCATATGTTGCTTTCTAACAACTGCAACATAAATCCATTAACTGGGTGGAATTTAACAGGTCCCTATTGTAAGATCCCTTAACCAGGTGACATCTTAACTGATGTTCTAAGTCCTCTAACCAGGATACCTTTAATAGGGTAAAGGCACTAATCGGCCTTGTTCAAAATCCCTTAACTGGGTGGCACCTAACAGTGTCTTTGTAATCTCCTAACAGGGATGGCTCTTAATCGACCGTACTCCAAAAGAGTACAAATTTTGTGAGTTCCTACTCACACTGTGGTTTTCTTCCTATTGGGTTTCCATGAGATAACTCCTTGGAGTCACTGTCAACTTTTCATGCTTGCATATTTTACTTCAGTGATTAAGTATATTGTTGGATCTCGGATGAATGCAGATTTAAGTTAAAAGTTAAATTGTGAAAATTTGATTAAGTGATGATTCACCCCTCCCCTCTCAGCACTAGTTGGGACTAACATGGGGAACAACAGGGTAAATGATCTGATCACAACACTTCCTTGCTTGCTAGTATAAATCATTTTCAGCACAATCTCTGCTACACACATGCAGACACTTCAATCTGGTTTGACAACACCTTCTTCTCAAACTACCGACACACAATCTCTTCTCCAACTATCCCTAAATACACTTTTTAGTTATGTTGGCTACATAATTCTAACTACATTCAAAATACAATGAGTATACATTACAGATCATTGCAACAAATTTCTAGACAATTTCCACCGTTGAATGATCACCGCACATCAATTTGATAAGCAATCAAACCCTTGTCACATTCTACTATGAACTTTGTTGTTTCCTAAGAAATATGATCCTTGTATGCACTCAAACAACATCTTATCATTACACATGGATTCTGACACATCATCACTAATTTATGAACATGATAAGATCCACTGCCAACTAAATGATTACTGATCAAAGATCTAATACCGGTATTCATTCTTCTTCATAGAGTTCACAACAGTCAATCATAACTCACTCAATACACTAAACCTGCTAATGTGGTTTGGAACATAGGTTCATGTTGCTATCTTCAATACTCCTATAAAACCACAACATCTAATTAGCTCTTCACCAATCGTCCATACCAGTCACTTGATCATCGCTTTGTTCATGTTTACCAGTTTATAACAACTTAGCAGTTTTGTTGTCTAAAAATTCATCTATCAGTTAGGCTATATCGGTCGGCCTAGATGACTTAGATGACTAAGAAAATATGGTTTCCATCAATGACAACACAAATAAAGTCATCAAATAACTTACAACTATATCATAATAATCTAGCCAACAATTTCCCCATCATTGTCTTCATCAGTTATGCCAACAATCTCCCCCTTTTGCATTGATGGCAACACCAAAATAGAAATACCAAAATCTCATCAAAATCTCATCATGCAAAACTAGAACACTAACTTTTATGACTATTGTACTTGATCTTCTCCTATTCTATTCTTCATTGTTCTTCACTATTCTTCTCCTCATTTACTTTACTTCTCATTCTTCACTATTCTTCTCCTCCTTTACTTTACTTCTCCTCCTTTTCTTTACTTCTCCCCCTTTTCTTTACTTCTCCCCCTTTGACAACAATGCTAAAGGTGCAAAGTGTCAAATTCATCTTCTATTGCTAGTGTTTTCTCCATCTCTGTTACTCCCCCTGAGGAGTAGCCCTCTTCTCATCAGTCCACAGTGAAATATCTTCAGTTAGTCCACTAGATTGATGTTGCAACAACATCTTAGTTGACCTTTTGTAGGGGTATAACCCCTAGCTTGCCTCTGAGATACTCAAAGGTTGCTTTAGGCAATGGCTTGGTGAAGATATCAGCCAACTACTCCTTACTTGACACATGATCCATCCTAACTTTTTTTTCATGCACTCTTTCTCAAAAAATGATACTTCAATTCAATATACTTTGTCCTAGCATGCCATACATGATTTTTTGAAATGCTTATTGCACTTGTATTATCACAATATATGACCACCGATTCTATCATAGTCTCCTTGAATCCTTCTAATACATGTCTCATCCATATTGCTTGAGTATAGTTCATAGATGCAACCACATACTCTGCTTTTGTTGTAGACTAAGAAATGCAACTTTATTTCTTACTAGTCCAAGATACCAATCTTCCTCCTATAAAGAATGCTCCATCGGCTGTGCTCTTCCGGTCATCTATATTACCAGCCCAATCAACATATGTGAACACCTTCAAAGAGAAGTTTCCTTTGTATGGATACCATAATCCATAATCAATAGTTCTTCTAAGATACCTAAAAAATTCTCTTCACTACAACCATATGAGTGTCTTTAGGATTATTCTGAAATCTAGCCACTATACCAATTGCATGAGCAATGTCTGATCTACTATGAACAACATAGTGTAGTTTACCAATCATTGATCTATACTCAGTTTTACTCATTGGATCTGAATCATCTTCCTTGAATAATCAACAACCAGTAATCATAGGGGTTCCAACTAGTTTACAGTCTTCCATTCCAAAGGTTTTCAGTACCTCCTTCACATATTTGGACTGACTGATAAAGATTCCTCCTTTCATCTATTGGACCTGCAAACAAATGAAAAATTTGATTTCTCCTATCAAAGACATTTCAAATTCTTTTTTAATTTCTTCAGCAAAAGTTAAACCCATGTCATCATCTCCTCCAAAAATGATATCATCTACAAACACTTTTGTAATCAATAAATTGTCTCCTGTCTTCAAGTAAATGTTGTTGTCCTCACTGGTTCTTTGAAATCTAATCTTTATCAGGTGTGAATGGAGTCTCTTATACCATGCTCTTGGAGATTTCTTTAATCCATATAAATCTTTATGAATTTTGCACACCATGTTCTTGTATTCAGTCAATGCAAACCCTTCTGGTTGTTCAATGTAAAACTCTTCTTCTAGAACTCCATTAAAAAATGTAGACTTAACATCCATTTGGTAAACCTTGAATCCTTTGAATGCTGCAAATGCAAGTAGAATTCCTACTCCTTCAAGTCTAGCAACCGGTGCAAAGGTTTATCCATAATCCTCACCTTCTTCTTGTGCATATCCTTTGCAAACTAGTCTAGCCTTGTTCCTAATCACTTCACCATCTTCACTCAGTTTGTTCCTGAACACCCACTTAGTACCAATCACATTTTTATCAGCTGGTCTGGGGACAAGTGACCAAGCTCCTTATTCATAGCCTTTATCCAATCATCATCCTTGAGAGCTTCTCTCACTGTCTTAGGTTCAACTGTGGAAATCCGACAAGCACTTTCTCTGATCTTTCTTTTAGTTTGTACTATAGCATTCCTATCTCCAATTATCTGATCTGTAGAGTGATTCAATTTTACATATCTAGGTATAACCAGTTCTGGTATAGAATTTTCTTCTTGTCTTTCTTCTTCATCTTCATCTTCCGATTGAGCAGTACTATTTTTCTCAGCATCATTTTGAACTTCTGGTAAACAATGATCACTATCTTCTATTCATCTACTGCATCAAATTTGTTGGTATCATTAGACTTCTTTGCAACTAGGGTTTCTAGTCTGAATGCTCTTCCACAATCTTCACAATCTGCTATCAACTTCGCTAAAGTAGCAGTCAAAATCTCTTCTATGTTTCTGTCACTCTCCATATGTTCTCTTAAAAATGTTAAGTGAAACATGAGACTATCAAACACCTTTTTATTTGTCTTTTACTAAACCGATTGAATATACCCTAATCACCATTCAACCATAGAACTTGCTACCGGTTCACATATCACATCCAATTTACCAGTTTGAAAATGTAACCAATTCAAAATCACTTCATAACATCATATTGCATCAAAACATGCAGATTTGACTTATCACACACCATTTAGGGGGTCTGAAAATGGATCTGATAATATGTTCCCCCTAAGGTTCATACATAGCTTAGTTTTCTTGTGAAGGATTCTCCACTCTAGGTGAATAATTGGATTCCTTCGATGGTTTCTCCTCACTTTTCTTCTTCCATATCTTATTAATCTCACTTCTAGTTTTTCCACATCTACCTTCTTTCCTTTCCAGTCAATAGACTTATTAACCTATTTTTTCATTCTATCTCTACAAAATCTTGCAATGTGTCTCAATTTGTGACAGTCGAAACATGCCATTCTAGATTCTCTCTAGGGTCCAACATTGCCTCTATTAGTTCTTCTCTGACAATTCATAGCTACATGACAATAGTTGTGACAAATTGAACATGTCACATTCCATCAATTCCCCATTTCATATGGACTAGACCGGTTCACATAAGGTCTTTGCCAAGTAGGGTTCCTCTGATTATTGTAAGATCTCTTCCATTCATCGTTAGACCTCTGATCCATGTAAGATCTTTGATTGTTCTCTTGACCTGCACTCAATAGCTCTATGCCCATACTTGTTGCAATTGAAGCAATATCTATCGAAAGTACTAGGCTTATATCCTTCATATGCATTAGTTCTATATCCATCAAAAAAGATGGATCTACTTATACAAATATTTGCAGTATGACCTACCTTATGATGGTTAAAACATATTGGTTTGTAGGTTCTCTTACCAGTGTTCTTCTTGGTCTTTGGTGAAGTTTTGGCTTCATTCATGGTGTCCTTGGTAACAAATGGCTATCCTTTTTAAAAGGTTGTGTATCCCAAGCCATGTGTATCTTTGTTCTGTCTTTGTGACTGAATCTGCTCATTAATTATAGAAGTGGTCTTGTTGAATTTAGCTAGTAACTCATTGAACCTTCCCAAACAGTTAAGCCTTTAAGGGAATTAGGCTCTAATACCAATTGTTATTATGAGGATTTGGTTACTACTAAGAGGGGGAGTGAATCAATAGTAAAATAATTATGCAATACTTCAAAAAACTGTACCAGTAACTACTCAAACATTCTGCTAAACTGATTTACCAAACCATTCACTCAAGTGTTCATCATTATGCAAACAATGTAAAGATATCAAATGCTCAAATCAACAATGAAAACACCATATAAACAAAGATATTTTTCACGTGGAAACCCAAACGAGAGAAACCAGGGTGGGAATTAGCAACCACGAAATATTTGCACTCTTTCTTTGTATATTAAAATGTCCATCTTTTCTTGTTCAAGTATGGATCGAGGGTATTTAGCATATAATTGTCTCCATCTTTGTAAGAAATTGAGGATTGTCTCTTCAATTTTTTGTTTAGTATTGCATAGATAAAGCATGGTCACTTCATGTTCAATGTTGTATGAATAGTGAGTGACAAATTTTTCTACTAATTCTACAAATGATTTGATACCAAGAGTAAGTTTTGAGAACCATTCCATGGCTTGTCCTTCCAGGCTCATTGGAAATAACCTCATCAAATAAGTGTCATTGTATGATACCTCCATGCTTGCTACACAAAATTTTGTAACATGATCTTGTGGATCTGTTTTGCCCCTGTATTTGTCATATTTAGGGATTTCAAAATTAGTAGGAAATGGAACCATTTGTAATTTCCTATCAAAAGAGTAGGGGTATATGTCTTCCAAGGAGCTTATCTTTGTTGTTCCTCTTTGCATGTCAATCATTTGTTGTTGGAGAGATTGAATTTGTTGGGTTATGTTGGATGTTTGAGGAGATTGTTGGAGTATGCTCCAAATATGTGCTTTAGAGATATTTGAGAGATGTGTTGTCATTGATGTCAACAAATTTCTTTGTCTATGACAGTGTTGTAGTGGAGGTCAGTAAGTGAGTTTATTCATCATATTGATTATCAGACTTTGTGGATTAAAGGGATTGTAGAGGATTGTGTTTAGATGATTCGGTGCATTTTTTCAGTGGTCCGCATGGATATTTGAGTGAGTTATGATTATCTAGTTTTTGGTTGGTTTCTTAGTTGTTTAGTGGTGACATAATGTTAGTAATTTGATCTTCATTGCTCCACATTGTAATATCAATTTGACAGAGTGACAGAAAAATTGATCTTAACTTCACCAATCTCAAAATCAATCTCTCAAAGTAAACTATCAATGCAATATCACTATCAAGATAAAAAGTCATAAGATAAACTGATTGATTGTTACAACAACAAATTAATAGTAAATAACTTCAAACTCATAAACATCCAAATTCTTTTTCATATGTCAACAAACTTCATTTCTCAATGCTTCCGGTTATCATGACTTATCAAAGTAGTTAAGTAGTTAAGCAAATAAACCATAAGAATGTAATCACAAAAACATTCACCACTTGACACAAATATTTTTGACATGGAAACCCAAATGGGAAAACCATGGTGAGATGAGACTCACAAGATAACTATCTGAACTCTTTTGAAGTTCGCTCTGTTAGGAGCCTAGCCTGTTAAAAGCTTTACAAAAGTCCTGTTCAGAACCACCCGATTAGGGGATTGACTACAATGCCTTGTTAGAAGCAATACCCTATAAGGAGTAACCTCGATAGAGAATTTTAAAATCCAAGCTAATGGATCACTTGGTTAGAGGATTTGAATAGCACTAAGCTTGTTAGAGCTTACTCGGTTAAGGATTTCAATTCTGTTGTAATTGTTAGAAAACAACTGGATTTTGCTAATCTGTTTGAATAGTACTACACTTGCTTGTCCAGATCCTTTTCATGCTCTTATCTACCTTTACTCAAACTATAGATACATCAGCCAGTTCGACAACCACACACTCAACTAATCTTTGCCAACACTGAAACTAAACAACTTCAGCGACCTTATAAACAAATCAATTAGGTCGGTAACACAACAAAAATCTAATTCTCGTAGAGATTACAAGCAAGTCGATTCAAGTATGACCGTTAGACTAAATAGAAAGCTCTATACATCAATCAAGAAAGCCTTGACAACTCCTTGATCACCACTTCATTGAACTTAGTAACTCATCATGCGCTTTGCATTATATGCAGTATACTTTCTCATTCCCTAGACAAAAACCGTTACATCAACGCACCAAAATCACTTGAAATTGTCTTCATAAAATAATCATATGTGTCATAATAATTATTGCTCATCATCAGATTGTAAACCAATATAACCAATTCACCAAACTTAATCGGTTAGGGTTTATCAAAAATAACAAGTAGGGTTTACTGATTACGAGTTCAACTCTCCAATATATAGCAATATCGGTTCACTCCACAAATTATTCCCATAGGTTATAGTTTCCTTCACTTAGTTCATCCTGTCGGTTACAAAACATCATTACAACAATATCATTATTAGTTAATTGACATCAATAACACAGCATATCATTAATGCAATCTTCATGCAAATGCCAACAATCTCCCCCTTTGGGATTGATGGAAATACAAATATAAATACCATGGATTGTTGTTGTGATTGTGAATAGGATTCTTGGTTTACATTACCAAGTATTCACCATGCTTTCCATGTCTTCAGCTTGTCACTGGTTCTCCTCCCCATAATCACATAATTCTTCTCCCCCTTTGACAACAATGCCAAATTGAAACTAAAATAGGTAATTTCAAATTTCACTGTGTAGCATCAACAACCTACAACTTGATGCTCCCCCTATGGAATAAATCCACTTCTACACCAATCCTTCTGTAAAATTCTGCAAGTAGCTCCGGGACTGATGTAATCTAAATCATGATTAACTAACCTCATGAAGGGGTACAACCCCTAGCTAACTTCTAAGATACTCAAAAGTAGTCTTAGGTAGAGGTTTAGTAAATATATCTCCAAGCTGCCCCTGGGTAGAAACATGCTCCAAGATCACATCTTTACTCTGCACTTTTTTCCTTAAGAAATGATACTTCAATTCAATATGCTTGGTCCATGCATGCAAACCAGGGTTCTTGGAAATATTTATGGCACTTGTATTATCACATAAAATCTTTATAGGTTCTGAAATCTTCATCTTAAAACCTTCCAAAATGTGCCTCATCTAGATAGCCTGAGTACAATTCATGTAAGCTGCAACATACTCAGCTTCAGCAGTAGATTGTGAAGTACAACTTTGCTTCTTACTACTCCATGAAACAAGTCTTCCTCCAAGAAAAAATGTTCCACCGATTGTTCTTTTCCTGTCATCAACATTTCCTACCCAATATTCATCTTTGTACACCTTCAAGTCAAAGTTTCCTCCATATAGATACCATAATCCACAGTCAATAGTACCTTTCAAATATCTAAAAATCCTCTTGGTTTCTATCAAATTTGTTTCCTTAGGATTCTTCTGGAATCTAGCAACTAGCCCAACTGCATGAGCTATATACGGTCTGCTGTGAACAACATAGTGCAATTTTCCAATCATTGACCTATATTCCTTCTCATCAACAGATGTGGATTCATCTTCCTTAGACAACTTACAACATGTAATCATTGGTGTCCCAACTGGTTTACAGTCACTCATGCCAAATGTCTTCAAGACCTCTTTCACATACTTAGACTGTGTGATGAAAATACCATTCTTCATTTTTTGTATTTGCAAGCCTATGAAATTTTTTATTTATCCCACTAAAGACATTTCAAACTCATTTTTCATTTAATCTGCAAAACTATTTCTCATGTCATCATTACCTCCAAATATGATATCATCTACAAATACTTCGCTAACCAGTATTTTATCTCCTTTAGATTTGAGATATATGTTACTATCATCACTGGTTCTCAGAAAGCCTATCTTCATCAGATGTATATGAAGCCTTTCATACCATGCTCTTGGTGCTTGCTTTAATCGATATAAAGCCTTATACAATCTGCATACCATGTCTTTCTCATCAGTCAGAGCATAACCATCTGAATGCTCAATGTATACTTCTTCTTCCAGTATCCCATTCAAAAATGTTGACTTAACATCCATCTGGTATACCTTGAATTTCTTATGTGCTGTAAATGCAAGTAAAGTTCTAACTGTTGGTATATGGGCACTCCAATGAGACATTGTATGTGATTGAAGGTTTTGTCATTGATGGCAACCTTGCAATCCTATGGCACCGGCAAGACATCATACCGGCAAATCATTACATAGGCAAGACAGTGCACCAACATCAACAAGACCACTCTACACCGACATAAAGGCCGACAGGATTTTTGTTATGTAATATTTTGTTTATTATTGTAAGCCGACTTGGCAAATTGTAAAATGACTCTTGTATATAAAGGAGATCATTGTAGACATTTAGAGAGGTAATGTAGCGAGCATAAAGAAAATTATTAGGTAGACCTAATGTGCGAATTATAGGTCAAGGGTATATGTAAAGAATAGAGTAAGAACCGGTACTAAATCTGGCATTGGAGATGCTATTGCAAAGTAGTACAAGTCATTGGATTAGTATAATCCTTATTGTAAGTCAGTATGACTTCCCATTGAGCAGTGAGCTCTAGGCAGTTGGCCTTCCTGCATGTGCAGGCCCCTATTGTAAGTAATACTCTCTTATTGGCTAGTGAGTGAATATTGTGGTTCACAAATCCACTGAGGTTTTTCCCACACCGGGTTTCCTCGTTAAACATCTTGTGTTATGGTGTTCTTTTCATGTGGATATTTTTGATTCTATTTATTGCATTAATTATTGCTTACTGGTATACTGTTATTTTATGTTTTGCATGTTTTAATCTAAGAAATTCTTATTATCGGTTAGATACTGATTCAACCTCCCCTCTCAGTATCTACAGGAATCCTAACACTAACACCTTCCAATCTTGCCAATGGTGCAAAAGTCTCACCATAATCTTCTCCTTCCTCTTGTGCATAACCTTTGCAAACCACCCTAGCTTTGTTGCGAACTATAACACCATCTTCATTCAACTTGTTCCTAAATACCCACTTAGTACCTATTACATTTTTATTTACCAGTCAGGGTACTAGGGTCCATGTGTTGTTTTTCTCAATTTGATCTAATTCCTCCTCCATAGCTTTAACCCAATGATCATCACCAAATGCTTCCTTAGAATTTCTTGGTTCAATAGTAGAGATCATGCAGGAATTCTCTCTAATTCTTGTTCTGGTTAGTACTCTAGCATCCTTATCTCCAATAATCTACTCAGGATTGTGATTCAGTCTCACATATCTTGGAATAACATGATCATTACCTTCTGGTTCATCTTCTTCATTACCATCATCTTCTTTTGAATTTATTTGTTCCAGTTGAACTGGTACATCAGTATTTGCTCTGCCAGTTTCAGATTTCAAAGTTTCTAGTTCCAAAAACAAAATGCAAGGATCTTCATCCTTTTTCTCCAAATTGGTTTCCTCCGAGACTTCAGGATATTCATCCACTCAAACATCAACACTCTCAATAATTCTCTGTGTCTGGTTTTTAAAACACTTGTAGGCCTTACTCTTGGTGGAATAGCCAAGAAATATACCTTCATCACTTTTAGCTTCAAATTTGCTAATATAATCACCTCTCTTAATAAAACATTTGCTACCAAATATCTTGAAATAACTAACGTTAGGTGATCTTCCATTCCAATATTCATAAGGAGTCTTCTCCTTACCTTTTTTTACTAGAATCTGGTTCATAGTGTAGACAACTATACTGATAGCTTCTCTCCAAAATTTTTTTGCTACACCTCCTTGTATCAACATCATCCTAGCAGCTTCAACAGCTGAACGGTTGTTTCTCTCTGTGATACCATTATGCTATGGTGTCCTTGGTATAGAAAGCTATCATTTGATACCATTTTCTTTACAATACCTAGTGAATTCCTTAGAAGTAAATTCACTGCCTTGATCTGTCCTCAAACAATTTATCTTCTTACTACTCTCCTTCTCAGCTAAGGCTCTGAATGCCTTGAAATTACTAAAAGCTTCAGTTTTATCCTTCAATAATGTGACCCACATCATCCTTGAGCAATAATCAGTGAAGATCATAAAATATATGTCACCTTGAATACTTTTTGTTCTTATTGGTCCACAAAGGTCTATATGAACCAAATATAACAAATGTTCCACTGAAAAAAAATTCCTCTTGAAAGTTGAGTCATCTTTCCCAACTGACATTCTTTACATAGAGCATTAACTTGTTTGTCCAACTGAGGCAAACCTCTCACTGTCTTGGACTTACTCACTTTAACAATGTTATCAAAGTTTATATGACAAAATCTCCTATGCAAAAGCGAACTATCATCTATTTTTGCAATTAAACGGTTGCTGACTTTAGGATTAAGGTGAAACGGGTTACCTTTAGTTTGCTTCCCGATTGCAATCAGTTTACCTTTGTTGCCATAGATTTTGCACATACCATTTTTAAACTCCAATGGGTATCCTCTGTCATTGAGTTGTGCCACACTCAAAAGATTGTGCTTTAATCCTTCAACCTAGTAGACATCATCTGCACTTCTCTTTCCATTAAGAGAAATAGTTCCCTTACCTTTAACCATGTAGGGTGAGTCATTCCCAAATCTTACAACTCTGCCATCAAATCCCTTCAAAGAAAGAAATTTTCTTTGATCACCGGTCATGTGATGTGAACAACCACTATCAATGATCCAATCATCAGAGTTATCCATCCTAGATACTAATGCCTTATGGTCTGATATCTCTTTTTTAATAGCTACAAACACAATATCTTCATTAGCATCACCATCAGATTCTTCATCAGTGATACCACCATCAACAACAATAAAATAATCTCTTTTGCCTTTACCCTTATACTTCTTGAATTTCTCTCGTGTGTGCTCATTATCACCATTAGGATAGTTAGTAGCTATGTGTCCAATCTTGTTGCATGCAAAACATTTCAAAGGTAATTTACCTCTATATTTACCTGTACCTCTAGGCAACCGCTTGGCCAACAATGCTTCAAGCTCAACTAAATTGTCTTCATCATCAGCTTCTCTGCTGAATCTGGATTCATAATTGTGACTGGAATCTCTACTTTTTCTCATAGATGGCTTAGAAATAGAAGCTCTAAATGTAGACTCAGATTTCTATACACTACCATCATAACCATTTAATTCAAAAGCAATAAGCTTGTCAATGATGGAGTCAAGAGTAACCTTAGTTTTCTCAATGGACTTTAGCTCTTGAATGGTTGTAACTCAGATAACGTAGACTGGTAGCAGGGTTCTCAGTACCTTACTGATCACTGTGGCATCTTCCACTTTACCTCCTGCACTCTTAATTTCACCGACTATCTCTTTTATCCTTTGACCATACTGCTAGATATTCTCACCTTCAGCCATCTGCATGTCATCAAACTTTCCTCTTAGACTCTCTTCTTTAGAAATCTTAACATGTTCATCACCACTATAAATCTCTTCAAGTTTTTTCTATACTGTTAGGCCCAATATGGAAAGCTAATATACTAAGAGGGGAGGGGTGAATCAATACTTCAAATCCTTTGATTAACAATATCTTTACTGTTATGCATAAACTGAATAGTGCAGTAACATAATATAATGCTAAACCAACTAAATAACAATCATACATGATTCACTCCATAACACATATTTTGGTTACGTAGAAACTCTTGGTTAGAGAGAAAAACTGCAGTGGGGATGGCACCCACAACTTCACTACTGCAATAATAAAGGTTGCTCGGTTAGAGCTACATGTTTAGCTATTTCTGATAGCTTACCCTGTTAGGAGTATCAAGATCTGTTAGATCTACCTTGCTAAAGGATTTTACAACACTTAATCTAAATGTTGCACCTGGTTAGAGGCTTTAAAATTTATAGACTTGATTAGAGTCTTTTACCCTATTAAAGGTTTCTCTTACAACTTCAAAATATTACAATAAAATCATTACAAATATCAGCAACTTTACATTTGGAATGTTATAGCAGATTCTATGTGCTCAGAATAAGATTACCTTGCTTATAGCATACCTCAGTAACCCATATAGAACTCGGTAAACCCTTCTATTTACTCTGTTCTTTGACTGTTCTCTAAAATCCTTCTCGGTGACCTCTATGTCTCTGTAACAGTCATAACACTTAGTGCTTTCACATGTCTTGCTTCATATATTTCTATATCTTCCTTTCTGTCATACTACATGTATATATCCGATCTCAATCCATGTTGTATAAATAGATCTCTTATGTCGGTGATCTGATTATTGCTTTGATCTTACAAACATGATTTATCGAATGAATAACCATGCAAAATATTTCATTGGTTAGATGACCTCAAAATCATACACAATCTTTAAGTGCAATTTCCAATGTGATAATGGTTCTATGTTCCTTGATCTTGTAACACGTTTCCATATGTATGTCTAGGTTCAATGAATCTGGTAGCACATTTCACTTGGTGTATATCAACTCGGTGTGTCATTTTGCTACTCGGTAGACATGGAATGATACTCAGTAGACAGCTCGGTGCATACTGGGCTCTGTGACTACTTTCTTCTATAACCGACTGGACTATGCATACCGACTGAATATTTCGGTAGTAGTGACCGACTAGAGTATATAGAATGACTTTGGATATAAAACTAATGGCAACTTGATAAGTAGTAACATATACCTCATATGCAGTCTCTAGACCATGAACATCTACATATTCTGCATCAAACAAAGAATTGATAATGACCTCTAATGCTTGATGATTTTCTTGTTGCTCTTTCTTCTAATCATCAGTCAAAATCCCAGTAGGTGCAACATATTAAGTATTGACATGTTCCCAATACTGGCTTCCCAGACTCTTGATATAAATTTTCATTATGTCACTCCATATCCTATAGTTCTCTCTATTAAACTTCAGACCTTCCTTCTTCATCATGATCTACAAGATATTTACCTCAAGTTGTTAGGCTTAGACCTTAGAGGACTTGATAGGATTTGATACCAATTGATGGTATGATGAAAGAACAAGTATCTGGTCAACTACTAAGAGGGGGGGTGAATTGGTAGATAGAAAAACTGATCTTAACTTCACCAATCTCAAAATCAATCTCTCAAAGTAAACTATCAATTCAATATCACTGTTAAGATAAAAACTCATAAGATAAACTGGTTAAATGCTACAACAAATTAACAGTAAACAACTTCAAACTCATAAACATCCAAATGCTTTTTCATATGTCAACAGACTTCATTTCTCAATGCTTTCAGTTATCATGACTTATCAAAGTAGTTAAGTAGTTAAGAAAATCAACCATAAGAACATAACCACAAAAACATTCACCACTTGAAACAAATATTTTTGATGTGGAAAACCAAATGGGAAAAACCATGGTGAGATGAGACTCACAAGATAACTATCTGAACTCTTCTGATGTTCGCCCTGTTAGGAGACTAGCCTGTTAAAGCTTTACAAAAGTCATGTTAAGACATATCCTATTAACAACCACCCGGTTAAGGGATTGACTACAATGCCTTGTTAGAAGCAATACCCTATAATGAGTAACCTCGGTAGAGGATTTGAAAATCCAAGCTAATAGATCACATGGTTAGAGTATTTGAATAGCACTAAGCTTGTTAGAGCTTACCCCGTTAGGGGATTTCAATTCTGCTGTAATTGTTAGAAAACAACAAGAGTTTGTTGATCTGTTTGAATAGCACTACACTTGCTTGTTCATATCCTTTTCATGCTCCTATATGCCTTTACTCAAACTGTAGATACATCATACGATTCGGCAACGACATACTCAATTGATCTTTGCCAACACTAAAACTAAACAACTTCATCAACCTTATAAACAAATCAATTAGGTCGGTAACACAACAAAGATTTAAATCTCATAGAGATTACAAACAAGTTGGTTCAAGTATGACCGTTAGATTACATAGCAATCTCTGCACATCAATCAAGAAAGCCTCGACCACTCCTCGATCACCGCTTCATTGAACTTAGTAACTCATCATGCGCTTTGCATTATATGTAGTATACTTGCTCATTCCCTAGACAAAAACCATTAAATCAACGCGCCAAAATCACTTGAAATTGTCTTCATACAATAATCATATGTGTCATAATCATTACCTCTCATCATTAGAGTGTAAACCAATATAACCAATTCACCTAACTTAATCGGGTAGGGTTTATCAAAAACAACAGGTAGGGTTTACCGATTACCGGTTCAACTCTCCAAGATATAGCAATACCAGTTCACTCCATAAATTCTTCCTACCGGTTATAGTTTCCTTCACTTAGCTCATCCTACCGGTTACAAAACATCATTACAATAATATCATTACCGGTTAATTGACATCAATGACAACATAACATATCATTAATGCAATCTTCATGCAAATGCCAACAGTTCGTGGTTTGGAGCTCCGCAAGTGATTTTTCCAGGTTGATAGTCATTGCAATTAGTGTTCTTGAAGTTTGGTATGATGATGATGTGATTCTAGTAATTTGAGTTGTTGCGGATGTTGCGGTGGTAATTCATGATGCTTGTGGATGTTTCTAGATCGTGTGCCTTTTGTGTTGGTGGTCCACATTGGTCATTGTGCACAAAATTGATTATTTTATCTGATGTGTAAGTGTTCTTCATATTTTGGGGTCTACCAGATGATTTTAGCATGTTGTGGATGTTCAATGCATAATTCTTGGAGGTGTTTCACATTCGATGCATGTGATATGGGTCTGTGCTATGTCTTAGTCAACATTGCTTGGTCCACAAGTGATATTGTAGCATGTGTGATTATATTTTGTAAATAGATGATGAGCGTTGAGCCAACCTTGTTGATCTTTTTCAAGGTTGATGTCATGTATAAATAAATGTAATATACTTTATAATTTAGTGTGGTGAGGTGATGTGTATGGATCAAAATCAAATGTATGAGCGAATAGTGTATTAATCTTTCAAAGGCAGAGAAGAGTGAAGAGGAAGTTGTGCTTAGCCAGAACTCTAACCAAGCATTAGGAGATGCTATTTAATCATTTCATGATCTTTCGGATGTGATCGGAATCTATTTGTAAGACAATGAGTTTTCCTTAGGTTGTAGCCCTTTCTGGTTTTTGAGAAGTGAGATCTAGGCAGTGTGACTAAATGCATGTGCATTCCCCATTGTAATATTTCATATACTTCTAACAGAGTATCATCATATTGTGAGAAGGTTCCCACCATGTTTTTTTCCCTTGAACAGGTTTTCCATGTCAAAATCATGGTGATATGTGTGTTCATGTTGTGTTGTTGATCTATGCTTTCATGTTTAATTATCAGAACTGAGATTAAGTTTTAATTGTGTTAATTTTTGTGACATCTGATTTACCCCCCCTTTTAGTTATTTGTTCAAAATCAGAGCTATTTCATTAAAGGCATTTAATGGATTGTTGTCAACATCCTTTTTTCTTTGATCTTCTTTCAATTTGGTTACATCAAAATTAGGGGGTAGTTTAACACCTTGATGTGCCAACATGAGGAAGTACTTCTCTTTATCAGATTCTAGGACCTTTTCCATGAACTTATGAAATTTAGGATCTTGTTGAGCTTCTTGGATCAAATCATCAGTTATATCTTCTACCTCTGTGTATTGATATTTATGAAGAGGGTTCCCCTGTCTACATTCCATGGTTGGTTGTGTTTCTCTTTCCTTCTCTTTGAGTTTTTGTTTCTAATCTCTGGTCAATATGGGCATGCAAGTGATTCAACTGTGAATGTTCTAAAATGTTTTTGATTTCAAATACTTGTTTGTATCATCTACAAAGTTGAAATAGGAAATTGTGATATTTCCCTATTAATTTGACTATTTATGTCAAGATGTAAATGAAGTTTCTTGATTTAGGATGATAGATCTTGACTTTGAAACTCAATTGATTTGACTAATTTGAATGGATAAACAAAGTATTTGGTTTGTATGTCTTGAAGTGTGTAATTGGATCACTTGTTGAAATCTGGTTTGTTTTGCTCATAAAATAATTTTGTGTTGATATGAACCGAAAGAGGATTGAAAAGGGTATCTAAAAAAAGTTTTAAATTTTTTGCAGAAAGTCGGAAAGTGCCTTTTATTTTAAATGTGCCAAAGTATATGCAGTACAAAATGTGTCAAATGCGCTATCAAAATGGTCAAATGCGCAATAACAGTGATCAAATGCACTATAATAGAGGTCAAATAAGCTAACAGAATGGTCAATTGTGCTATCAGAAGGGTCAAATGCGTTGTCAAAATGATTAAATGCGTTGTCAGAATGGTCAAATGTGATATAAAAATGATTAAATGCACTATAATAAAAATCAGGTACGCTATCAGAATGGTCAAATGCACTTACAAAATGATTAAATATGCTAATCTACAGTGTTTCTAGGAGTTTTCCAAATTTTTCGAATTTTAGTTGAGTTTTCTGATTTTTTGATCTTTCTATAGGATGATTTTATGATTTATGACAAAACACAGTAAGAAGACATGAACAATCAACAATTTTTTCACTAATCTAACCATCAAGAGTATGTTATAGGATCTTTTCAAATCCCAATGATTTTCATAGGTTTTGCACAATTGAAGACACATAAATCAAACTCTCCTATTCTCAAGGGTCATTATAATATCACAACCCACAGCTTGGAATTTTTGTCAGCTCAAACAATCTTGTCACACCCTAGGGTGTGCCCATTTTTTCACCTTTTTCTAGAAGTAGATCCAAAGAGAATTTCTCCTCAATTGGATCATTTTCTTGGGAGTCCTATGGTGAGTGCTTGGGGGCAGATTCTTCCCCACTCATGCACTATGATATTATAATGTTAGCTCTCAAATTTATGCACTTGTGGATTTCAAAATGACAGCCTAGATAATGAGATTGAATTCAAAATGCAAGAAATCCTTCCTACAATGTATGATACTAAGCTAGATGAGATGCAAACTTGATTCTACATGATGTTAAAATGCACTAATGATCTATGCTAAACCATAATGCTAGGCTAATGATATGAAATGATTAATTCTCCTGATTCTTAATGGCTAATTCTAGATTCTAGACCTTAATTTGTGTAAATGAGGTTTTATGTATAGATATTCTAAGGATAATGTCCTAGGTGCAAAGATGGATGATCCAGATTCAATTTGAGAAAATGAAGGGTTGGAGATGGAGAAGTTAGAGAGAAAAGTGGATCATGCTTCCTTTAGAGGAATCAAGTGCTATGTGGAGGATGGAGAGGTAAAAGGAATTCCAAGTGTCCTTAATTGGTTGCAAATGCCATGTGCCCCTCCAAGTTTGTTGAATTGGTTGAAGATATTTGAGTAATTAAATATTTAAAAATATTTAATTTATGAGACAAATGATGTGGTACTTTTATGTGGCATGGAAAGATAAGTTGGTTAGATGATGTGGAAATGATTTTAGAGTAGGAAGAATAAAAGCCATGAATCATATAATAAATTAAATAATTTATTTATAGATAGAGGAAATAGACATTAGACATTAATTAAATAACATGTATTTAATTAATCTTTCTCAAGCCAATTTTAGGTTATACAAAATTGTCAACCTCTTATGTACTACTTGAATAGTGCTAGTTGTATGATTCCTCTGAGTCAAAATAGGGACACCGAACTTGATTGATTTAGAACACTGAAGAGGTTATTTTGGGAGAAAGAATTAAATTCATGTTTGTGATGATTGAGATGGTAATGAGTTATCCATGAAGTGCAACTAATTAAAAAATTCAATGTTCTCGGAGTCTTGACCAGGTTTCCACATCATCACTTATGATATTTTTTGTCGCTTGATCTATTCCATGGTTTGATAATAGGTTTTCTATCATGTTTCCTTCCCTTATATAATGGTTTGTAAACCAATTTGATATTTTATCCAATTCTAATCAAGCTTCATTGAGAATTTTTTGTATCCTCAAACTCTCTAAATGGTGATTTTTAAGAGTGGGGATGAATACCATTGAACCATCTTTGATCATTATATTTTATAATTTGGATAAGTTCACCAACTACAACCCTAAGAGAAACCTTTTTCTTCTACCTCATTATTTTTCCCATGTTTGCTATTCTTTGAAGCTACCCTAATCTTGGGGAGCCCTAAATTTTCTCTTGAGGGTCTATTAAAGTTCAACTTGATCATACCTTTAGGAGGGGGAGTTCACTTCATGTGAGACCAATAATTAGATATGAAGAGAGCTCATTAATTGGAAAAAGAGATATTCATTTAAAAATATTGAACATATCCTTATCCCAAGTCTTAAATATACAATTATTTTTAGTTGAATGACAAATGCCCTTGTCATAACCACATTTGTAATGGTTGATTCTAGCTTTTAGAATAAAGTCTCCTTGCTCAAGGCTTGACCTTGGAAAATCCTTAAATTATTCTCCATTCATATAGGCCATATAAGAAGGGAAGGAATTGTCATCAAAAGGTTAGAGAAAATAGATTTTGGCCATTTTTAGAAGCCACTCATTGAACAAGAGTAGTAGAGTGGTTGAGGGATTGAAATTTATCTTCAAGCATCCACTTAGCCATTGCCAATGTGACCTTGTAAAAGGGCATTCAATGAATATATTTTTGTTTGTTTCTTCATATTTCTTAAATAATATGTGTTTATGTGGGTCTAGGATCCCAACTATTTTTAGTCTATCACCCATGAGAACCTTTCTCTTAATAGTAGCCTAGGAAAATGCCCTAGCCTAAAGCAAACCAACTTTTTTCTAGTATTTTATACAGGGAATTTAGGGTATTTTGAGGTTGGATGAGAGATTTAAAACTAACCTTTACCACATAGAACCAAATATTCGATTAAGTCCATCTCAATTTATCATTCTTGTTACCAAGATGTATTTTTTAACTATTAAGAAATGAAGTGATCATATCAAATTGTTCATTTGGAGCTAACAATTAGGAGAGGTCTTTCCATTTAATTACTTTGATGTATTGACTATTTGAATTGTACAATGATTTTCCACTTTAGAACCCTATCTATTTGATAGAGTTGCTTTAGATCAACAAGTTTATGAATATCGTTAAGAGGGTGATATCCATTCCATGAGTCATTCCAAAAGTTTATTTTTTCGCATTATCTCCCAAGAGAAATAATTAGTTATTATACACATATGTATTTAGTGATGAAATTCCACATATGTGAACCCAATAAGAGTTTTAAGTTGTGAATATTATTTTCTCATCTGTAAAGTCTAAGTGCTTCTTTCTCATGAGTCTATTATGTATAGTTTTTGTTGGAAAAAATATTTCACATGATTTTACCACCTAGCAATATATTATGAAGGTTCATATTTCTTATTCTAGCTCCACCATTTTAAATTGGGAGGCATACTTTATCACATGCGACAAGGGAAATTTTTTTCTATAATTCATTCCTTACCATATAAATGCATTTGTTCAACCATTCCACAATGGTAGAGGGGGCCTTAATTATTGGAAGGGGGTAGACTAGAAGAGTGGACATAACCACTTTTTCCATTACTATTATGCTTCCAAAGCATAACCATTAATCATACCAAGAAGATATCCTTGAGTTGGAGTTAGGGATGACTAAAGGGCAGCCTTGCAAGAACATATAAATAAAGGGACAACTAAATACCTACTTGGGAGGTTTCATCTTTAAAAACCCTAAATTCTACCACTTGTCATTGGATCCTTCAGACGTTGAGGAATAGACCTCTAATTTGTTTTCACTTATTTGTTGGTTTGGTGTTATAATATGTGTGTGTGTGTGTATACATATGTACATATATATATATATTAGATCTCTCCAAGCTTTTCTAAAATAAAAAAAAATCCAAGACTCTGAGGAATCTCCAATTGGCCTTATCATAAGTCTTACTAATATCCAATTTTATGTGGTTCTATTTCTATCATGGGATAAGGAGTTAATATATCTTGTGCAATAATAAATCTTCTGAAATGACTCTCCTTGGGATGAACATTATCTAGCCATATGAGACAACCTGAGGAGGGAAAATTACCTCCAATCTACTTGTAATGCTCTTTGACAATAACTAGTTGTATGCAACAAAATATGATCTCAAAGGAATGCAAATACATAATAAAAAACACTTGAAATCACAATAACAAATAAACTATCAAGATTGGACAAGAATAAGCCAAAGCAACAAGAAATTAAACAAAAATAAAAGTATGTTAGCTTCCTCAATCCAATGAATTATCTTATGATAATAATTTTGATGTGTGCTCACAACTTTGATACCAGAAGGATGCTCAAAGTGCTCAAGCTTGCATGGAAATGGTGATAAATGAGATGTTTTTTGGCTATGTGTTTAATGGTTTGGAATGGATGGTTGGGATTAAGAGATGAAGATCAAAGGTGGAGGTTGATTGAGTTCCTACCTCTCATGAGAGGTTGAAAAGTGTTAACCTAAGAAGGGATGAGAGGATAGAGTACTTGGAAAGGGCATGAGGAGTGTAAGGAAGTTTTCCATAAAGGAATTTCTTGTCCTCACACTCCAAAATACATGGGGATGAGGAATAAAGGAATTTTAAATTCCTTGTGAAAGGTAGACATGGAGAAGGGACGGTCCATGTGAGTACTTTCCAAGTGTGGGTTTTGTGCCACAAGATTTTGGTACTACATTTGTGGCTATCCTACATATGAATTATGTCCATAAGTATGTTGGTGTCTCACCCCTACCAAATTTCTATTTTTTTATTGGCTATACACAAGACATTGTGAAACAAGAATTGAAATAATTGGGGCCTTTGCAGGAATAGACACAATAGGTATAGATGTAGGTACAATTTGTTGCTATGGATAAGATGCAACAATGTTAAATAAATGGGCTTGTTGAACTATGGTTGTATGGTATGAGACATTGGGTGCACTTGTTAGTACAAATATAGTAGATGTAGACATTTTAATTGCTCTCTATTGTGAGTATGAAGCAACAACACTCACCTTAGGTCAATATGAGACAATAGAAGCTAGATATGATGCACTTAGTGCACTAGAAATAGGCATACTTTGAATAGAAGGATTTACATGTCCAAAATAAGCACCAATAGTATTAAAGATAAGAATCCTTGATGGAATTAAAATATTAGGAGGCATAGGAGCATTCAAACTAAGTAACTTCCTGACCAATTATTCCTTCTCTCTTATTGCCTCTATCCTAGTAACCTGAATTTTGAGATTTTCAACCTCTTTTTGTAATTCTTCATCAAATAATGGTCTTAAATATTGAGAGGATGTAGACACGTGTTTTCCTCTATGAATTGGATCATGCATGATGGTCGAGCTCTTGTTGGATTAATAAGGACACTTGATTTAATTATTTGTTAATTAGGTCCTTTAATTACTTTTGTCACTTAAGCTAAACTTAGGTATTTTTCCTCTTATTTAAGTAGGCTAATAATATCTTGAGTTGTCTCATTCCTTTTAATTGTGACACTTGGTGCACACTAATTTAATCTAGATTTTAGGGTTTTGCATCTAGGGTTTCATTCATCCTTTTATAAGGATTCATTCATTCATTGTAATTGTATCTCTAATATTATATCTCCCAAATTGTGTGTGCAATAATACAAAATAATCAGGTTGGTATAGAGCATATTATCTTTGCTTGATCTCTTTTGTGTGATAGGTGTGTTTCTTGCAAATGATTCTTGGCTCCTATGGTTGTATCATAAAATTTTACATGGTATCAGAGTAGATCTATTAAGTTCTTGTCCACATGCTTGAGTGGTCCAACCTTGAGTGATTTCTTTTGTGCATATTGGGCTTAAATGAAGGTTTTCATGTGTTTGCTACATCCCAAAATCCTAAGATTTTGTTGTTTCATCAAAATTTGAGTAGTTCAAATTTAGGGCCAATTTGGCTAGGGGAATGAAGATTGAGGCAAAATTTGGGGGTAACTAAAAAAGAAGGAAACTTTGGAGCAAAACGGAGATCACCATCACCCTCAGGAGGCCTGAGAACCCTAAAAATGCTTGTCAATTCATTAAAATTGGAGATTAGGAAAAACAATTGGCACAAGAGTTCGAACTGTATAGTTTTGCATAGTCATGCGGACCCATACCAGTAGATCCCCTTCATCATAGGTGTGAAGATAAAAAAAAACATCGCTATCCTTGCTTTTAAAAAAAAAAATTGTTGAAATTTATATGTATGTGGGTGCATGTTTCTAAAAGAGGGGTTTAAAAAGTTTTTCAAAACAGGTCAAAGGGTTCAAAGTTTTTAAAGGAGCAAATCAAATTTTTTTCCAACCCATTTGTTCCTTGATACACATTAGTTGTACTTTTTTGCACCTTGCTTACATAAGCTTGTGTAAGCCTTTTTTGGTGCCATTTTTTTAGTGGCCTTCTTAAATTTGGCACACACTTGAATTTGGAGGTTCTCTATTTTTTGGTGGAGGGAATCTTTTGAGAATATTTTGGCATCCAAGGGGACTTAATTTTTTCCAAAAATATGGAATATTCCATGAAATATGCTACTAACATCATCATGACATCATGTTGATGTCATCATTATATAGATGCCACATCATTACCTCAAGCCTTAATTTTTTATTTTGATCTAGGTGTAGTTTATTAGCCATAACTTGGGATACAAGGTCAAAATTATGCAATAGAGCTATCATCAAAAAGCTAGTGCTAGTGCCAATCCAAATCTACAGGTAATTTTGTGAGATTTTGTACCAATTTTTTGTACTAGGCCTTCAAATTCAACCTTCAATTTTATACTTATGAGGCCATAACTTGCACATCAAGACTCCATTTTCCAAAAATAAGATATCATTGGAAATCTCTCAGAGTCTTCTATCTACATTTGCAGTCAACTTTTCTAGAATATTCACTAGATACTCGGTGATCTCAGTTTTTGTCATTTCTTAATTGTCTGATTTCTCAACTTCTACAAGTGCAAAAGGGCTCAATTTTCTTGTGGGGCGGGGTTGGGGGGTAGAATCATCATCTTTCATATTCTTATATTTCCCTAGCCATAACCTAATATTAAAACCAAAATCCAATGGCAGAACCCTCTGTTGAGGTACTCACACCCCATAACTATCACAGTTGGAAGACTAAAATGACCAGATTGATTAGGTCTAGGGGTTTATGGTCTTGTTTAGATGATACCCAACCCAATTTGAATCATCAGCTTGAGATCATTCAATGTAGGGATAAGATTGATGAGGTTATGGATTTGATTAGCCTACTTCTTTCAAACAATCTCCAGTTTCATATTGATTCCTCCACCACTCCTAGGATTATGTAGCTCAAATTTGTGCAAATTTTTGGGAGTATTAATGATTTATGTGCACTTTATCTTGAGATAGATTTGACATAATTGGTGAATGATTCCTTTCCATCCATTAAGGACTTTCTAGAGAAGTTCAAATCCATAGATCATGGTTGTATGGTTTTGGCAAGGAGAAGACTGATAAGGAGTACATCTTCCTAATTTTGTCAATTTTTTTAGACCAATTTCAATTCTTTGTTTACTCTTTTTATCAAATAGTGGATGTTGTGGGTACCACATTCACTATGCCTTCATTTGAGGTATTTTGTGAGCGCCTTACAAGAGAGTGGGCCAAGTTATCACAACTTGATTCAGTTTCTAGTTCCAAACCTAAGGCCTTGGTTGCTCACACTCTTATATCTACAAGGAAATAAAAGAAGTAGAAGAATAAAGGTACACAATCTACTCAGCCACTTCTAATCTCAAAGTCTCAGGCACATCATTCACATTCTTCCACCTCTTCCAAGAGGTCTTCATTTAGGAAGGACAAGCCTAAGTGTGCTTATTGCACCAAATCAGGAAATGATTAACATTAGCTTTATGTAAAAAATGTTAGAGTAATCGGGTCTTTAAACAACATTTGTTTAATTATTTAAGTTCCCTTTATCTCTTTTACACTTAAGCTAACTTTAGGTGCATAATAATTAATTCTTTTATTAATTATTATGTGCAAGCCTAGGTTTTCCCTTTTAGGGTTTCTTGACCTATTAGAGGTTAATTTATTTTCTTTGTATCATTTACACATTTTTGGTGAATATTGAGCTCTCATCTTTTTGAGCATTCTTTTGTGTATTTTGTTTTTCTTTATTGCTTCCTTGCTTCTCCTTGTAATAGGTTTATTTCAGCTTGCAGATATCATTTGGGCTCCTGTGGTGTTGTATTTCTCATCTCTCACATGGTATCAGAGCTTCAGATCTGCAACTACTTGTTCTTGTTTTGAGTTTTTTGCATTGGAAGCAAATCTGGGTTTTTTCAGAAGTTTTATTATGCACCTAGGGATAGGCCTTTTTTTTAGCACTTTGGGCCTAAATGGACCTCACCATCGTGCTTAGAAGGCCCAAAAAACCCTATGGTCATATAAAACTTGACCATTTTTTACTCTTGAGCCTTTGGGGGTATTTTTTCTTCAGTACCAAGCCATACGGCCCTGGCACGTAGTTCGAGAAAAAAATTCAAAAAAATAGTTTTTGCCTTTTTACGGCATGCAGGCCGATTTTTGATTTTTTACAAAAAAAATCAAAAATCAAAAAATCATTAAAAAAGAGCAAAAGTTTTTTTTGTAAAAAAAATAAAAATAAAAGAAGTTTTTTGGAGTTGTTTCGAAGGGGTCCCCATACCCCGCCGGCCCCCATCGGTGCCTTCTCACCTGCCGATAGTTTCTCGCCACCGGTAGCTCTGCTAGCCGACCGCCATTGCTCCACCCTCCGACCACCGCCACCCTCCTCCGCTGCTCTGCCTCTCCACCACCGGAGCACCACTGGAGTGCCGCCCATGGGCCACCTCCGCCCGGACCTGCCACCGAATTGCCTCCCTCTTGCCTTTTTAGGGGGGTTGGTTTTTTCATCATAACTTGAGCATACAGAGTCATTTCTTCAAAAATGAATAGGCGTCGGAAAGATAGTTCTAAGCCAGACCTCCTGGTGTTGGAATTTGTTTCCAATTTTTTGTTTAATTGTACTTTTTTCCAATCAAAGTGGGGTCTCTTTTCTATACTTCTAGGGCCATAGAATGAGAAAACGGATTTCATTTTTAAAAAATGAATAGGCATTGGAAAGCTCTCAACATCCTTTATTCAGATATATGATCTTGTTTCTCAGATGTTTAATCAGGTACATGAGATTTCAGTTTGAAGTTTTTTTTTCTTATGCACTACTTCCTTCTCATTAGTATGCACTAGGGTTTGGGTTTATCTCTTGTGGGGGGGTGTTTTTTTTCTCGTTTTCTATCATTTATATCAGAAATATAGAACACCAAAACTCTTGAAACAAACAAACCCTTTTGCATCTTTTGTCTATTCTAAAAGATCACATAATAAAAAAAACCACAAGCAGGTGCAGGTGCAGAGTTTCATGGTAGATCCTTCAGTTGAGTTGTTGACATCACACAACTATCACACTTGGAAGCCTCACACCATGAGGCTTCTCCGGGCATGAGGGTTGTGGTCTTGTTTGGATAAGGTCCAGCCTCTATTGCAGCATCCTTATGAGCTTCTTCATTACAAAAACAAGATGGATGAGGCCATGGGTTTTCTCTCTTTACATATTTCCGACAGTCTTATGTTTCACCTTGACGAGTTTCTCACTCCTCGTGCTATGTGGTTGAATTTTGAGTCTCTCTTAGGGAGGGTTAATGAGATCCAGGTATTACAGATTGAGGTAGAGTTGGTTTCCTTGTCACCTGAATCCTTTCCCACCATTGAGGATTTTTTGAACAAATTCAAGACTACCAGATCTGTTCTTCAGGGGTGTGGAAAGATCAAGACAAACACAGAGTGCATTCACTTGATCCTTTTGAAGCTTTGGGGTCTTTTTTTAGTTTTTTTCCTCTACTTTCTACTCCACCATGGATGGCTTGGATGCTCATTTCACCATGCCTACCTTTGATGTGTTTTGTGAGTGTTTGTCTCGTGAGAAGTCTCACCTTTCTTAGTTGGACATGCTCTCAGGGTCCAAGAACAAAGCATTGGTTTCTCAGTCCTCTAAGGAGAAGCAAAAGCAAAAACTAAAGCCAAAGAAGAATTCTGCAGGCAGTGAGAATTCCTCCAAGCCACCTCCTAAGTCTGATTCTAAACCACCATTTCCTTCAAAACATGGGAAATCTTCATAGTCTGGTGAGTCTTCCTCCAAGACTAAGAAGAAATCAGGAGACACTTGCAATTTTTGTGGTAAGGAAGGACATCCAGTTTCCAGGTGTTGGAAATGCTTAGAGGCTTTAGAGGAAGCCATGCAGCAACATCACATCTCCTCACCTCAAACATCTTCTCCTTCCACAGGGAAAGGTCATACTCTCACTGCTCGAGCTTCGACTTATGGGTCCACTTGGATTTTAGATTCTGGTGCTTCTAACCACATGACTCACACTCAGCAGTTGGTTACTTCTCTTGCCTCTTGTGGTACTTCAAAGATTGCAGTGGGTGACTCAGTTTAGCTTTCAGTCTTGGGTTCACGTTCTGTCTCTTTGGATGGGGGTACTCTACAGGATGTTCTAGTTGTCCCTGACATCTCGATGAACCTCCTGTCCATTTATCAGATTTGTCATTTGGACTTTGGTAAGACAGTTGATTTCTCACTACATGATGTGGTTATTTGGGACCTCCATGACTCTGATTCGGTTGTGGCTACTGGGAGTGTTGATACTGCATCTCGTCTTTACAGATTTGATGGATTTGAGCCCTTTGCAGCTGCAGGTTCATCTCTTATAGCACATGCAAATTTAATGAGTAAGCTTTGGCATGACCACTTGGGCCATGTCAATTACAGATATCTTAAGCAGATGAGTACACAGACACTTGTTCTTGGGCTCCCACAAATTTCATGCACTGATGGTGTTTTTCATGGTTGTGTGCTTGGAAAGCATCACAAAGATCCCTTTCCGAAGGGAAGATCCCCTCATGCTTTGGCACCTTTGGAGTTGATTCATAGTGACCTCATGTCATTCCCTACTCCTTCTTTTTCTGGGGCCAAGTATGTACTAACTTTTATTGATGACTTCTTTGATGAATACTAAGAGGGGGGGTGTGAATTAGTATACCAAAAAATACTGAACTCAAACACTTTATCAGTCTAGCAGCAAACCGGTATAACAATTTAACTAACAAACCGATTAACACAAATGCAAACCAAACAACAAGTAAGGCATTCACCCACAGAAGCACAATCACCATAACACAAGAGATTTTGACGTGGAAACCCAAATGGGAAAAACCACGGTGAGATGAAAATCACAAGTAACTATCTGCAGAATAGTAACCAGACCGGTTAAGGTCATACAATGTTCTTTACCAGAACAGATCTTGTTAGGAATCTCAATCTCTGTTAGGAGATAAGTCCGATTAAAGATTACCTTATGAGAGGATTTCAGATCCACAGATGTGAATCGCCTTGTTAGAGGATTTACAAAGGCTTTTATGGGCCTACCCGGTTAAGGATTTCTGACTTGTCAAAGATGTGAGTAATCAACAAGTGAATGGTCTAGCAAATGGCACAGTCTGCTTGATTATATCCATGGTAGCTCATTACTAATGCATTTCAGCATTACCTCAGTCTTCAGTAAATCCACACTCTGTTATAGCACACAGACTTGATCTTCTCTGTTAAGATCGCACATACAAGAACTCATCAACCACCAAAACCCCTAATAGCTACACACATACTAAAACCCTAGACATGATGTCCTTAAAAGGAATCTGATTTCATGTCGGTCCAATAAGATTACATTGCAAGTTTCTAGGTTCATTGTATCTAGACACATTTGGTAACACGAAACAAAATCACCGTCAAAGTGTTGGTGGATGGTAACTCATCACAAAAATATACTAGTTGGTAACTCATCATAGAGTATTACCAGTTTATACAACTTTACCGATTACCAGTTGGTAACTCAAAGTAATACTCGTTTAACTATTAAACAGACTACCGGTTTGACAAAAATGAAGACTAGGAAAATGATAACTATCGCTTTTAGTTCCTTTTCTCTATTCCACTTGAGATCCTCGAACTGCTTGAGGTCTTCATGCCGCTCGAGATTGGTAAACACTTTCTGCAAAACACTGATAGTCTAAAGACTACAACATAATACCAGTTTGGAACAAATATCGGTTGAGCATAATTCATACATTCAAAAAGTGATCTCATTGCAAGTGTGTGTCCATCAATGACAATCACAACATAATCATCAAAAATGCCAACAATCTCCCCCTTTGGCATTGATGGCAACACTTAGGAAAATTTTTGACATCTAAGTGTTTTACAAAAAAAAAATTCATAATCACAATTACTCTCCCTAAGCATATACACTATCCCTTTACAGAAAATACAATGTATACTACTTCCTTACAGAGATAAACATGAGAGTATTCATAGCATGCATCAAAATTTTAAATACCAGAATACTTCTCCCCCTTTGCCAACAATGACAAAATACAGTTGAATAGTCCCTTGTTTCTATTAGCTGAATAAATGTTTATGAAAATAAAGAGTGAAACTTGTCAAAAATAGATTTAAAGTCTTGCATAAATTGCTTCATGGATAAGGACCATGACTCAAGTAATGAGGTAGCAACCTCACTCTCCGTTTGCATCTGGGATACCTGTTCCTCCATGGCGTCCAAGGTACTCATCTCTTGAGTAACCGTCAAGGCATCTAGATTGAGATAGCACTTCTGAAGTATTTGTAGTCTTGGTAGTAGAACTGGTTGTAGTTCCTACAAATCCTTGGTCTGGTTGCTAATCTCCAAATCAATTCTTGCAGCCTGAAGTTGAAACCGGTGAACGGTTTGCCCATAAGCGGTAAAGGAATCATATGGCATCTTGAAGGTGCTTATGAATGTCTGCAAATCAGTTTGCAGTTTGTCTTTCTGGGCAAGCACATAATCACAGAATAGATGGGGTTGACATATCTTACTGAGCAGTAATTTCCCCTCATCCATTGCATCTCTGATGTCCTTCTATGCCTTTTGCAGATCGGATCAGAGCTCATGTAACTTTTTCACCAAGGCAGTGTTCAAAGCCTTTTGATGCTCCTTCTTGGCATTCGCTTCAGCAACCTCTTCTAGGATTTGTACTTGGTCCTCCACAACTGTGTATAAGAGTTTCAATTGGGCCAGAGGGGAATCAATACTAGGGAGGTTGGTACCGGGTATCAAACTGTTAAGAGTGTCCACCGCAGCTTGGATCATGTCTTGCTCCTTCTTCCTCCTTATCACCTCTAGGCATTCTTGAGCAAGCTTAATGCTCTACAGCAGCTCTGATTCATTTACAAATTGGAAATCAATGGGACTGTTAATGTCAACTAGTTTGGCTGGACTACCGCTTGCCTTTGGAGTCTCCACTTGAGTGCTCTATGCCGCTTCCTCCTTCTCTTTCGCTCTTAGCTTGTCTTCTTCTTCCTTTTTTTTCTCCTCTTCCTCTATTTTTCTTTTCTCTTCTTCTTCTTTCCACTTCTCTTCATCCTCATCCTTCTTCTTCTTCTCCTCTTCTTTTCTCTTCTCCTATTCCTACTTCCTCTTTTCCTCTTCCTTTCTCTTCTCCTCTGCCTATTTCTTTTCTTCTTCCTTCTCTGCTTCCTTCTTCTTCTTTTCCTCTTGTCTCTTTTCTTCTTCCTTCTATTTCTTTTCTGCTTCCTTCTCTTGTCTCTTATTCTTCTCTTCTTTTCTCTTGTCCTCTTCCTGTTTCCTCTTTTCTTCTTCTTTTCTCTTTTCCTCTTCTTCTGCTGGTTTCTTCTTTCCTTCTTCTTGTTGCTTCTTCTCTTCCTCTGCCTATTTTTCCTGTCCTACCACCTCAGTTGGTGTACCCAGAGTAACATCTTCACCGTTCAAGGCATCAACATCAATGGGTTCCATTTGATCAGTGATTGGTACTCCTTCACTATCATACGCTTCATCCAGTTGATTGATTTTTGGTTCTTGCCCAGCTTTCCTATTGGCTTCTGCCACTTGGTGCAACTTTAGAGCGGATTGAACAAGGGGGTGGGTATCTTTTACCACTTCCGGGACTTTTCCTTCTAGCAATAGGAGTCTCCTTCTTCTCATGAAGAAGAGGCCCTTATATCTTTCCACCACTTCATAAAGTTTTATTTTAGGCACATCAGGAAAGTATTGTGCAAATACTTCCTCTCTTATTTCCTGTTCCTTCTCTATGGAAATGTGCCATTTGTTATCTAAAGAATTATATAAAGAATCGGGTGTCTTAGATTTAATTTCTGGTGGCCACCGATCATTACTACATAAATAATTAATGACTTCCTGTTCAACTTATTCCTTTTCATCATCATTAAAATCATCAAAGCACTCTTTCAAATCACCAAGCACTTTTCTTCTAATATTCTTAATAGTTCTTTGTCAATGTGTCAAAGGTTTGTAGGGGGAAATATCAATATTTATCGATACAGATGTTGTCAGTTCATTCTTTGTCTTTGTCCTCATTTGCCTAGTCTTCTTAGGTTGTTCTTCAAACACAGTGTCCTCTAAGTCCAGTGTGTTGTCTTTTGTCTTCCGCTTCCTCTCAAAGACTTTAGCAGGTGCAGTTTCCAATTTCTTCTTTGCTGGTGACCGCTTGGTCACTTTGGGACTTGCAGCAGTAACTGGTGCCGATACTGAAGGCATTGCCTTTCCCTTCTTTACTAAAGGTTCTTCAACCGGTGTAACCCTTTCCAAATAGTTGCTGGTTCTCTTTGCCTTTGGATCAAGGGGCAAGGTGAGTAGGGTAGAGGCATACCCATCTTGCATGTCATACATTACCTCATATCCCATGGGTTCCACTTCTTCCTGTCTAGGCTCAACCGCCTCCATTATGCACTCATCAAATTTGATGGTGAAGTAGATGTCATCTTCATATTTATTGACAATATCACCTGATATTCTCACTCTTTGGCTCATTTTACGTCTGAACTCATCAAAGTATTTGTTCATAACTTCTGGATAACCAGTTCCAACCGCTTGAAGGCTTTCCTTGATTTGCTTTGTAACTGGTTGGTCGACAGACCACTGAATATCTTTGACTCCTGGGAAGTAACCTTGGAAGTAGAAGAACAACCCAACCAATAGTTGTCCAAACTTAAATCTCAAGGCATTGTCCTGTTTAATTGACTTCAGGCTCACCAGAAGTTGCCTTTGCATACAGGTGCATAAATCAAATGATGCATCTTCCATGATCATCCTGTAGGCAACATTTACTGCTGCAGCAGAGACAGTGTTGATCCTGCTAGCATAAAATATCTAGTAACCTATTACCATGCAGGCATATTTGACTAGATCATCCTTGATGGGATTGATGGTAATTCCCCGTTGGTCACTCACAGAACCGGTGAGCTTGGTCATTTCCATCTTGTTGATCTTCCTTAGGGCTGGCACTTCATCAATGTTACAGAAACTGGTGACGGCATGAATCGCTTCCGGTGTGATGTCATGCGTTTGCTCTAAGTAAATTTTATCACCGTGCACTCTGCTCAGAATCATGTAGATGTGATCATCTGAAAACTCTTCAAGGAAATAGACTGCATTGTGAAGCTTCTTCTTTTCCAGGATGCTAAATTTTGGTTTAATCTTCTTGTCCTTCCCACAGAACAAAATCAACTGAGAATGGATTACAAGAGATCCTAAGTCTTCAATTTTACAGTCAATGTAATCGAAAATGCCTTCCTCCACTATAACACCAGCGGGTATTTGAGATAGGGCATTATATTTTGCCTTCTGTTGGATGAAGTCTACTGAATCAACGGGTGCACTAGAGCTAGAGTGTGATGCGGAGGCCATGATAAATAGAGAAATTTGAAAAATACCTTCATAAATTGAAATTTAGGGCTTGCAAATTATTCTTCACCACACACTCCTTCGGTTGCTGAAATACCACTTTGTGTTCTACACTTGACCGATTGATATTAGCTTCTGATTCTTCTTCAAGGTTTTGAAAATTCTTCGAATCACAATCCAAATCACTTTTCATCGCACAGTGCTTAAAAACTTCTTCGCTAGAGAACTAATAAGTGAAAAAATGACTTGAAAAATCCTTTTAAACAAATTCTCCACCTACCATAATAAATGCTCCACTATTAGGGCGTAAACCCTAATTTGCCTTCTACCATTTCTGGTCTTCTGCCAGTTGATAGGTATCACATACCGGTTAAGGTTTTTTTATCAGTGTAAACTAGGGGTTCGAAACATTTCACCATTTTCTCCCCTTAAGCTTTTCTGATGCTTAGTTTGCCAACTCAGTGACTTCCACACTAGGTGCAGAAACCGGTTCTTCTTGAGACACTTCTTCTCACTTCTTCTTCTAGGTTTTCTTCATATCCGCTTGAACAATTTCAACATCAATCTTTCCTTTCAGAGTGAGCGGTATATCATCCAATATATTCTTTCTCGTTTTGCAGAATCTTGTTGTGTGACCCGGTTTGTTGCAATGATAGAAAATCATTCTAGGTGCTCTCCAAGGTCCATTGTTCATGTTTCCATTATTCCTTATGCATGTTGCAGCAGTGTGACCACTACCATGATAGATCAAATAGGTTTCTCTCCATCTGGTTGCCGCTTGATAGCCACTGCTTCTTGACTGATGATTATAGGTATTAAATCGGTTTGGGTTCCAGTTCCCAAAGGGTTCAGAAAAAACTCCTTAACTCCTTTGAGGATACCTTCTGGTGTTGTGCATGACAGACCTGCATTCAAATGCTCTATGCCTAAACTTTTTACATGCATAACAATTACCATTGAATCTATTGGGTCTAGGCTTATCATTTAGAAAATAAGGAAAATTATTGTAAGCCTTACTTCTACATACATTAGCAGTGTGTCCTTCCTTGAGACAATTAAAGCAAACAGGTTTGAACTTTTGATTACCTTTATCCTTTGGTGTCGGTTGCTTCTTTGATGCTCCATCTTTTGTTCCAGAGGTCTCACCTTCCTCATATTCAGAGAAACCAAGTCCATTAGTATTCTTTACCGGTTTAGCTGATTTAAGCTTTTTCTCTAGCTTAACAGTGCTTCTATTGAATTTGGCAAGTATTTCCTTTGACTCAGTAGGTTCTTTGGTAATAGTAGCATTAGATTCCTTCAAGGTTGCATTCTTAGAAATAGCCATGTTTATTTCACCTTGCATTTCCTCTTTTTCTACTTTGCTCTCTTGGAGATGAGCGGTAAGTGCACTGATCTCTTGCTTCAGCTTGGAGATCTCATGATCTTTGTCTTTTACCAAATCTTCACTTTCCTTTGATTCTCAAGCTCTTGTCACATTCTGATAGTTAGTCCTTCAAGTTCCCTTCTTAGGTTAGCATTGGACTCATTCAGTTTTTCAACTTCTTGAACTAGGGCTTCCATGTCCACTTCATTAGAAGAACTGTTTTTAGTTAGCTCCATCAGTTTTTCAGCATGCTCTCTTATTTTTGCCTGAGAGGCCTTATATTTGACTTATAGTTCATCATAGGCTTTCTCAGTCTGAGTGAGCCAATGAGTAAGTTCCCTCATAATGTATTCCCCCATATCTCTTTCCAAGTGGTTAGACTTATAGAAAGGTTGGCTCTGATACCAATTGATGAATACTAAAAGGGGGGGTGAATTAGTATACCAAAAAATACTGAACTCAAACACTTTATCAGTCTAGCAGCAAACTGGTATAACAGTTTAACTAACAAACTGATTAACACAAATGCAAACCAAACAGCAAGTAAGGCATTCACCCACAGAAGCACAATCACCATAACACAAGAGATTTTGATGTAGAAACCCAAATGGGAAAAACCACGGTGAGATGAAACTCACAAGTAACTATCTATAGAATAGTAACCGGACTCGTTAAGGTCAGACCGATTAAGGTCATACAATGTTCTTTACCAGAATAGATCCTGTTAGGAATCTCAATCTCTGTTAGGAGATAAGTCTGATAAAAGATTACCTTGTGAGAGGATTTTAGATCCACAGATGTGAATCACCTTGTTAGAGGATTTACAAAGGCTTTTCTGGGCCTACCCGGTTAAGGGTTTCTGACTTGTCAAAGATGTGAGTGATCAGCAAGTAAATGATCTAGCAAATGGCACAGTCTACTTGATTAGATCCATGGTAGCTCATTGCTAATGCATTTAAGCATTACCTTAGTCTTCAGTAAATCCACACTCTGTTACAGCACACAGAATTGATCTTCTCGGTTAAGATCGCACATACAAGAACTCATCAACCACCAAAAACCCTAACAGCTACACACATACTAAAACCCTAGACATGATGTCTTTAAAAGGAATCTGATTTCATGTCAGTCTAATAGGATTACATTGCAAGTTCCTAGGTTCATTGTATCTAGACACATTTGGTAACACGACACAAAATCACCATCAAAGTATTGGTGGATGGTAACTCATCATAGAGTATTACCAGTTTATACAACTTTACCGATTACCGGTTGGTAACTCAGAGTAATACCAGTTTAACTATTAAATAGACTACTGGTTTGACAAAAATGAAGACTGGGAAAATGATAACTGCCACTTTTAGTTCCTTTTCTCCGTTCTGCTTGAGATCCTTGAACCGCTTGAGGTCTTCATGCCGCTTGAGATCGGTAAACACTTTCTGCAAAACACCGATAGTCTAAAGACTACAACATAATACCAGTTTGGAACAAATATTGATTGAGCATAATTCATACATTCAAAAAGTGATCTCATATCAAGTGTGTGTCCATCAATGAAAATCACAAAATAATCATCAAAAATGCCAACATTCTCCAAACGCGCATGTGTACTTTCTTAGGTACAAGTCTGATGTCTTTGATTCATTTTGAATCTTTAAGACATTTGTAGAGAAGAAGTCTGGTTGTTCTATTTGGTAGATACGTATAGATAATGGGGGGGAGTATGTGAATCAGGCTTTCAGAGATTTTTTCACTGAGCATGGTTTGCAACATTAGTTTAATGTTCCCTACACCCCTTAGCAGAATGGTGTCGCTGAGCAAAAGAACAAAACTTTATGGGAGATGGAAAATTGTAGGATTCAGTCCAGGTCCATGGATTCATCTTTTTGGGCTGAGGTAGTCAATTGTGCCAACTACATTTAGAATTAGATGCCTCATAAGGCGGTTTGACATATGACTCCTGAGAAGGCTTGGTCTCATGACAAGCCTGATGTTTCTTTTTTTCGAGTATTTGGCAGTGACGCATGGGAATTTATTCCTGATGCTCAGAGGAAAGCAATGGAGTGAAAGAGCTAGCCCCTCATTTTTGTTGGCTACTGTGAGGATGTTAAGGCATACAGGTTGTTTGATCGTGATTCTAGAGAGGTCCTATTTTGACAGGATGTTCAGTTTGATGAGCGCCTTCCCACAGTGGATACCCTGTCTCTAGTGTCTACTCCTCTACCTACTCCTCCCACTGCATCTCTTCAAGATTATTTTGAGGATGATTCTAATGATGTTGTTGATGATCCATCATCCCCATCTCCACATGCTCCACCTCAGATGCCCAAGTGGGCTCGCTTTACTGTTGAGGCGGCATGATCTATGGTCGATGATCCTTTAAATACTCATTGCACCCGTTCTCATACTGTGGGTTTGTCTTTTGAGTCAAGCCATTTCAGATGATCCTCAAAAGTTTTCAAAGGCTACAGGGCACCCTGAGTGGGATTGTTCTATGGAGGAGGAGTATTCTTCTTTGATGAGGAATAATACTTGGGATCTTTGTCCTCTTCCTAAGGGCAGAAAGATGGTTTGTTGCTGCTAGTTGTATAGCACTAAGTATGTTGTTGATGGTTTGATTGATAAGTACAAAGCACATCTTGTTGTGAAGGGTTTCTCATAGGTTGAGGGTATTGATTACTCCGAGACATTTGCCCATGTCACCAAGATGAACTCTATTCGCTTTGTACTCTCCCTTGCAGCTTCTAGGGGATGACCCATTTTTCAGATGGATGTGAAGAGTGCCTTCTTGCATGGAGACCTACAGGAGGAAATCTATATGGAGTAGCCTCAAGGATTTGTGTAGGATAGTTCTTTGGTTTGTAGACTTTGGTGTTCATTGTATGGTCTCAAATAGGCCCCTCGGGCTTGGTATGAGAAGATGGACTCTTTCTTGCTCTCCATTGGTTTCACCCATTGTCATTCCGATCACACAGTATACATTCAACTTCTTGAGGGTGAGATCCTGATTCTTGTGCTATATGTTGATGATCTCCTCAACACAGGTAGCTCATCCTCTATGATTTAGCATGTTCAATGAGCTTTGATGGACCAGTTTGAGATGACAGATCTTGGTCTTTTGCACTATTTTCTTGGTCTTCAGGTGATTCAGTCTTTTGATGGGATCTACATTTACCAGCAGAAGTATGTTGTTGACATGCTTTAGCACTTTGGCATGCTTGATTGCAAGCCTTCTCCCACTTGTTTTCAGTCAGGGGTTGTTTTGATTACTACTTGCTCCACTCCTTCAGTAGATTCTACACTTTACAGGTAGTTGGTTGGCAATTTGTTGTACCTGACACACACTCGTCCTGATCTTTCCTTTGTGGTTGGCCTTGTCTCTCTATTCTCCCATGATCCTCATGAGAGTCATTGGCAAGCTGCCAAATGTATTTTGTAATACATTCAGGGCACATTTTCTCATGGCATTCACTACACATTAGGGGAACCTCACATTGTTGGCTACACTGACTCAGATTGGGTTGGTGATGTCACTGATCAGAAGTCTACTTCTGGATTTGTTTTCTATCTTGGCTCTGGTCCTATCACATGGTCTTGCAAGAAGTAGACTGCTCATGCATTATCATCTATAGAGGTTGAGTACCGAGCTGATGTGCTCGCCAATCAGGAGATCTTATGGCTTCAACAGTTGATGACTGAGTTTGGTTTTCCTCCTGATAGTTCCACTATTCTTTGGTGTGAGAATCAGAGTACTATTCATATTTCTCACAACCTGGTAGAGCATCAGCAGACAAAGCACATTGAGCTTCACATGCATTTCATCTGCTAGTTGATTCAAGATGGTTCTCTCATTCTGGAGTGCATTCCCACTATCGAGCAAGTTGCAAACATCTTCGCAAAACCTTTTGCATCACTGCACTATCTTTAGTTGCTCTCTATGCTTGGGGTGAAGGAAGTTGTCCTTGGGGGGTCTTTGTGAGGCCTTCTTTCCTTCTTATCTCTTTCAACATGTTCTTTATCTCTTTTTGGAGAGGATTTTTTTCCCACTGGGTTTTCTCCTTTTTCTTCGTTTCATAGAGATTTCATTATATTTGGGTACCTAATCAAGCCTTGTTGTCAGGACCCATCTTTCCCGCTTTCAGTAGTTGTTCTAGGTTTTAGCTTCTCCCTAAGTCTAGCTTAACGGGCAGTGTTAGAGTAATCAGGTCTTTACTTGATTAATTAAACAACATTTGTTAAATTATTTAAGTTCCCTTTATCTCTTTTACACTTAAGCTAACTTTAGGTGCATATTAATTCATTCTTTTATTAATTATTATGTGCAAGCCTAGGTTTTCCATTTTAGAGTTTTTTGACCTATTAGAGGTTAATTTCTTTTCTTTGTATCATTATCACATTACACATTTTTGGTGAATATTGAGCTCTCATCTTTTTGAGCATTCTTCTGTGTATTTGGTTTTTCTTAATTGCTTCCTTGCTTCTCCTTGTAACAGGTTTATTTTAGCTTGCAGAGATCATTTGGGCTCCTGTGGTATTGTATTTCTCAACTCTCACAAAAAAGATTGATGAGCTAGAACATATTCTACAGAAGCACAATATTCAATTATCTTCATCGAGTACATTTTCTTCTACCACTTCAAGATCTAAACATTGTGGATATTCTTTTAGGGTATGTGGTAAAGACAATGTGAAGGGTCATTCTCTCTTTGCATCAACACATTCTCAATCCTCTAGGTGGCTTCTTGATTCAAGAGCCCCACATCAGATGGCATTATCAATGGGTATGTTCTCTTCTTTTGAGAATAATCATTTCCATAGACATTGATAGGTAATAACACCTACATGAGTGTTACTAGGAGTGGTTTTATTGAGGTTGATGGTGGCACAATTAATAATGTTCTTTGTGCCCCTTCATTATCTTCCAACCTCCTTTACATTTACCAGATTACTCACAATGGGATAGGAAAGTCAATTGAGTTCATCGTTGATTCAATCCTCATCAAATTTATATATAGTAGAGAGCTTATTATAGTTGGTAACATTGATCATGCATCTCAATTTACGAGTTCTCTCATTTTTCTCCCATTGAGCATGCAATTCCATTGATTGGTCCTATCTCTCATGCATCAAGAGTGGATCATGTATCTGAGGAGATATTTTTTCACTTGAACCTATGTGTGCTTCAATCATCTGCAATGGTTCCTAAGGCTTGCGTTGATCCTCCTCCACCTTCTACCTCTTCAAAGATCAGTTCAGTTCAAAAAGTTGATTGTTCCATTCCAGTTTCAGTAGAGTGGGATTAGTACTTGCCAGATAATGTAGGTTTGTCTGATATATCACACACTCCAGACATTAGGGACATGATTGAAGATATTACATTCCTCCTTGATGGCAGTTTGAGCATTCCTATCATCCCATCTTTAGTGTCTTCAAAGGTTGTTTATCAGGTATCTTCACAGTTGTTTGGATTTTCTTCAATTGATTTGGCATCTTTTGATTCCGATAGTTGGATAGTTGAGAAATATTCCATTACACAAATCATGAGATGATTCCTTCATCTTCTTTCAGGGAGTTATTTCAGCCTTGGCCACTTGATTTGTTACTTCCTAAGGGGAGGAACATGGTTTTCTACTCTTGAATCTTCATCAACATTCATCCTTGAGCCTTTCTTCAACATTGGAGCTTCTTCATTATGGGGGGGATACATCATCTCTTCTATCCTATCCTATGAGAGGGACATTTATTGTACTTATGTGACCAATTTAGTACTTGGGGGGACATCTTGAGTCCTTCATGGTTGCCATGTGTACTTTATTTTTCATTTATTTTGCTCTCTTTTGGAAAGAAGTTTTTTCCCATTGGTTTTTTCTCTTTGTCTCCATTTGTGAGGTCACATTGGTTTGAGTTGCATTTATTTGCATTCGTTTGTCCATGAGTGCCTAATAAATCCTTTGTTGTGGGGACACATTCATGCATGTATTTATATTATCTCTTTAACTTATCCAAAAGTCAATGATAGATTAAGTTTCTCGTTCATTATGATTGTGACACTTGGTGCATGCCAATTTGAACTAGCCTTTGGTGTTTTGTATTTAGGGTATCATTCATCCTTTAATAAGAATTTATTCATTCAAATTGTAATTGTATCTCCAATATTGTATTTCCCATATTGTGTGTGCAATAATACAAAATTCTCAGATTTTTATAGGGCATATTATCTTTTCTTGATCTCTTTTGTATGATAGGTGTTTTGCTTGCAGATGGTTTTTGGTTCCTATGGTTGTATCATCAACTTCTACAAATCCTAATGGGGCATTTGGTGAAGTAGTTGATACTTGGGAAACAAACTAAATAGGCGGATTTGGGACAAATTGAGAAGCACTTTATTGAGTGATTCTTGCTTCATAGTCAACTTTTGCTTGAATTTGATGCATAATATCGTCAAGTCTATCCTGAAATTCATTTTCCTTTACATGATTTGGTACATATGAGTATGATTGAAGAGGTACACCATTAGCATTTGCATGATAAAGCTGAGAACTACTAGGTTGATCATCGAAATAAACCTCGTCACCCTCAAAATCAACACAAAAAGGTATGTTACTATGAGACCCACTAAAACTCATAGGTCTATACATTTTTTCAACAATCCGAGAGGTATTATCACTACATAACAATGGAGTAAATATGTAACAATAGAAGATGTAGGAGTACCTCTCTTCTTATCTTTCCATATTTTATTCATACCTTATTGATTCACAAGCTTATTTGGGTGCCCATGGTGCATTGATCTTCTCTCGTACATTCCTTGCAAGTTATTTCAATTATTGAGCATGGCCTTTCTTTCTTCTACTACAAAGACTATAGGAGTCACCACCCTCTACAAGGAAATGAACCTTTGAAACTAAAATATATATTTGTATTGTAGAGAACAAATAAATCACCAAATCTCTCTTAATTTCCTTCAACAGATGTTTTAAAATAATAACTATATATACCCATGACAAAACCACTCGATTAAACAAAAGAAATGCAAGCTTATCCCTTCCAAAGTTGTCAATCTACTGGTTGCAACTTGAATGGGTTAACTCAACTATGCAAGGATTCAAAAAGTAAATACCAAAGACTATATGATATATTTAACAAGATAATTTATATCTCTATCCCTAGTAGAGTCGCCAATCTATTGGTTGTTCCAACTGTTTATCCTATAATTCCTATGACTTAGAAATTTACAATTATTATATTCTAAGGTTAGTGGTCAATTGACATCTTGTACCCTTTAGGCTCTCCAAAACCTAGGTGGGTATCTGTCACAATATCTAAAGATTTGTGTTGCTTATATTCAAATGTTCCAAACAAAGCAAATGATCCTTAATGAAAATACCAAGGAAAGCATGTATAAAACCTAAATTGGTTCTATTCTTGGCTAATAAACATATATTCATCATTTGAGAACAATTTCTTAATCTAAACTTACCCTAATAACATAAAAGTAAAATGGATCTTGATATCCCAATGAAAAGTTTGTGAACCATGAATGAGGTTCTTGCTTGACTGTGCTTATTCTAGGGCCATGGAGTCAAATTGTAGAGAATAAAAGTATATATCAAACTATATTTCTCAAATTAGTGGATTCTATACATTAATGCATCTAGTATGTGAAGTTACAAAATTCTTCTTTAGATCCATAATATAAATTCAAATTCACCATGAAATGTTCAAAGCATTTAATTTTTTCCTTGAAAGAAAGATATAAATAGAACATACATTTAGAAAACCTCTGAACACGAATGCATAATACCCTTTGTATTTGTATTCATGTAAATTATGAGTGTACATTATGGAGACAATTATCTAAGAACTATCTTGTATTCATAATATGAATTGGCATTGCTATACAGATTTGAACAAGTATAAACTACAAAAAATATCTATTATACTAGACTGAGGACTATCCTATAATTCCACCCAAAACATTAAATTAAAAACCCTTGGCAATGGCCTTGAAATCTCTTTTATAAGACAGGGAGAAACAAGCATTTAACCATATACACATGCCACTTTTTTATTTGACAAACAATTACATTAGGAGAATATTCCAAAAGGCATCTTACATGGCATATGAGATAAAATATGGTTGCACAACCTGAATAGAATGTTGAAGTTGAAGGGCATGGACTTTGATGTAGATTCACTATTCTCAAATTGATTTTGGTTGAAAAGCAACTGAAGAATCATAGGAAAATGACATAAAACATAAAAAATTGAAAGCTAAAAAGACCAAGGCACTGAAATCTGATTACCCACTAAAATTCAAATTAAGCACACTTCATTTTCATTTCATAATAGTAGACACCCATGATATGTGACCTAACAAGGTTCTACATAATGTAAAGTATGACTCAAATTCCATTCTCCTTTCCTTTTCTCAAACATACCAAAGTACAAACTGATTCATCTTGGCCAAAGGGTCTCATACTCCTAGATGGCATGTGTGACATTGACAAAATTGATTTGTATCATCCCATACTCAAGCATTGACATCTCATCTCACTAAAAACTCAAATTATGCATAGCTTTCTCCTCATTATTATTTATGATATTAATAATTTAAGGTACACTTTTGCAAACTCTTCTTTCTATTTCGCATGAGTTTTCTCTTTTCCATCTTCCTTAAAGAAGTATGGCATAGGCGATCCTTTTATCTTGTCATAACGTGTTAGCTCCTTCACAATAATCATATGATATATTTCTTATGGTGTCTCAAATTCTTGTTGATCATCATCAGAGTATCACAATTCTTTAACAAATGTTTGTGAGACTCTTCATCAAAACGGGTCTTTTGCTGCACTAAAATGAGCAGAAGATGGATTTTGGAAGCTAATATTTCCTCCATACATTTTAATTTTATCTCATTTCTCCTATGTTCCATATATATATTTTTTATTGTTGCATGTTTCTCCCATAGCTCATCCTCATCTGTCATTAACTTCTCAAATTTCCTAGTGGTCAATCTTGAAGCCATGTTGAACTTTGATAGCTTCTATTTTGCCCTACATACCTAACCCCATCAGTTTCCTTGTCTTGAAAATATGGGTCCCCTCTCTTTTGTTTTTTGTAGTTTTTTTTTCCCTTAGTTTTTGCCTTAACACCCCAGAACACTGGAGTCCCGAGGTGTTCTTTTCTTTGTTTTGAGTTCTACCCCAGAGTCCTGAGGTAGCCTCTTTGTTTTATGTCTTTGGTCAAGAACCCAGAACCCCAGAATCCCGAGGTCTTGCCTTGTTATTTTTTTGTTGAAGCCTCGAAATCCTGAAACTCCAAGTTCTTCATTTTTTGTTGCTTGTTTATTTGTGAACTTTAAAATTCTGGAACCCCGGAATCCTGAAGTTATTTTGTGTTTCCACCTCGAAACCCCAGAGTCCCGAGGTGCCCCTGCTTGTTGTTGAGCCACACCCCGGAACCCTAGAGTTTTGAGGTGTGTTTGTGTTTTATTGTTTGTCACCTCAAAAGTCTGGAACCCTGGACTCTTGAGGTTGTGTCTAAGGTAATCGTACGGGCGGACTATTGGGGGGTATAAATAGGGAGAGTGAACTTTTCTAAGCTCATTTGTGCATTGAAGCTTTCTAGTTTTTGAGCTCTGACCTTCTGACTTTGTGCCTCCGTGTTGCCAATCTTTCATGCATTTTCTCCCTTCAGGTTGGTGGATTTCTTCCATCTGGTGTTTTCTTGTTTAGATTTTCTAGTTCTCTAGTGTAAATTTTCTTTTTTTTTCATTTTTTTTTCTTTTTTTCATTTCTCATTTTGTGTGTTGTTGTTTTCACGTGCCCTAGGTTTGGGACTTCGGGTCCTCAGAATCCTAAAGTCTTGTTTTTTGCCCATCACAACCTCGAAACCCCGGATTTTTGAAGTTGTTCCCCTTTAGCCATATCCTTACCTCAAAACCCTGGAACCCTAGAGTTTCGGGCTTTGCTATTTTATTTCATCTTGGAATCTCAGAGTTTTAGACCATCCTTTTGTGCTTTCAAATAACCTACCCCAGAACCCCAGAGTTCTAGGCCATAAGGTTTTATCTCACCTTGGAACCCCAGAGTTTAGGGCTTGGTCATTTTGTCTTATTCTTACCTCGGAACCCCGAGACCCCAGAGTTCCAAATTTAATTATTTTTGAAGGAGTTTCCCACCTCGAAACCTCGGAGCACCGGAGTTCCGAAGTGGGTGATAAAATTATTATTTTGACTATGTGATAGACTAATTTTTTGTTCTTTCTTGCAGATTAGAGCAATTAAATGGACCCAACCTCCAACAAGAAAGTTAAGGAATTGGAAAAGCTACCATCAACCATGAAGTACCACTACCAAGGTCAAACTTATGCTTCCAAATTGGAAGATTGGATCAAATGGGTGACTGATACCGAAGTAGGGCATATTGAACTAGAAGATATCATAACTCAGTTAGATAGACCAAGGTTGGATTCTCCTTATAGGAGGATCAATTGGTCAGGGCTAGTGGAGACAACCATCTTTCCACAATCTATTCAAGCCCCTGAATTTATTATGACTATTGCATAGTTCTATAATGCAGACATCAGGAAGTGCACAGATGATAAAGATATAACAGTAATAGATTTGTCAGCAGATATGCTAGGTTTTGTATTTGGTATTCCTTCAAGGGATGAAGTATTATTGACTACTAAGGAGGAAGCTGCAAAGGTATAGGATGAGGATACCACTTCCTGCAAAAGAAACATGAATGAAAACTGGCTCGAAGAAGAGAGGAAGATAGGGTTGAAGGCCAGTGACATTCTAAGGGCCGATTTCAAAGAGTCACAGCCGGACCTAATAATCATGTTGAGCAAGGTCTTCGGTAAGCCAGATTGCCGACATTTTTACCCCTGGATATTTCAGTATATGACTACTATTTTGATTGGGAAACAATATTTTGATTGGGCCCAAATATTATCGGATAACATACATAGTCAAATGGTTGATGTGCATAAAATGAAGAAGTTCTTCTTTACCTCTTATGTTATCTGCTAGCTGCTCAGGCAAGCAAGTTTCCAGGGTTGCAAATAGAATGCCAACTCGGTGATGAAGAGGGGCAAAAAAATGTATGGGAGTATTATAGTCAACTCCATCTGAGAAATGCAAAGATACATTTTAAAAGGACAAATGATGCCTTCCTCTTCCTTGTTATTATAAATCTCACATGTGACGAAGGTTATAGAATAAGCCCAAAGGCAATGACAATAATAAGGGAATGGGGATGTTGGTTCATCTAGAATCAACATTCTATGTACATCAGTGTTAGTGGCTTCACGGGGAATCCCATATTGCTGCCTAGATATTGCAATGACTAGGTGATACTCTTCTAGTATGTAAGGCAGATGGTTGGGTTGCAGTAACTGTCATCTTCAAAGCAAAAAACCAGTGTGGATTTCTCTATTTCAATTGCCTATTTTTCTTGTTCTAAAATTCAAGTAGCTAAGGTGACCGAACAAGAATTACAAGACTTGCATTTAAAGGAATTTATATATGCTTGGGAACATTACGATCTATATGGCAAACTGAAGCAAATGATTCCAAAATCTTATGATGGGCATGAACCAAGGTTAGAAGACTTTTGGGCCAACCTCCAAGACAATTTTGAAGTTAGAAAGAAAAATTATTCTAGGCTCTCAGTCCCACAAATAAGAAATTTTGAAATAGAGACAAATCTCCCTAAAGAATTAAGGGATGATGGTGAGTTATTAGACCAAACATACAGGGATCAAGGAATTGATAAGAAGCTCCTCTCCCCAATAACATGGTCAGGACAGGATTAGGACGAGTGCTTCAAAATGAAAACAAAAAGAATCAGCCACTAATAATCCTCAGTCAAAGGTACATAGGAAGAATGCCCAAAGAACCAGGTCTAGTTATAGAAAGAATACATCCACAGAACTAGATGAGACAAGTGGACCTGAGCCAACCACAGAGGAACTTTTGGAATAGGTCAAGGAACAAATGAGAAAGGCTGAGTTATGGAAAAAGACAACAGATTTTGTAGTAAGGTAGGGATTAGGAGTTGTGCCACTGGCAGAAGTACATCTCGTTAGGGTTGCTATTGGGCAAGTACCAAGAGAAGGCACTAAGGAGAAAGATGAGCAAGAAAAGGCTACTGAAGGTACATCTACATCTACTCAACATCCTCTTGATATGACAACAACATCTCCTCAGCCTCCACCTATTGCAACAACACATGCTCCAATTTTGACATCATCAGCTACTACAATTCCTGTAACAGCACCAGTGTCTGCACCGACCAATATTTTTCCTACAACATCAGTAACATCACCTGTAGTAATACAATTATTGACTCCTACTATGGAAAAGGTGACTATTCATAATATCAAGTTTGATTTAGATCAGGACAATGAACAACCTATTGTATAATTAGTACAAAGGAAAACTAAGAAGAAGAAGAGAAAGAAATATGTTCGGCTTGAGAAACAAGAACAGGTAGATCCCATGGACGTAGATGAGAAAAATCTACTAGAGAAGTAGTCAGTTGAAGAAGAGAGATAACAAGATGAGCTTTAGGATGAGCATGATGAAATATTGGTTCTAACTCCTTAGGACCAGGATAATTTGTTAAAAGAAATAGCAGCTAAAGGAGAATTGAAAGAAACAGATAAAGCTAATAAAAGATTTGAAGAGGAAGTAAGTGACAGGTTAGGAGAGTTGCACAAACAATAGCAGTTAAATATTGATATCGCTCTCTGAACCAGCCAAGTTCAACCGGGTATGTCAACCCAAGGTGTGCAAATTCTTGAACAAGAGGAGGAAGAGAAAAAAGAAGCAGAAGAGCAATTACAAAAGGCAGACAAGGTAACTACAGAGATCGTGCCACATCAAGGTGATAAGGATGAAGACACACCACAATGGTTAAACTTCACCTTTGAGAAAAAGAATAAAATAGTATTGCCAAAAATAACCTTGCAACAAGCAATCACTAAAGAACCAAGGAAAACAAAGAAGGCAAAGACCATACATCATTTGTCTAGAACCGGTTCTAGTGAGGTGATTGCTGATATTGCAATTCATGTACAAGTTGAAGGCCAGAGCTCTCCGAAATACCAAGTTCCACAAGTAAAATTGGGTAAGAAGACCAAGTGGGGAGAGTTGGATACGTTGGAACTTGCTACCAATGTGGTGAGGAGAAGAATAGAGAAAGAGCACATTTCTCACTTAGAGGTTAAGGCACAATTAGAACAATACAAGTTGTTACTGGTAAAAATGGGCAAGCCAGTGGATGTGTGTATAGATGACAGTTTTCCTTCAACCTCATCGCTTCTAGGAGGTGACGTAAAGACACTCATAAAAGTGAGAAAGGAGGTTGTAACTGCAAAAACAGGAGCACAAAATAATGCTTCTAGGATTAGATTGTTTTTGCAGAATACCATGGAGGTATATTGGAGAGCCACACAGGTAGGCAGAGATCTAGCTTCATGTTCTCAACAGTGGGAGTGAAAGCTCCACATTTTTTATAAACAATATCAGATTTTGAACAAGATGTTGAATCTTGGGGAAAATATTGTAATGAGGGAAGATCTCTTAGGCGGAGATAATTTTGAAAATTTGCAGTCATATATATACATTTTTTAATTAAAGATTGACATGCTTCAACAATATGGAAAGGACATAATAGGTATTCGTCTTCCTCTTCTTGGTTCAGTAAAGAAGTATGAGAAGTTTGTAGTGAGTTTGTTAGGCGTTTTTGGGCTTGGTATTCTCGGTGCTGGACATTTGGAGGAGGGGAATGTACTTCATCAGTGGGACGCATATTCGACACATTATTTTCCAACTTCTATTGAATTTAATGTTGAGTTAATGGATAGATATACATACTTGATAACTCGGTTTCAATAGGCTTCAGAGATAATAGAGAAATTAAAGAGTAGAAGTAAGAATGCAGAGGAGATTTTGAAGAAGTTCAAGTTCAAAATCAAACATGTTGTTGATCCTCCTACTGAGGTAGTTGCATGCTTCATTAGGAAATACAAGAGTTATAAAAAGAAGTAGAAGTTGAACATATAGTTGCTAATGATAGCATGGTATTTTTGAAGAATTTTGCATGTCACTGTGACTGGGACTTCAATTGCTGCTCCAACATGTACCTTAAATTATTGTACCTTAAATTATTGAGCAAGTTTTGCATGATTACAAAGTGTTGGCTCATACAACACCGTCTTCGTAATGCTCACCCAGTCATAGTTTCGTAGTAGTTAACTTGAGTTCAAGGAAGAGACTTTCATGTCAACTGCAACTCCTTGATTTTTTAAAGATAGGTTTATTTCCTAGAAAGTAGGACAAGAAACTCTATAAATTATAGATTTTGATTCATTGTAAGGGTCCACAAATTGATGATTTGAGGTCCAATTAGATATTATTTTAGAGATTTTTATGCATATTTTATGAGTTTGAGTAGATGTTATGATACATTCTTTGGAGTTAATACAAGAACCATCTTATCGATTGTCTGATCTATGTGTATGTGCTATGAATTTGATCTTTGCAATCAAGTAATGTCTATTGTTTGAAATCAGCAACTTATTTTGATCTTATGTTTTATTTTTTTATGAATCATATTGTGCACGTAAGTGGTGTATGAGAATTAATGTGATAGAATAATATTGTGGTGGTATTCGTTTCCTTAAATTTGTGAGGTTGCGTGACTTTGCATGTTTATTGGAGGTCTGTTATTGAATGTTGGTTTGAATGATATTGATGATATTTAGATTGCAGGGTGCTAATTGTGTAGTTCATTAAGTTGTTATTGTATTCATCTCATTGTTATTTGCTTGTTTCCCTAATCCATCATTTGCAGTTTATATTGAAAGAGAATCTAAACCATAAAAATCTGAAAAAAAAAAAGTTAAGCTATTGGAAGTTGTTTCAACTAGAAGGCCCCTTTAACAGGTACGACCGCATCAACCATTGAGTTGCCCATGATTGTTGAGAACCAACTATAGAGACCTTCAAGTGGTTAGTTCCCAAAAATTTATCACTTTTTAGGAGAGGTGGGGAGTGTTCACATAAACTACTTGACTATTGGTGAGTATGTCAAAACACCCGTCAACAGAAACTAGCGCTAGAAGGAGGGCCTAAAGCACAAATCCCCTCAACTTTCAATTTCACGGTCACACTATGACCTAGCATGGTACTTCCAAGAGATGAAATTTTACCATTTACGCAACCCAACCTCAATTATGAACAAGATGACATCATTTCCCAGATATACACTCTTGCTTGGGACAATACAAGGAATCATAGTGATTGGTTACAAGTGAGACAATTCCATGACAATGAAAGGCAAAAAGGTATACGCATAGAAGTAGAGGCACAAAGGCAACTTCTTGCACAAAGAAACCCCCAACCACCTCCTCCACAACCAATAAATTGAAGTACTAAGTTGGATCGTATATCATCTTTTTCTCTGGAGAGGTTTTACAAAGTTATTAGGAGTAACTCTTCTCCATCGGACTTAGTAGAGTTAGGACTGACAACTAGAAGGAATAAAAATAAATCTAAGGGACTGCCTTCAACATCTGCACTAGCACAGTCATCTAGACCCAACGTAGAAGATCGGTTAATCCCTAGCCCTCAACCCATCACTACACCTTTTGTGACTCTGATGGTATGATGAAAGAACAAGGATCTGGTCAACTAATGAGAGGGGGGGTGAACCAGTAGATAGAAAAACTGATAAAACTTCACCAATCTCAAAATAAATCTCTGAAAGTAAACTTAGAACTATCAAAGCAATATCTCTGTCAAGATAAACCAGTTGACTGTTACAACAGATAACAGTAATCAACTTGTAACTTACAAACATCCAAATACTTTTACTGATATAAGTAAAACTTCATATTGTTGCCAGTTATTATGACTTATCAAAGTGGATTAAGTAGTTAAGCAACTCAACCATAATAAAACATAACCACAAAAATATTCACCACTTGACACAATATTTTTGATGTGGAAACCCAAATGGGAAAAACCACGGTGAGATGAGACTCACAAGGTAACTATCTAAACTCTTCTGAAGTTTGCCCTATTAGGAGCCAAGCCTGTTAAAGATTTTAGAAAAGTCCTGTTAAGAACTGATCCTATTAGGAACCACCCGATTAAGGGCTTGACTATAATGCTTTGTTAGAAGCAATACCTTGTGAGGAGTAACCTTTGTAAAGGATTTAGAATCCAAGATAATGGATCACCTTGTTAGAGGATTTGAATAACATCAAGCATGTTAGAGCTTACTCGGTTAGGGGATTTAACTGTTGTAATTGTTAGAAAACAATAGGAGTTTGCTAATCTATTTGAATAGTACTTCACTTGCTTGTTCAAATCCTTTCCATGCTCCTATCTACCTTTACTCAAACTACAGATACAACATCTAGTTCGGAAACCACACACTCAATTTAACTTTGCCAACACACTTAAACTAAAACAACTCATCGACCTTATAAACAAATCAACTAGGTCGATAACACAACAAAAACCTAATTCCCATAGATATTACAAACAAGTTGGTTCAAGTATGACCATTGGATTACATAACAATCTCTACACATCATTCAAGAAAGCCTTGATTGCTCCTTCAACACCGCTTCATCGAACTTAGTAACTCATCACATTCTTTGCATTACATGCAATATACTTGCTCATTCCCAAGACAAAAAACCATTACCTCAATGCACCAAAATCACTTTGAAACTCTCTTCATACAATATGCATACGTGTCATAATCATTACTACTCATCATCAGATCATAAACCAATATAACCAATTCACCAAACTTAATCAGTTAGGGTTTATCAAAACAACAGGTAGGGTTTACCGGTTCAACTATCCAATACTTAGCAATACCGGTTCAATCCACAAACTAAGCTACAAGTTACAGTTTCCTTTCACTAGCTCTTCCTACCAGTTACAAAAAAACATTACAACAATATCATTACCGATTAATTGACATCAATGAAAATATAACAAATCATTAATGCAATATTCATGCAAATGCCAACAATCTCCCCCTTTGGCATTGATGACAATACAAATATCAATACCATAGATTGTTGTGATTGTGAATAGGAATCTTGGTTTACATTTAACCATTTACTCTCCTTGTCTTCAGCTTGTCTTCAGTTTGTCTTCAGTTACTAGCTGGTTGTACATCTTACCTTTTTCAATCATACAATTTTCCTCACAATGATCACATAGTTCTTCTCCCCCTTTGTCAACAATGCCAAAGTGAAAGTAAAATATGTAATGTAACACTTCACTGTGCAGCATCAACAACCTGCAACTTGATGCTCCCCCTGTGGAATAACTCCACTTCTACACCAATCCTGCTATAAAATTCTCCAAGTAGCTCTAGGATTGATGTAATCTACATCATGCTCAATTTACCTCATGAAGGGGTACAACCCCTAGCAGAATTCTAAGATACTCAAAATTTGTCTTAGGCAGAGATTTAGTAAAGATATCTGCAAGCTGCTCCTTAGTAGAAACATGCTCTAAGATCACATCTTTACTCTGTACTTTTTCCCTCAAGAAATTATACTTCAATTTAATATGCTTGGTTCATGCGTACAAGATAGGGTTCTTGGAAATATTTATGGCACTATTATTGTCACATAAGATCTTTACAGGTTATGTAAACTTCATCTTAAAACCTTCCAAAATGTGCCTCACCTAGATAGCCCAGGTACAATTCATATAAGCTGCAACATACTCAGCTTCAGCAGTAGAATGTGAAATACAAGTCTACTTCTTGCTACTCCACGAAACAAGTCTTCCTCCCAGAAAGAATGCTCCACTGGTTGTGCGTTTTCGGTCATCAACATTACCTACCCAATCTGCATCTATGTACACCTTCAAATCCAAGTTTCCTTGATATGGATACCATAATCCATAGTCAATAGTACCTTTCAAATATCGGAAAATCCTCTTGGTTGCTATCAAATGTATTTCCTTTGGATTCTTCTAAAATCTTGCAACTAGACCAACTACATGAGCTATATTCGATATGTTGTGAACAACATAGTGCAACTTTCCAATCATTGACCTGTACTATTTCTCATCAATAGATGTGGCCTCATCTTCCTTAGATAACTTTCAACCTATAACCATTGGTGTCCCAACCGGTTTACAGTTACTCATACCAAATGTCTTTAATACCTCCTTCACATACTTAGACTGTGTGATGAAAACACCACTCTTCATTTGTTGTATTTACAAACCTATGAAAATTTTTATCTCTCCCACTAGAGACATTTCAAACTCACTTTTTATTTCATTTGCAAATTCATTGTTCATGTCATCATTTCCTCCAAATATGATATCATCTACAAATACTTCACTAACCAGTATTTTATCTCCTTCAGATTTGAGATGTATGTTGCTATCCTCATTGGTTCTCTGAAATCCTATTTTCATCAAGTGTGAATCAATCCTTTCATACCATGCTCTTGGTGCTTGCTTTAATCCATATACTGCCTTGTGCAGCTTACATACCATGTCCATCTTGTCAGTTAAAGCATAACCATCTGGCTGCTCAATGTATACTTCTTCTTCCAATATTCCATTAAAAAATGCAGATTCCACATCCATTTGATATACTTTGAATACTTTATGAGCTGCAAAAGCCAGTAGAGTTCTGACACTTACACTATGGCCACTGGTGCAAAAGTCTCACCAAAATATTCTCCTTATTCTTGTGCATAACCTTTGCAAACCAATCTAGCTTTTTTGCGAACTACAACACCATCTTCATTCAATTTGTTCCTAAAAACCCACTTAGTGCCTATCACATTTTTATTTACCGGTCGAGGTACTAGAGTCCATGTGTTGTTCTTCTCAATTTGTTCAAGCTCCTTCTCCATAGCTTTAACCCAATGATAATCACCAAATGCTTCCTTAGCAGTTCTAGGCTCAATAGTGGAGATCATGCAAGAATTATCTTTGATTCTTCTTCTGGTTAGCACTCTAGCATCCTTATCTCCAATAATCTACTCAGGATTGTGATTGAGTCTCACATACCTCATAATAACATGATCATTATCTTCAATTTCATATTCATTATCATCATCTTCTTTTGAATCTACCTATTCTAGTTGAACTGGTATATCAGTATTCTCTTTACCAGTTTCAGTTTTCATAGGTTCTAGTTCCAAAAACAAAATGCAAGGATCTTCATCCTTTTTCTCCATATTGGTTTCCCCTGAGACTTTAGGATACTCGTCCACTTGAACATCAGCACTCTCTATGATTCTTTGTGTCCAGTTGTTAAAACACTTGTAGGCCTTACTCTTGGTGGAATAACCAAGAAATATACCTTCATCACTTTTAGCCTCAAATTTGCTAAAATAGTGACCTCTCTTAATAAAACATTTGCTACCAAATATCTTGAAATAGCCAACATTAGGTGATCTTGTTAGGTCCCAAAGACAATTGAGAGGGGGGGGAGTGAATCAGTTGTTAAATAAATTCAAACCAAAAACAACTTAACCAACTTAATGCTTAATACTGGTAAACTAGTTAAGTATGCCAGTAGACAGTGCTAATAGTTAATTGCTATACTAGTAAAGATTAATGCATGAAACATAAACATAAAGTCATCCACAACACATAACACCAATATTTGTACATGGAAACCCTGTAAGGGGAAAAACCACAGTGGGAAACCTTACCCACAATCAGATGATACTACTGCAGATAGTAAGTGTACATAAATGGGGTCTGCACATGCAAAAAGGCCAACAGCCTAGAGCTCACTACTCAATCACAGAATGGGAGTCACACTGACTACAGTTGAATGGTTAAATCCAATAAGAATGTATTGCACAAAATAGCATCTTCATATGCTAGATTCAGTACCAGTGTAATACTGATATGCTTCCACAAAACCCTAACTTCACCTTCAAATGATTTCTTCGTGTATAGCTCTTCTTAATCTTGCATATACCTACTCACAATTCTTTTTCGCATTTCACATTCGATCTTACAAATAAAATCTTACATTTATACCATAACCTAAGACCAATTTTAGTAGGTCGGCTCTACAAGATATTACAATAAAAATATTTTACAAACAATATAATATCCGATGCAATAACCAATTAAACATGTCGGCATAATGAATTTACAACAATAATAAATCATCTTCATAGTGTGCCATGCTGATCTGGAAAAGATAAACCTGTCGGTGTAACCCTAGGTAACCCTGGACCTATTTGTCGGTAAAAGCAAATATGTAAATATGATTATACCAATGATTAATTCTTCAAAACAAAGTGTCCACACGATGTCTTCGACATTACCAACTGTCTTCCATATCATTCCAAGTGTAAGTGATCATTATATCCTATCGGTGAACTATATACCAGTAACTGTGCAATAGTTACTTACTTGCCGGTGAATGCTGCTCGATCTCCAAAGTGCTAGTGTTTTAGTAGGTGTTGATATCAATGACAAAACCATACCAAAATACCAACAATCTCCCCCTTTGGCATTGATGGCAACACAAGATGGAAAAACCATCAAAGTGCCAAAACAGAAATGCCAAATATCAAAACCCAACAATCTCTCCTAAACAACAATCTCTCCCCCTGGGAGCAACATGTGTTATCCAAAAATTTTCAATACCAATCTCTCATTAAAAGATAATGTGTTTTTCCATAGATATCTCTCCCCCTTTGACATCAAATGCCAAAGTTATAATAATAAAACCAAGTTCATATACAAAATACCAATCAATTCAATATACCAACTACTCCCCCTGAGAAGTAGCTTCCTCATCAAAGACCGGAGTAAAAGATTTGTCTTTTAGTTCTGTTGGTTGATGATAATCATCAACTATCTAAGTCTCTACCGGTGGTGGTATGACTCCAAGCTGATCTCTGAGATATTCTAAAGTCTCCTTAGGCAAAAAATTTGTGAAAATATTTGCAAGCTATTCTTTGGTATTCACATAAACCAGTTTTATCTCCTTTTCTTCAACTTTTTCCCTTAGAAAATTCAGTTTGGTAGAAACATGTTTTGTTTTAGAATGTAATACCAGATTCTTAGATATATCAATTGTTGTAGTGTTATCACAATATATAGTAATAGGTTCCTTGCATTTTACCTTTATGTCTTTCAACATTTGCTTAAGTCATAGTACCTGTGTACAGTTAGTTGCTGCTGCAACATATTCTAATTCTGTTGTTGATAAAGATGTACAACTCTATTTCTTACTCAACCAAGAAACTAATCTCTTTTCGACAAAGAATGCTCCGCCGGTGGTGCTTTTTCTATCATCCACATCTCCTGTCCAATTTGCATCTATGTATGCACATAGATCAAAATTTTCATCTCTAGGATACTATAATCCAAGATTTGCAGTGCCTTGTAAGTACTGGAGAATCCTTTTTACTGTCAATTCATGATTTTCCCTAGGATTACTTTGAAATCTAGAAACAATACATACTGCATTCATAATATCAGATCTGGTTTGTGTCAAATACAGTAAAGCTCCTATCATAGATTTGTATCTAGTTGGATTAACAGGTGTAGATTCATCCCTTTGAGATAATTTGTCATTTGTAGTCATAGGTGTGCTTACCAGTTTAGAGTTCTCCATCCTAAATTTCTTTAGTAATTCTTTCAAGTACTTGGATTGAATAAAAAATATACCTTTGTCAGTTTGTGAAATCTGCAATCCTAAAAAGAATTTTATTTTTCCAATCATAGACATTTCAAATTCTTGCTGAATTTTAATATAAAATTCTTTACATAATCCATCTTCTCCTCCAAAGATTATATCATCAACGAATACTTCTATAATCAAGATGTCATCATCAATTATTTTGTAATATAAATTATTGTCTGCATTTCCTTTAGTAAAGCCAATCTTTAAAAGATACTTATCCAATCTTGCATACCAAGCTCTTGGGGCTTGTTTCAATCCATACAAAGCTTTTCTTAACCTGCAAACCATATCATTGTCATCTGTCAAAGAAAATCCATCAAGTTGTTCAATATAGACTTCCTCTTCAAGATCTCCATTCAAAAATGCACATTTAATATCCATTTGATAAACTTTGTAGTTCTTGTGAGCTGCAAAAGCCAAGCATAATCAAACTGCATCAATTCTAGCTACCTGTGCAAAGGTTTCATTGTAATCAACTCCTTCTTTCTGAGAATATCCCTTACACACTAGGCTTGCTTTATTTCTGACGACCTTACCATCTTCATTAAGTTTGTTTCTAAATACCCATTTGGTTCCAATTTCATTTTTATTATTAGGCCGGGGAACTAATGTCCAAGTATTATTTTTCTCAATTTGTTCTAATTCTTCTTCCATAGCTTTAATCCAAAATTTATCTTCACATGCCTCATTAACAGATGATGGTTCAATTTGAGAAATAAGACATACCTCTTCATTTGCCAATCTTCCTCTTGTCATAACTCCTTTAAATTTGTTTCCAATTATCTAATCTTCAGAATGAGTCAATCTTACATACCAGGGTGTCTTAGTTTGTTGTTGTTCTTCAATTACTGTGGAATCCTCTGATGGTACCAGGGTAACTGGATCTTCATTCTGTACTGGTGGATTTAGTGTAAGTTCATTTGTCACAATTTTTGTTGCTAGTTCAAAGTCTATATACCTTGAAGTTCCCCTGAATTGGTCATCAATCTTTACATTTGTACTCTCAACAATTTTTTGCAATCTCTTGTTAAAACATCTATATGCCTTTCTCTTAGATGAATAACCAAGAAATATTCCTTCATCACTTCTAGGATCAAATTTTCTAATATACTCATCTCTTCTAATATAACATTTACTTCCAAAAATTCTGAAATACTTAAGAGTAGGAGTATTACCAAACCATAGTTCATGAGGGGTCTTACCGGTTTCACCTTTGATGTGAACTTTGTTGAATGTATAGACGGTTGTGCTGACTGCTTCTCTCCAATACACATGTGGTAAATTTTCTTCAGATAACATACTTCTTGCTGCATCCAAGATAGTTCTATTTTTCCTTTCAACAACTCCATTCTGCTGTGGTGTCTGAGGTTCTGATAGCTGTCTTTTGATTCCATTCACTTCACAGAATGTATTAAAGTCCTTAGATGTGAATTCACCTCCTTGATCTGATCTTAAACATTTGATTTTCTTACCGGTTTCACTTTCAACCATTGCTTTGAATAGTTTGAACTTTCCAAGTGCTTCTGATTTTTCTCTAAGAAAAGTAACCCAACACATTCTAGAATAATCATCAATAATTAGCATGAAATATCTATCACCTTGTAAGCTTTTAGTTCTAGCTGGACCAAATAAATTAGTGTGAATTAAATCAAGAGCATTATTGGATTTTTCTGGAATACTTTTGAAACTAGCTCTAACTTGTTTTCCAAATTGACATTCCTTACAAATTGTATTTTGAGGTTTCACAATTTTAGGTAGATCTCTAACTGCATTAGAAGTACTGATCTTCACCATGCAATAAAAGTTTACATGACAGAGTCTCTTATGTCATAACCAACTTTCATCTATATGTGCAATCAAGCATGCCTTTTCACTGTTATTCAAATGAAAGATATTACCTCTAGTCTGATTACCGGTTGCAATTTCTAAACCAGTTCTATTCATGATTTTGCATTTTCCATTCTTAAATTGTAACTGAAATCCTTTCTCAACTAATTGACCAACACTTAAAAGATTATGCTTTAATCCTTTAACATAGTAGACATTGTCAGTGTTATGCTTACCATCAAGAGATAGTGTGCCCTTCCCTTTGATTGAACAGGCTTTGTCATCTCCAAATCTTATTAAACCTCCATTGTATTCTTGAAAGTTCAAGAATTTACCTTTGTCTCCTGTCATATGATGTGAGCATCCTGAGTCAATGATCCATTCATCTTTTACTTCAACTTTAGCTGCTAGGGCTTGTTCTATCGGTTGAGCAGTAGGTGCCGGTTGATCTTCTGTTATAGCAACAAAAACCCATCCATTGTCTGCTGGATCCTTATGAGAATCATCAGTCACACCTTTATCAGCAATGTAACAAGATTCGTCTTTGTTTTTCTTAAATCTGTATCTCTGATATTTAGGTTTAGGCTTGTATGTTCTTCTAGCTTCTTCTCTTAGTCTAGCGTGTCTATTAGGGCATCTCGAAGCCATATGACCAATCTTATTGTAGTTAAAACATTTAAAGGGTGCTTTACCTTCATACCTACTTCCAACTGGACCTTTTGGCATTTCCCTTGCAAATAGTGCTTCAAGTTCTTCAAGCTCTTCATTCTCCTTCCTAGTTTCTTCAAGTTCTCTTGCATAAAAGGCTTTCCAATCTGATTTGTCAAATGATGGAGCAGATGATGGTGATGCTTTAAAGGCCAAATCTGTCTTTATAGTAATAATAGGACCAAATTCCTCAATTTCAAAAGATGAAAGTTTTCCAATCAATGTATCCCTAGTTACTGATGTATTAGGCATTGTTCTCAACTCATTTATAGCAGTAACCTTCATTTTATATGCCAGTGGAAATCCTCTTAAGATTTTTTTCATCCTCACTCAAGGTTCCTCCACAACATTTAATACCCAAAACAATTTCATTTACTCTTTCCATAAAAGCAGAAATCCTTTCATCTTCTTTCATTTTCAGATGTTCATACCTGAGTCGGAAGCTTTCAAGTTTTGCAATCTTGACTATGGAATCTCCTTCATTCAGTGTTTCCAAATGATCCCAAATAGCTTTAGCAGTAGACCTATCTGATAATCCCATGATTTGTTGATCTGATAAAGCGCTTAAAAGTACTTATCTTGCTTTGCAATCATTCTCCTCATCTTTAGCTAGGGTAGTTGGAGTAGTTTGACCAGCTACAACATCAGTATAACCATTCTTTTTAATTTTCCAGATGTCTTTACCAATGGAATTCAGATGTGTCTCCATTCTAATCTTCCATATCCCATAGTTGGTTCCATCAAGTTTAGGACTATCCTTCCTAAAATAATTAGTAGTCGTTGGATCTCCTCAAGTTGTTAAACTTCTGCAAAAAGAGGACTAAGCTCTGATACCAATTGTTAAGTCCCGAAGACAACTAAGAGGGGGGGGCTGAATCTGTTGTCAAATAAATTCAAACCAAAAACAACTTAACCAACTTAATGCTTAATACTGGTAAACCAGTTAAGTATGCCGGTAGACAGTGTTAACAGTTAATTGCTATACCGGTAAAGATTAATGCATGAAACATAAACATAAAGTCATCCACAACATATAACACCAATATTTGTGTAGACACTTAAAAATAATTATTTTAATTATTTTTAATGCCTCACATTATTATTTAATTAATTATGTTAATTCAAATTCCTCTCAATATTAATTAAATATAATTAATATTGTCACTATAGCATGTGATTGATTTATTTAATAAATCAATCCTTTTCTTTATTCTTCTAAAAAATCAAATCCTCACAAATATTTCTCTTAGCTAATTAATTTCAATTAATTAGTTAACCTACATGATTCCTACAAATCATCTTCTTAATTCATCATTAACCTAATAAATTCTTCTAGAAACTCCCTAAACTCACTTAACATTATTCTTCTAATTTTTTATTCCCTCCACTCATTCTCTCTCCTAATCAAATTCTCCTACAAATATTAATCCTACCTAACATTTCCTCTAATCCCTCTCCTAATGAGTCGTTAATGGTTAATCATCATGATTAGCCACAAAGTCAACTCTTTGTCTTTTTCATCCAGACACTAGCTTTAAATGCTCTTTTCCTAGGTGAATGTAAAATTTTCAAAATCACACATTCCTCTAGGCATCCCCTAACCCAAGGAATTTTTAATTCCTCCAATCCCCATGATATCCTTTTTTGGAGAATTTTTAATTCCTCCAATGCATCTTGTGGACTGTGGAGATACGAAATGCCTTTAAGGCATATTTCTTGGTCTCCACACCCTCTCTTGGAGCTTGTGTGAGCTCACAAGTAAATCTTAGCCCTTCATCTTGAATTCATCCTAGCCATTTGTTTTCCTCTCCTCTTCCTATAAAATAGGGCTCCATCCCTTCATTCAAAACATCTCGAAATCCAGTAAGCTTATGCTGCCCTTTTGAGCCCAGGAAATCATCATAGCAACTTGATCATCTCATTCTTATCATTTTTCAAATCCATTCCATTTGTGCACAACATTGGAGAGCCATCCACATCCAGCAATCAAAGGAGCACATCAAGTGGAGCATTATCAAGGGGCACCTTCACTTCATCAAGCTCAATCTGAAGGAGAAGGTAAAATAGCAAGGTGAAATGGTCTTTTTAGGTTATTTTAGCATTCTGCATGTTTATTTCGTTATGTTTTGATCATTTGACCTTCAAATTTGTTTTCCCCTCTTCATTTTGGCATGCCTGGTGGGACCCATGTCCCTAAGAACTAATATTTTTTTTTTAGGTTTTTATGAGTTGTGAGACGCAGGTTCCAGAATAGCGTGACTGCAGAAAAAAATAAAATCTTTTTTGCAGGTTCCAGAATAGCGGCTCTGTATTTTGATGCAATAGCTTCTTTTCTGTTTTTGTTGCATTTTTTGTTTCTGTTCTTTTTCTGTTTCCGTTTCAGTTTCAGCATGATAGCTCTGCGATTAGCGCGAGCATTTTTTGTGGGAATTTGAATTCCTATTATCCGATCTGTTATTTGCTCTGTTATCTGCTCTGTTTAATTATAATCTGTGTGAAAGTAGGAGAGTACGCTCTTGTCTATATAGACAATCAGAAATCCAAACCTTTCATTTTTCTATTCTGTTTAGCACGACTGTATGCTCTAACAGCAAGAAAGTGTGAAAATACGAGAGTATGCTCTTGTCTATCTAGACAATCAGAAATTCGGACCTTTTAACACTTTTCTATCTGTTTAGTGCTATTGTCTGCTCTGTTAATCTGTCTGAAATTTTTAGGCACTAACTGTAGTCTGCATTTCTTTTTTTTTCATTTCCTATTATCTGCTATGTTTAAAGATAATCTGTCTGACCGCAGGAAAGTGTGAAAGTAGGAGATTATGCTCTTGTCTATCTAGACAATCAGAAATCCGGACCTTTGACATTTTTTATTCTGTTAAATTTAGGGTTTCTACTCTGTTAAATTTTTCTATTTTTTTGCCATATCTTCTTTATCTCGACTCCATTTTCCTCCAAACTTCACCAGATTCTCCGCATTGCCATTTTCCACATTTCCTTCCTTGGAGACATTATCCCAAAAATCCACTTTTTGAAACCCAAAATCTCATATTTCTCTATTTTTAGGGTTTGTCATAACTCCTTCCCCTTTTATCCAATCACCTCCAAATTTTTCTCATATTATCCATCTCCAACTTTTGCTTCTTTGTCCCTCTTGGTCAAATTTTTCCATTCTCTCCTTCAAACTCTCCATTTTTCGCTTGCCTATCCCTTGGAAAGTGACAAAAACCTAGTCAAACCCCATTTACCCATCAAAACTTTCTTCAAATCCACATTTGTCATTAGTGAAAAAGTTTTTATTCATGTTTGTCTATTCATTCCCAAAAAATCAAAAAATTAATATTTGTTTCATTTTGTTGTTTTTTGCAGAACGCTTGTTGAAGACTCTATTTTTCCAAACTACTAATCAAGTTGTTTTGCAGGATGCTTTTTGAAGACTCCATTTTTCAAACTACTAATCAAGTGGTTTTGCAGGTTGCCTAGCTGATTCAACCAAATATTGTGCATTTATTTAAATTAGGCACCTAGATATTAATTAAAATGGAATGAACCATTGTCTTATGTGTCTTTAAGAAAAATGTAAAGGTAGGAAAGTATGCTCTCATCTTACTAGACGATCAGAAATCCAGACCCTCCAACCTTTTCTTCTTTGATTGTGTGTTTACCTCTAGCGGGTCTTCCCTCCCAACTTGCTCTTTGAGAAGGCAAGAGGGGAATGACCCAAGTGAGTACACCCAGACCTGGGGTTCCCAACTCACTATAGTAAATAGGCCATTGACTACAAAAGGGTTAATGGTTGGGGCTATATGAGAGTTCACTCTCACATTGGGTGCTTAGTAGGATCCTAGAGATCTCAATCATGCTTGCATGACTACTAAGTTCTTGGTGCTTCATTGGGCTATAGGCCTCAATTGCGCTTGCGCAACTTTGAAGGGTAGCTCCTAACGGGAAGACTTACTAAACACCTTGTTCATAGTGGCCAAAAACCTTCTAGTCATTGGTGCAGGAGGTCAGACCTTTGAAGCGGCCCATATTCTTACGGCCCTTAGTAGAGACACAAAGTTCGCCATGAGGAGTTTTCATGGGAATTGATGCTTGGTTGTCCCGAGAAGTGAGTGTCGTGGAGGGGAGCCAATGGGGTCAAGCATCTAAGTGTCTGCTTTGGGTAAGCGTAGATGGGAAACCAATTGGGATTCAATGACTATTGTCCTTGCCAGCCTTAAGAATGTTGTATATGAGCTTGAGTGTCTTTGATATAATATGCATTTGATTACTGTGTTTTCTTTGTTTGATACATACTTGCCAAGAGTAGACTAAAAACACATCACTATCCCTAAACACTTTGCAAAAACATTTGTCAAGACACAAACAATTGTCCAAGTCATTACCCACACAAAGTCCAAAACTGCGTCAAAACTCTGTCCGTCCCATTTTTCATAAGCCTAAGAGAGAAGCTAAGAGTTCGTCATCTCCATCAACATTCAAGTTTGTCCTTTGAAACACCAACTATCATCCAAATCAGGGTGGCCATATCCCTTCATACAACTTGTCATTCGAATTGATCCTCCATTAAGTCGTATTCATGTCAAAGACAACCTATTTATCAAGTTTCTTCTAAACCATCACTACCATACCTTCTTCATCAATCATCCTCAAATTTCTTAAATCCTTTCATCACAATTTTCTCAAGTCCTTTCATCACAAATTTCTTAAATCCTTTCATCACAAATTTCTCAAGTCTTTTCATCCTGAAATTTCTCAAATCCTTTCATCACAAATTTCTCAAGTCTTTTCATCCTCAAATTTCTTAAATCCTTTCATCACAAATTTCTTAAGTCCTTTCATCCTCAAATTTATTAAATCCTTTCATCACAAATTTCTTAAATCCTTTTATCACAAATTTCTTAAGTCCTTTCATCACATTTTTCCTAAGTCTTTTCATCACAAATATCGTGTATGGTCTCAACTCGATCTCAAAAGAAAAAGATGGTTGAACAACAATATGGCATGTCAGACATTGGTGTCCTATATGAATATCCCACACAAGATCATACACAAAGTGGGCAACCTAGCAATCAAGATCAAAGTCAAAATCTTGACATGGTAAACCAAGATGAACTTTGTCCGGAAGTGCAAACTTTCCTAGCGGATTCTTATAACCAAGAGATGATGGAAAAGTTTATTAAACACAATCCTACTGCACTTCTGAAAACTCTCCTTGAACATGGAGCTCAACTTCCGTCTGAATTTAATAGATCCACTCTCACCCAACAACCACAAGGAGACTCGCTCCCACACAAAGTGCTGCACCTACTATTCAAACTCAATCAATTGTAGCCCCATCAATCATCCAGGCTCAATCAATGCCACCCGTGGTACCTCCCACCGTAGTCTCCATCCCACCTTCCTCCTTACCATCCATACCACTATCAAATCCGGTCTCATCTATTTTCCAACAAACTTCTATACCACCTCTTTCTATTCAACCACAAATTTCTATTCCACAAACTTCCCTTCCTCCCAACAATGTCGCAAATTTTATCTGGGTCGTATTCAATCTCGTCACAACAATTGGTGGACCGCAACCTACTGTCCCTCAAACCCCAGTGACATCAGTCATCACATCCCACGTTCCCACCTCCTCATCATATCAATATATTGGTGGTGGTGCACCTTCTTTGGTTCATCCAATTCTTGGGGCAAATACACTTCATCATTATCAAAGCCCACAACAAGACCTCATCAAGGAAATTCAAGACATGAAGAAAATCATCAAGGACATGAAACAAAGGACTAATAAAAGGAAAACTTACTCGTTCAAAGAGTTTTGCCCTTTTCCTTATGATCCGTCTATATCAGTTGCACCATATCCCCCGGGATTGAGATTCCTAAATTCACCAAGTATGAAGGCAAAGGAGACCCCCGCGATCATGCTCGAGAATTCCACATCTTATGTCAAGAAGTCTCCTATAGTGACCTTTATCTTCGCAGACTCTTTCCCAAAAGTCTCATGGGAGATGCCCTGACATGGTTCTCATCTCTACCACGAGGTTCCATTGTCTCTTTTCCAGACTTGGCAGAAAAATTTGTGGCCCACTATGCATACAACATGGGTAATGGTGTTTCTATGATGGACTTATGTAATACAAAACAAAGGCCCGGAGAAACCTTTGCCAATTTCCTACAAAGATGGCGACATCTTATCAAGAAATTCCAATGGGACATGCCAGAACAACATCAAATTGAGCTATTCCAAAAGAACTTGGTGCCTGAACTTTCAAGACCTTTAATATCTCAATATATCAAATCCTTCCAAAAATTGATAGATAAGGGCCTTGCCCTCGAATGTGTCTTGTTGGAGGAAGGAACATTGAAACATTACCAGAAATCAACACAAAGTTCTTCCTCTTATTATAACGACAAGCCAAAATTCTGGTCCAAAAACAAAAATGTGGTCAATGATGGTATAACTGATGCAAAGTGGGTCTAAACTGTGGCCGCTCGCCCAAAATCCACCACCAACAATCATCAATTCAACAACCAAAATCAATCCCAAAAACCTCACAACAATGTCTCAATCCAAGGACAACCACCTCGATCGAATAACAGGACTCCAAGAGATTTCACTCCTCTGGCTGAGCCTATTGAAGTGGTGTTTCAAAAACTTGTTCAAGCAGGTATAGTGGTTTTTCCAATCACTCGCCCGTTTGACCCCAATCAACCTAAACCGAGATGGTATAATGAAAATGAGTATTGTGAATACCATCGTATCAAGGGACATGATACATGAAAGTGTATGAAACTGAAGATCTACATACAAGATCTCATTGATAGAGGTGAGATTGAAGTAGCAAATGCAAAACCTGGTAATAACAATGACAAACTCAAAATGTACCAGGAACCCTTCCCGAATCATGATAAAGGAAAAGACTCATCATCTAACGCAATGAGTTATGACTACGCTAATCACATAACCAGTTTTGATTTTTTAGTAGGTCGCATTGAACCTGCAGACAATCATGTCAATGTCATAACTATCCAAGGAGTCAATTCTCCTTCTTCCCAAAGCAGAGCAAATCCTGCTCGGATAGTCATTCAAGGTGCCACACCTTCCACCTCCCATTTCTAGAATGACTACAATGTGACTACACGTCGAGGAAGAGTCACCATCCAAGGAGTTCCTCCCCCACCAAACCCCCCACCCATGTCTTCCACCTGCCGATATGACCTCCTTGATCAACTTGGGAAGACACCCGCTTAGATCTCCATTTTGGAACTTTTGAAGACCTCCCCGGTCCATAAAGAAATTTTGGAACAAGCCCTTCCCCAATCATGCATTCTAGATAACATCAACACCACCCAATTCCAAGCCCTCAATGGAAACCTTGCTGCCCAGCAGCACATTGTATTTAACTCCAAAGATGCTCCTGCCGATGAAGACCATAACAAACCTTTTCACATCAAAGCTCTTATCCACAAGCACAAGGTCAAATGTATCCTAATAGATAGTGGATTCGATCTTAATCTGTGTACATACAAATTAATAAAACAATTAGGACTTTCTGAGGATCTGATAGACACATCAGGAAGGATCACAATAAAGGCATATGATGATGCAGAAAGAATTTCAAAGGGTGTGGTCACCTTACCTCTTCAAGTGGGCCCCATTACAATTGAAACCCCTTGCCAAGTGCTAGATCTTGACCTCCCCTACAACATTCTCCTCGGGAGACCATGGATTCATTCCTTGCAGGCTGTACCCTCCATCTATCACCAATGCATCAAATTCCCCTATAACGAAAGAGAGATCACTATCAAAGGTGATCCCCAACCTTTTCAATATTGCAAACTATTAGAGGGGAAGCATCTGTATCATTGCCCACTAAATAGACCCTTGCCAACACCTCCATCTGACACATCAAATGTTGCCTCCACATCATCCCAACCAGAAAATCAAATCAAGATCTTGGACAATGGCTGTGGAGAATACAAATTGGAGGACGTCTTATTAATAGGCAACCTCCCTCTCTCTCCTAAGTCATTTGGCAAACCAAAAGAGATAAAAAAGGACCAAAACCAGTCATGCAATGCCAAAACACCACCTTCTAGCAATGGGGCCCACTTGATAACGAGAGCCTCAAAGTAGATATCTCTTCATGGTTGTACCGGGAAGAAGATGAAGATCCAACAAGAATATCCAAAGAAATGTACCCAAAAGCATCTGCCATAGTTGAAAAAATGGGTTACAAAGGACACGGCCTGGGACTAGAGGAGAAAGGAAGAAAAACACCCATAAATCTTATCTCCTACAAATACAACAGAGGCTTGGGGTACACCCTGGTGCCTAAGATTACTATCGCTAGTGCCCCTTCTAATCCTTCTTTGGATATCGAAAGCACTGACGAAGAAGAATTCCACGAAATGCCTTATGAATATGAGAAAGATATCTTCTTGGATGCTTACATCAATACCATCACCCTCGTAACCCCTCCCACTTCACATGAGCTACATCTTGTCCATCCTAAACTCATTGATTGGGGCCAACGAGACAAACCCACTTTAGATATCTGCGTCGACGATAATGCTCTCATTGCTCTCCTAATAGCACAAAATATGGAAGATTGTAGCAGAATTGAGGGTATTCAACTACACAAAAAGGGATACTTTGGTAGTCAAGTCAATGCCCTTAGCCACAAAAAAGATAATAAAAGAAAAAGATATGATTCCCTAGGTGAAAACCTCCCTGAGGCGCCTTTGGATGAACAAGAAATAAAAACAAAGGGCGTATCTGAAAGTGAAAACCTAGAAAAGGCACTTGACGATGAGAGATTTGACCTCCCTACCATTGGTTACCTTCCACAAGATAAATAAAATTTGTTGATAGAAGAAATAGATAGCATCAACATGGGCATGGAGGTCATTCCGAAAAATGTGCTCATTGCCAAATCCCTCACAGAAATTGAGAAACAAGACTTCATCAACTTTCTGACAGAGGTACAAATCAATTTTGTATGGTCCTATTCTGATATGCCAAGGTTGGACCCTGCCTTGGTGGTTCACAATCTCGTCGTCCATGCAGATGCAAAACCTGTAAAACAAAAATTGCGCAAAATGCACCCACATATTGCACTCTTGGTCAAGGCAGAACTCCAAAAGTTGTTAGACGCAGAATTTATCAAACCAATAGATTATGCTGAAAGGGTCTCCAACATTGTACCTATAGGCAAACCTTCTAGGGGCATCCACATCTGCACAGATTTTTGAGATCTAAATATAGCTTGTCCTAAATATGATTTCCCGCTCCCTAATATAGACATGATTGTGGACCTTACAGCAGGACATGAAATGTTATCGCTAATGGATGGGTTTTCTGGATACAACCAAATCAGGATAGCAGATGAGGATCAACATAAAACTGCATTCACAACACCATGGGGTACCTTCTATTACTGGGTCATGCCTTTTGGCCTTAAAAATGTTGGAGCTATGTATCAACGGGCAATGACAACAATTTTTCATGACCTCTTACACAAAATTATGGAGGACTACGTGGATGATCTGCTAGGAAAATCTAAGATAAGACAAGAACACATCCCCATTCTAAAACAGATTTTCGAAAGATTGCAAAAATACAAGCTATGCCTAAATCCCAAAAAGTGTGTTTTTGGCGTCACATTGGAAAAACTACTGGGATTCATTGTTTCCCACAGAGGCATCAAGGTTGATCCCGCAAAGGTAAAAGCTATTATGGAAATGCCTCCACCAAAAACTCTCAGACAACTGTGCAATCTTCAGGGAAAACTCCAGTCTGTCAGGCGTTTCATTCCATAGCTAGTAGACAAGTGCCATCCATTTGCACACCTATTGTGTAAAGATACAATTTAAATGGGATTTCCTATGTCAAAAGGCCTTTGAGAAATTAAAAGAATATCTAGCATCACCTCCCATATTGATGCCTTCTGCTCCTGGAAAACCCCTTATTTTGTATATATGTGCTACTACAGTGGCATTGGGGGCATTATTGGTGCAAATAGATGATCAGGGGAAAGAACACACCATCTACTACATCAATCGGACATTGGTAGGATATGAACTCAATTACACCCCCATTCAAAGAGCATGTTTGACATTAGTGTTCAGCACACAGAAACTACGACACTATATGCTAAATAATAAGACAAAATTAATTGCTAAAATTGATCCACTTAAATATCTCTTGTTCAAAGCTGCTCTCACTGCAGAACCGCCAAATGGGTCATGCTCTTAAGCAAGTTTGACATTGAATATGTGGACAGAAAGGTAATCAAGGGACAAGTCATTGCAGATCAGTTGGTTGAAGCTCCACTTGCAGGTGACCATCCTCTTCTCACAGAATTACCAAATGAGTTCATTATGACTATTACCATATCCTCCACATGGAACTTGTATTTTGATGGCTCCTACACTCAAAATGGATCGGGGGCAGGAATATTATTGGTCACACCTCAAGGAGATGGCATCCCCAAATCATACAAGATAGCCTTTGCATGTACCAATAACATAGCAGAATACGAGGCCCTCATCACAGGTTTACGCTTGGTTATCCACTGGAAAATAAAGGAATTACAAGTCTATGGCGATTCCTAACTCATCGTAAAACAAGTCAATGATGAATACTAGACAAAAGATGATAAACTCCTTCCCTACTGTACCATGGTTGAAGATCTTAAGCAACATTTCATGGCAATCAAGTTTGACCAAATCCCATGAACAAACAATAGGGCTACAGATGCAATGGCCACCATTGGCTCCCTCCTTCAAATGCCAGCACACAGTCAAAAGTGTGAGTTCTTGGTCGAGCAGTTGTTTATACTGGCATACGACCTACCAGAGTCTAAAATGGTGTGTGTTCTCATTGGTTCTGAGTCCCCTTGGTACCAAGAAACCTTCGCTTTCCTCAAAGACAACACCATTCCCCCACACCTCACCAAAACCCAACAACAAACCTTCATCCGCCGATATGCCCGTTACACCATCCTTGTAGACACCTTGTTCAAAAGGCATTTTGATGGTTCCCTCCTAAGGTGTTTAGATAAACAAGAAGTAGAATGGGCATTACTTGAAGTACACGAGGGTATCTGTGGGGAACACTCAAGTGGACTCACACTGGCTAAAAAACTTTTGAGAACAGGATACTATTGGCCTAAAATGGAAGAAGATGCATACAATTATGTGAAGAAATGCATCCCTTGCCAGCAGCATGGCAACAAGATTCATGCACCGTCACAAGAATTGTAGCCATTCATTACACCATGGCCCTTCTCACAGTGGGGGCTCGATCTCATTGGGAAAATCCACCCTTCATCTTCCAACGGATAAATTCATTATCACCGCCACTGAATACTTCACCAAGTGGGTAGAGGCTATCCCTCTTACTTTCACCACCAACAAGCAAATATCCAAATTCATCCTGAACTACCTAATCTGCCGATATGGCATCCCAAAAGTTATCATCACAGATAATGGTAAACAATTTAAGAACCAGTATGTCAAAGAACTCTGCCAAAAATTCAACATCCAACACCGCTTCTCCACTCCATATTACCCCCAAGGTAATGGCCAAGCTGAGGCTTCTAATAAAACCCTAATAAAAATTCTCAAAAAGACAGTCAATGAAGTAGGCCATGATTGGCACCTCCAAATCCATCCTGCATTGTGGGCCTACTACACCTCCATCCGCACCCCCACAGGTGCCACTCCTTATTCCCTAGTATTTGGTTCTGAAGCCATCCTTCCCCTTGAGATCGAGATCCCCTCTCTAAGGGTATCGTTGCAAAACATCCTACCAGAGGAAGAATACAGAATTGCCCGCTTACAAGAGCTAGAATTGTTAGATGAAAGGCACCTCAAGGCCTTGAATCATCTTCGGGTATGTCAAAACCGTCTGCGCATGAGTTATCATAAAAAATTCAGAACCCGAGAATTCCAAGTTGGTGATCTTGTCCTCATGGAAAATCAGAAAAATCTACAAGAAAGAGAAAAGAAAGGCAAGTTCGAGCCTAATTGGCTTGGACCATATGTAATCACAGTGAAATATGGATCAGGAGCTTATTAGTTGGCTACTCCTAAAGGCGATCCTTTGGATGATCCAATGAATATCATGCACCTCAAAATATTTTATGTTTAGTCCTCATAATGTCTTAAATTGTCAAAAAAATAAAAATCAAGAAAAATTAAAAAAAAATATGAGAAAAAGATCCTGAAAAAATTGTCACTTTGGTGAAAACCTGGCAAACAGACACCTTATGACACAAAAAAATTAAAAAATCAGAAAAAGAAAGAAAAAAACAATTCGTCCAATAGTGAAAACCACTTGGTGGCGCTATGGACAAGTACCTTGGTGAAAACATCTATGCAAACACCAAGGTAAATAACCGGATCCACTGTCTATCATGTCGATACTACGAATCATCTGCCATCTAGCCCACCCATGCGCAACATTCCTTCTTTTCTGCCTCGCAATAAAACATGCGTATGATGATGAAGTCTTCGCCTGAGTCATGAACAAGGAATGTCCCATTGAAACTGAGATTTTATGCCTCTGTATGTAAGCTTCAAGAAGTCTTGAGAAACAATCCCAAGTCCGTCCTAGTTCTACTCTTGGCAAGAGGTATCATGTGGTCACAAGGAAGAGACTTGTTAGATTTTGTTAGATCTTTTCATATAGGCTTGCATCTTTTTCCCTACGACTGCCACTATTTACGACTGCCTGGGTTCTTCCATATCCAGGTATGTTATGATAGGTGCATACTGGGGCATATTTCATAGTATGGCATGTTTTGGATCCTTTTTGTATAAATCGATGACCTGGTACTAGTGTTTATCAACACTTACCTTCTCGTGTACAAGAGGTATCGGTGTGTTTGAGGGTTTCCTTGCATGAGCCCACAACTTTGTATTAGTGTTTCTTAACACTTGCATTATTGTGTGCAAGAAATTCCTGTTTGTCTACAGAGTCAGTCCACGCCCTGCATTTCTCATGGCATCCTAATTTCTATAATCAATGGTGCAAGTCACTCAGGGCAACATCAAACTAGGTTGGCTCTCCACATTTGTTGTGCACAAAATCTCACCATCATTCCATCAAATCCTAAACTCAACAATCCCATGGAGTTCTCAATTGCCCCCATTTTCCTTCGCGGTCTCGCATCTCATATTCTTCTTTCCAAATACCTCACAACTGCTTCATATTTGTTCCTCATCTATCCCTTCCACCTTAATTTTTCTTCCTCTATTTTTTCTATTTTTTTTTTTCCTCACATAATCAATTCTTATTCTGATTCATGTCTTATACAGGATGTATCCTTCCTGAAACCAAACGCCCTGATCATGTCTTATACAGGATGAATCCTTCCTGAAACCAGACATTGTGATCAGTCATGTCTTATATAGGATGTATCCTTCCTAAAACCAGACGCTCTGATCATGTCTTATATAGGATGAATCCTTCCTGAAACCAGACGTTGTGATCTGATCATGTCTTATACAGGATGAATCCTTCCTGAAACCAAACGTTGTGATCAGTCATGTCTTATACAGGATGTATCCTTCCTAAAACTAGAAACTCTGATCATGTCTTATACAGGATGAATCCTTCCTGAAACCAGACGTTGTGATCATTCATGTCTTATACAGGATGAATCCTTCCTGAAACCAAACACTTTGATCATGTCTTATACAGGATGAATCCTTCCTGAAACCAGACGTTGTGATCAATCATGTCTCATACAGGATGAATCCTTCTTGAAACCAGACTTTGTGATCTGATCATGTCTTATACAGGATGAATCCTTCCTGAAACCAAACATTGTGATTAGTCATGTCTTATACAGGATGTATCCTTCCTTAAACCAGACACTCTGATCATGTCTTATACAAGATGAATCCTTCCTGAAACCAGACACTTTGATCATCTTTGTCTTATACAGGATGAATTCTTCTTGAAACCAGATTGAATCTAGATCTTATCAATCGAATCAAATCAAATCTATCAGGATATCAATTTCGCAAAAACTCCAAAGATCAAATACCTCAATTGATCTCCCAAGGGGGCATCACCATACCATAGTCTATCAATCAACAGCCAGGGCATCCTATCAAACCAATATCAGCATCAAAACAAGATTATTCTTTGAATCAATGTGTCATCACACCTCGCTTCAAAGAGGGGCAAAATGTAGACACTTAAAAATAATTATTTTAATTATTTTTAATGCCTCACATAATTATTTAATTAATTATGTTAATTCAAATTCCTCTCAATATTAATTAAATGTAATTAATATTGTCACTATAGCATGTGATTGATTTATTTAATAAATCAATCCCTTTCTTTATTCTTCTAAAAAATCAAATCCTCACAAATCTTCTTCTTAGCCAATTAATTTCAATTAATTAGTTAACCTACATGATTCCTACAAATCATCTTCTTAATTCATCATTAACCTAATAAATTCTTCTAGAAACTCACTTAACATTATTCTTCTAATTTTTTATTCCCTCCACTCATTCTCTCTCCTAGTCAAATTCTCCTACAAATATTAATCCCACCTAACATTTCCTCTAATCCCTCTCCTAATGAGTCGTTAATGGTTAGTCCTCATGATTAGCCACAAAGTCAACTCTTTGTCTTTTTCATCCAACCACTAGCTTTAAACGCTCTTTTCCTAGGTGAATGTAAGATTTTTGAAATCACACATTCCTCTAGGCATCCCCTCTCCCAAGGTTCCTCCAATCCCCATGATATCCTTTTTTGGAGAATTTTTAATTCCTCCAATGCATCTTGTGGAGTGTGGAGATACGAAATGCCTTTAAGGCATATTTCTTGGTCTTCACACCCTCTCTTGGAGCTTGTGTGAGCTCACAAGTAAATCTTATCCCTTCATCTCGAATTCATCCTAGCCATTCATTTTCCTCTCCTCTTCCTATAAAATAGGGCTCCATCCCTTCATTCAAAACATCTAGAAATCCAATAAGCTTATGCTGCCCTTTTGAGCCTAGGAAATCATCCTGGCAACTTGATCATCTCATTCTTATCATTTTTCAAATCCATTCCATTTGTGCACAACATTGGAGAGCCATCCACATCCAGCAATCAAAGGAGCACATCAAGTGGAGCATTATCAAGGGGCGCCTTCACTTCATCAAGCTAAATATGAAGGAGAAGGTAAAATAGCAAGGTGAAATGGTCTTTTTAGGTTATTTTAGCATTCTACATGTTTATTTCATTATGTTTTGATCATTTGACCTTCAAATCTATTTTCCCCTCTTCAATTTGTACGTGGAAACCCTGTAAGGGGAAAAACCATGGTGGGAAACCTTACCCACAATCGGATGATACTACTGTAGATAGTAAGTGTACATAAATGGGGTCTGCACATGCAAAAAGGCCAACAGCCTAGAGCTCATTGCTCAATCATAGAATGGGAGTCACAATGACTACAGTTGGATGGTTAAATCCAATAAGAATGTACTGCACAAAATAGCATCTTCATATGTTTGATTCAGTACCGGTGTAATGCGGATATGCTTCCACAAAAACCTAGCTTCACCTTCAAATGATGTCTTTGTGTATAGCTCTGCTTAATCTCGCATATACCTTCTCACAATTCTTTTTCGCATTTCACATTCGATCTTACATTTATACCATAACCTAAGTTTAGTAGGTCATCTCTACAAGATATTACAATAAAAACATTTTACAAACAGTATAATATCTAATGCAATAACCTATTAAACATGTTGTCTTAATGCATTTACAATAATAATAAATCATCTTCATAGCATGGTATGCTAATCTGGAAAAGATAAACCTATCGGTGTAACCCTGGACCTATTTACCGATAAAAGAAAATATGCAAATATTATTATACCAATGATTAATTCTTCAAAAAAAAGTGTCCACACGATGTCTTCAACATTACCAGGTGTCTTCGATATCATTCCAAGTGTCGGTGATCATTATATCCTACCGGTGAACTATATACCAGTAATTGTGCAATAGTTACTTGATTGTCGGTGAATGTTGTTGTATCTCCAAAGTGCTAGTGTTTTAGTAGGTGTTGACATCAATGACAAAACCATACCAAAATACCAATAGATCTACCATACAAGTATTCATAAGGAATCTTGTCCTTACCTCTTTTTACCAAAATCTTGTTCATTGTGTAAATAGTTGTGCTGACAGGATCTCTCCAAAAAGTTTTTGCCACACCTCCTTGTATCAACATCATCCTAGCAGCTTCAACAACTGACTGGTTGTTTCTCTCTGCAATACCATTCTGTTGTGGTGTCCTAGATACAGAAAGATGCCATTTGATACCATTCTCTTCACAATATCTAGTGAATTCCTTAGAAGTGAATTCTCTGTCGTGATCTGTCCTCAGACACTTTATCTTCTTTCCACTCTTCTTTTCAGCTAAGGCCCTGAATGCCTTGAGCTTACCAAATGCCTCTGTTTTATCCTTCAGGAATGTGACCCACATCATCCTTGAGAAATCATCAATGAAGATCATGAAATATCTTTCACCTTGAATACTTTTAGTCCTTATTGGTCCACATAGGTCTGTATGAACCAAATCTAACAGATGCTCTACTAAAAAAGATTTCCTCTTGAAAGTTGAGGATTTCATCTTTCCCAACTGACATTCCTTACAAAGATCATTAACCGTTTTGTCCAATTGAGGCAACCCTCTCACTTTCTTTGACTTAATCACTTTAGTTTTCTTTCCGGTTACAATTAGTTCACCTTTGCTCCCATAGATTTTGCACATGCCATTTTTAAACTCCAATGGATATCCTTTATCATTGAGTTGGAAAACACTCAGCAGATTTTTCTTTAGACCTTCAACCCAATAGACATCATCTGCACTACTCTTTCCATTAAGAGAAACAGTTCCCTTACATTTAACCATGCAGGGTGAGTCATTACCAAATCTTACAACTTCGCTATCAAATTCCTTCAAAGAAAGAAATTTGGTCTGATCACCGGTCATGTGATGTGAAAAACCACTATAAATGATCCTATCATCAGAATTATCCATTCATGAAACTAAAGCTTTTTTATCAGATGTTTCTTCTTTAATGGCTACAAACACAATGTCTTCATTAGCATCACCATCAGATTCCTCATCAGTGATACCACCATCATCTGCAATAATACTATATCTCTTTCCTTTTCCCTTGTACTTCTTGAACTTGTCTCGCTTGTGCTCATTATCACCACTAGGATAGTTAGCAACTATGTTTCCAATCTTGTTGCATGGAAAACATTTCAAAGGTAATTTACCTCTATATTTGTCAGTACCTTTGGGCAGCTGCTTGGCAAATAATAGTTCAAGCTCAACTAAACTATCTTCATCATCAACTTCTTTGTTGGATCTAGATTCATAACTGTGACTGACATCTCTACCTTTTCTCATAGATGGGTTAGAAACAAAAGCTCTAAATGTTGATTCAGATTTCTGAATACTACCATCATAACCATTTAATTCAAAAGTAGTAATCTTACCAATGATGGAGTCAAGGGTTACCTTGGTTTTGTCAATAAATTTCAACTCCTGAATGGCTGCAACTCGGATAGCATAGATCAGTAGTAGGGTTCTCAATACCTTACTAACTAATGTGGCATCATCCATTTTACCACCAGCACTCTTAATCTCACCAACTATCTCTTTTATCCTCTGACCATACTGTTGAGTATTATCACTTTCAGCCATTTGCATGTCATCAAACTTCCCTCTTAGACTCTCTTCCTTGGCAATCTTCACATATTCATCACCTCTATAAATATCTTCAAGTTTCTTCCATACCTCATGTGCAGTTTCTAGACCATGAACATCACCATATTCAACATCAGATAAAGAAAAGATAATAGCCTCTACTGCTTGATTATTTTCTTGTTTCTCTTTCTTTTGATCATCAGTCATAATCCCAGTAGGTGCAACATATTAAGTATTTACATATTCCTAGTATTGATTTCCAAGACTCTTGATATAAATTCACATTTTGTCACTCCATATCCTACAGTTCTCTCTATTAAACGTTGGACCTTCCTTCTTCATCATGATCTACAAGATCTTTTCCTTAAGCTGTTAGGCTTAGAACTTAGAGGACCTGAGGAGCTCCGATACCAATTAATGGTATGATGAAAGAGAAAGGATCCGAACAACTACTGAGAGGGGGGGTGAATCAGTAGATAGAAAAAATGATAAAACTTCACCAATCTCAAAATCAATCTCTCAAAGTAAACTTAGAACTATCAAAGCAATATCTCTGTCAAGATAAAAATTGTCAAGCTAAACTAGTTGATTGTTACAATAGATAATAGTAATCAACTTGTAACTTACAAACATCCAAATACTTTTACTGATATAAGTAAAACTTCATATTATTTTTGGTTATTATGACTTGTCAATGTGGATTAAGTAGTTAAGAAAATCAACCATAATAAAACATAACCACAAAAACATTCACCACTTGACACAATATTATTGGTGTGGAAACCCAAATGTGAAAAACCACGGTGAGATGAGACTCACAAGATAACTAGTTGAACTCTTCTGAAGTTCACCCTGTTAGGAGCCAAGCCTGTTAAATCTTTTACAAAAAGTCATGTTAAGAACTGATCTTGTTAGGAACCACCCGGTTAAGGGATTGACTATAATGCCTTGTTAGAAGCAATACCCTGTGAGGAGTAACCTTTGTAAAGGATTAAGAATCCAACCTAATGAACCACCTTGTTAGAGGATTTGAATAACACTAAGCTTGTTAGAGCTTACCCGGTTAAGGGATTTAACTATTGTAATTACTAGAAAACAACAAGATTTTGATGATCTGTTTGAATAGCACTTCACTTGCTTGTTCAGATCCTTTTTATGCTCCTATCTGCCTTTACACAAACTGCAGATCAAATTCAAATTTGTCAACACACTTAAACTAAAACAACTCATCAACCTTATAAACAAATCAACTAGGTCAATAACACAACAAAAACCTTATTCTCATAGAGATTACAAACAAGTCGGTTCAAGTATGACCATTAGATTACATAAAAATCTCTACACATCATTCAAGAAAGCCTTGACTGCTCCTTGATCACCGCTTCATCAAACTTAGTAACTCATCACCCGCTTTGCATTACATGCAGTATACTTGCTCATTCCCAAGACAAAAAATCGTTACCTCAATGCGCCAAAATCACTTTGAAACTCTCTTCATACAATATGTATATGTGTCATAATCATCACCACTCATCATCAGATCATAAACCAATATTACCAATTCTCCAATACTTAGCAATACCAGTTCACTCCACAACTAACCTACCGGTTACAGTTTCCTTTCACTAGATCTTCCTACTGGTTACAAAACAACATTACAACAATATCATTACCGGTTAATTGACATCAATCACAATATAACAAATCATTAATGCAATGTTCATGCAAATTCCAACAGACTCAACATCCACCATCACCACCTGCAATGGCCTACTTCAACCAAGATCACACGCCATTAGGAAATATACCTGGAGGGATACATGACCTACCTAGGAACCCTGACAAATTCTATAGTAAGTTCTACTTTGGGGGACCTAGGACTGCAAATGAGAATATTGAAGCATTCAAGGATGTAGTGGTTCATAACAACTTCAAACGTCAAGACGTGGTATGTAGACTCTTCTCATATTCACTTGGGGAGAACGAGTATAATTGGTATTTGACTCTACCAGCAAATTCCATTAATGGTTGGAATATTATAGAGAGAGCCTTTATTGATCAGTTCTGAGTGTATGTTGACCCCGGAACATTGTACCATCAGTTTGCCTCCCTTAAGAAGTCACCAACAAACCTTTGACAACTTTTAATACCAACATTCAAAGGGCACATAAAAGGTTGTAGGCTCCTTATCAAGTTGCATCAAATATAGCGATTGATTCATATTTGAGAGCCATTAACCCATGGAGTTCTATTTTTATCAAAAAGAGTATGCCTGAAGATCAAAGGAATACCTTGGAAAAGGTTTATGCATTAGAAATCAACATGAGTCAAGAATTGAATCAAACACCTGGGGGGATTGGATACAACTTGCCCATACGAGTGAACAAAGGAAATTATAACCAAATCCCTAGGGTACCATCACCTTTACCAATAGGAGCTCCAACAATGAATCCAGTACCAATTTATGTTGGAAACCAAGAACATTGAGAGGGGGAGGTGAATCAGTGTTCTATTGGAATGGATAATTTTAACCTTATTAATACAACAACTTATCAATTGGTAAACATAAATGCATATAACAATAAGAAACAATGTAACCACAAACATGAACACCATAACACCATAGATTTTATATGTGGAAAACCTCAAAGAGGAAAAACCATGGTGGGATTGGAAACCAACAATATCTATCCATTGATCAGATGAATAAATATTACAATAAGGGGCCTACACATGCAGGAAGGCCAACATCCTAGAGCACACTGCTCATCACAAAAGGAGTCTCACTGACTACATAAAACATTGGACAACAATTCCGAATGAAGATTGAACTACAAGTATAGCATCTCCCATGCCTGAGTATAGTCCTGGTTAAGCTCAATACCAGAGGCCTAAAACCTCTTCCACAAATCCAACTCGATCACCAATGATCAACCAAATCCTCTGCATGAATGATTACAACATTATTCTCTCGCATACATCCTTATCATTATCCCTTCTATTTTCTACCATGATCTACAATGAGATCTTACATCATATTTATACCAACCTGGGACCTAAACAATTAGGTCAGCCACAAAAAAGATAATATAATAAATTCATAACTTAAACCCATAATTAAATGATCAACCAAGTCAGCTTAGATTGAAAACAATGTAAACCAATCCTTAAATCTCGCCGGTAATGTATTAGGAACATCCTTCAAGACGTTACAGAAACTGGTCCATAACCTAGATAATATCGGGACCCAATTTAGGTCCACACACGCTAAAGCAATGATCCCAATCAACCAAGTCTTGAACACGATCACTATCAGCATCCTAAATCTCCACTAGAAGCCGCACCAACACCACTTATGCATAACATCAAAGATCTTAAACAAAGCTATGTCAGTGAAACCCTCGTCGGAACAACAATCCAAGTTTTTCGGCATACAAGATAGCATTCGATCACCAGATCAATACCAACTGACTAAACATGAATCTGAGTAGCATGAATAAGCCAATTCCATAACCCAAACATATTGGAGCATATAGGATCATCATGATCTAATCCAACTAGAAACCAAACAACCTACAGGAACCAACTAGATACCGGTAAACAACCAAAGCAGCTAGAGTAGTCAGTATTGCAAGCGTTGCCATCAATGACAAACAAAAATGCAACACATAATCAATTCCTCCAAATTTCCAACAATCTCCCCCTTTGGAATTGATGGCAGCACTAGATGTGAAAAACATCCAAGTGCCAAGAAATGCCAAACAAGTCTCCCCAAATGGAAGATAGCCAACATGATATGACAATGAAGTTCAGAAAGAGATGTCTTTGTACCAAATAACCATCTATAGACCTGAACCAAACCCCCCCATTGGGATACAACCAATCTGAAATTTTGTTCCTCCAATAATCTCCCCCTTAGACTGATATCACTGTTAAGCTTTGTTCTACACGTAAGTATCTCTCCCCTCTCAATGTATATAACTCCTTATATTTTTCACATGAATATCTCTCCCCCTTTGACATCAATGCTAGAAATGTGACATAAATATCAAAGAAAAAACATAAACCACTGAATCATAAGACTAAATACTCCCTCTAAGTAGTAGCATCCCCACATCAATGTTATTCCTTCTGGAATGAATAATATCTCTGATAATGCATACCGAACTGATGCCAAATAACATCAATCAGTTCTTTGTCGGAGGGGCAGAAATCCCTAATCTATCTCTGAGGTACTCAAATGATTGTTTAGGCAAAGGTTTAGTGAAAATATTTGCAATCTTCTCTTTAGTGTTCACATAAACTATTCTAACCTCATTTTCTTCCACCTTCTCCTTCAAAAAGTTATACTTGATAGATATATCCTTTGTCTTAGAGTGAAATACTAGATTCTTTGATATGTCTATACCAGCAGAGTTATCACAATCAATAACTGCTGGTACAATACAATCCATCCTAATATCCTTCAACATATGCTTCACCCATAGAACTTGTGTACAGTTAGTAGCAGGAGCAACAGACTCAGATTCAATAGTAGATAAAGAAGAATATGATTGTTCCTTTTTGATCCATGAAACAAGTTTCTTTCCAAGAAAGAAAGATTCACCGGATGAACCTATCTGGTTACCTGTATCTCTAACCCAATCCACACATGAACATGCTTAAAGTGTAAAGTCTTCATAAAACAAAAACCATACCAGATAATCCTTGAAAACATCTGAAAATCCTAGCTACCAAAGCAAGGATTCAACATAATCAATTCCTTCCTTCTGAGAATATCCATTGCAAACCAATCAAGCCAAGTTCCAATAACATCCTAGACCATGTGTTGTCCTTATCTAATTGGTCCAATTACTCTTCCATAACATTCATCCAACATTCATCTTTACAAGCTTCAATAACTAATGTCGGTACAATTAAAGAAATTAAGCATACCTCATTAGCTGCCAACCTTCTTGTTGTCCAAATATCTGATCTCCTGAATGTTCAATCTCATATACCTAGAAATCTTTTGATTCACTGTTCCTCTTCCCTAATCTTCTGTTACTATTATGATACTGTCAGAGTAACTAGTTCAACATTATGTTGTGGTAAAGTTGTTACCGGTTCAGTTAAGACCATTTCTACTATCGATTCTTGCTCATAAACATTGATTTGACTTTTATTTTGCTCATCCACCTTGACATTAGCACTCTCCACAACACTTTGCAATCTCTTGTTATAACATATATAGGCTTTGCTTTCATTAAACCAATAAATATTCCTCCATCACATTCATAATCAATCTTCCAATGAAATCATCTCTCCTGATATAACATTTACTACCAAAGATTCTGAAATATTGAACTATAGATGTATGACCAAACCATAACTCATAAAGTGACTTACTTGTGAACCAAACTAGATCCAAGATCCAAGATCCAACAAATCTTTATCGTTTAACCTTCAAACTGACTTCCAAAGATCTGAAATAGGCTTTTAGACCACTACCAGAGGCAATGCAAGATTTGTCATCAATTTTCCTCCCCTTAAGGTGAATGCCTTAGTTGCCAGATAAGTTTCCTATCGGTGCAAGAACATTCTGCTTTGTCGGTTGAGTAACTAGGATATATCCTTTAGCCAAAAGAATATCTAGGGAAATTGATTCTATTGGTTGAGCCTCGAACTATATAACCCACTTCTTCTCATGCTCCTTCCGAGTGTCATCAACCTTCTACTTTCCTTTCTCATTAGATTTATCACTTCCTGTAGGTGGATCCTTTCTTCTATAAAATTTAGCAATATGTCTCACTTTGTTGGATGCATAACATGTAACATTTTTCTTCTGAATTGCCTTACTATAACTTTGACCATTCGTTGACCTACATTGATTATCCATATGTCCAAAATTTCCACATGCATGACATTTAACATTCATTCTGCAATATTTTGTCCTATGACCATACTTATTGCATTTAGAACATTGATCGGGAGTAGAATTATAGTTTTTATTTGCTCTATTTCTACATTGCCTATCCATGTGACCAAATATATTACAAACAAAGCATCTACCATTAAATTTATATGCATTAGGCTACCTAACCGGTGCCATCTAATTCCGGTTGACCTTCTGATCTTTATTTGCAGTATCAGAGCTCTCTCCATGCTCAAATCCAACACCTCTAGTGTCTCCAGTGTCCCTTTGATCCTTCAATAACTCATCAAGCTTAGAAGAACTAACTTTGAACTTATCTTTGTATTCACTTGCAATAGTCAAATCATCTCTTAGGATTGTTACCAATATTTTGAATTCCTTCTCATTGTTTTGTGATTGTACTAATTCAATTCTCAACATACCATTCTCATGAACCAACCTAATACATTCCTCATATCTATCTTTCAGAGATATAGGAAGATTTTCTTCTGGTCCTCAATCTCCTTTGACATCCTCATAGTTAGGGCTTGCATTTCATTCCTCATGACCATATTCTCCTGACTTAGCTTCTGACATTGTTCTTTGAGGGCATCCTTCTCTTCATCATCCTGATTTTATAAAAGTTCCTTCCTTCTAGCTTGTGCAGTTGACAACCTCTCTTGCAGAGTGAAAATGAATTCTTTCATAGACCTCAACTCATCTTGCATCTTCATGTTCCTCGATCTTCCAACATCATAGTCTTCAAGATCTACTTGAAGTTACTTCCTTAAATTGATCTTCATAGATTCCAAAAATAGGATCTTCCTCAAGCTTTAAACTTCCTTCGAGGCACCAGGCTCTGATATACCAATTGTTGGAAACCAAGAACAGTGAGAGGGGGGGTGAATTAGTGTTCTACGGGAATAGAGAATTTTAACCTTATTAATACAACAACTTATCAACCAGTAAACATAAAAGCATATAACAATAATAAAAAATGTAACCACAAATATGAACACCATAACACCATAGATTTATACATGGAAAACCTCAAAGAGGAAAAACCACGGTGGGATTGGAGACCCACAATATCTATCCACTGATCGGATGAATAAATATTACAATAAGAGGCCTGCACATGCAAGAAAGCCAACAGCGTAGAGCACACTGCTCATCACAAAAGGAGTCTCACTGACTACATAAAACATGGGACAACAATCCGGAATGAAGATTGAACTGCAAGTATAGCATCTCCCATGCCTGAGTACAGTTCCAGTTAAGCTTAATATCGGAGGCCAAAAACCTCTTCCACAAATCCAACTCGATCACCAATGATCGACCAAGTCCTTTGCATGAATGATTACAACATTATTTGCTCACATACATCCTTATCATTATCCCTTCTATTTTCTACCATGATCTACAATGAGATCTTACATCATATTTATACCAACCCGAGACCTAAACAATTAGGTCAGCCACCTAAAAGATAATACAATAAACTCATAACTTAAACCCATAATCAAATGATCAACCAAGTCAACTTAGACCAAAAACAATATAAACCAAACCAAAAATCCCACCGGTAATGCATTAGGAATATACTCCAACACATTAAAGAAACCGGTCCATAACCTAGATAATACCGAGACCCAATTTAGGTCCACACTTTCTAAAGAAATGATCCCAATCAACCAAGTCTCGAACACAATCACCATCAACATCCTGAATCTCCACTAGAAGCCGCACCAACACCACTTATGCATAACATCAAAGATCTTCAACAAAGCTTTGCCGGTGAAACCCTCACCGGAAAAACAAACCAATCTTACCATCATACAGGATAGCATCCGATCACCAAAACAAAACCGACTGACTGAACATGAATCTGAGTAGCATGAATAAGCCAATTCCATAACCCAAACATATTGGAGCATACCGGATCATCATGATCTAATACAACCAGAAACCAAACAACCTACTGGGACTAGTCAAATACCGGTAAACAACCAAAGCAGCTAGAGTAGTCAGTGTTGCCAGTGTTGCCATCAATGACAAACAACAATGCAACACATAATCAATTCCTCCAAATTGCCAACAATTTATGCACCTCAACCTCAAGATAGTCAAGAGTTTTCTACTCAACCGTTAACTTGGCAAAATAATACCAATGTTGCCCCTATCCAAACACAATACGCTGGTCAAATACAAGGGACAAGTCAACAGTTTGGCAATCCCCACACAATAAAACAAGCCCCAAATACAATGCCTAAGAGTCAAGGGTCACACATATCCGCTGAAGTAGAAGCCTTAAAGCAAATAATTTCATAGGTTACTTGAGATCTTAGTCAACTAAAGATGAACCTTTTGGGAGGGTACAACCAATCCCAAGAATATAATAATCAAAATCAAAATTAAAGGTATAACTCCAAGTCATACAATAGACAATGGAACACGGGTCCAAACAAAGGTGGGGTAAATCATTACCATCCTAACGTAAGAGACAACCATAATAATACACAAAGTGTTAACCTAGCAGATATGAATTTACTGACTAACTGGTGTAGGTTGCATGATACAGCATTGCATTCGGAAGTCAATTGCGCCCAGTTCAAGAAAATGATTAGGATTGCTCAAGCTAATTCTCAACCAACAGGGTGCTCTAATGAGGAACCAGAAAAGGTTAATACAACAATGTTGGTTGACACATTCCTCTACAAAGAGTTTCAAGCAGAAATTGAAGGTGAACCATGTGTTTATGATGCACAAGTTTTTCAAACTATGAATAATTACAACCTCAAAAGTCAAGGCAAGGCACCGTTGACAAAATCGCCTCCCCCAAAAGGCAGATTTGTACCTCCTGATGCAAACGCAAGTAATTATCCTCCCCCTCCTCAAAATTTTCAAGGAACACATCCTAGACAAGGCCAAGGCCAAGAATATGTTGTAAAAGGGTCTTTTGACGTTACCAAGGAGATGGAGAGGACTGCAACAACTATGTCATTGATGGAGGTATTGAGATATTACCCTGAACAAAAAAAGGCTCTTCTTAAGAAATTGGAACAATTAGAATCTCAGAGCAATGAGATTAAGATGGCTGACTTGAATGAAGTTAATGCTAATATCAGTAATGATGCCATTGAAAACCCATCATTTCTACTTAGCTTGAAGATATGTGGAAAGAATTTACATAACTGTTTGGTATATTTGGGCGCCTCTAGGAATGTAATGCCTTATTCAATATGTCAGAAGCTCGGTCTCAACTTGGTGCGTGCAAACAACAAAGTGGTATAGTTGGACAAGATCAAGGTGAATGTGGTTGGGGAATTGAAAGATGTGTATATCTAGTTGGGTGTTGATCCGCACATATCCTATTACATTGACATCCAAGTAGTGGATATTCTAGAGGTTTATGGGATGATTCTTAGTAGAGATTGGTCGAAGACTTTGGGAGGTTACCTTTCAACTTGGTTTACATATTTATGGCTTCCATGGAAGGGTGTAAGTAACCAGATCCAAATTGATAGTGAACCCAAGTTGAATAAATTGGTCACAGATTATGGTGCTCCCAATGAGGTGGCATATGTTGAAGTGAGTCCGGGAGTTTATAGAGTAAATAAAATTCTCATTTTTTCTGCACCTATAGTTCCCAAGTACCATTAGGTTGATGTGGCAGAGCATATAGGGAGGATTAAGGATTTTATTGGAGGAATGAAACAAGGGATGTGCCTATTAGGAGATAACGTCAAAGTGCAATATTTGTTACTCCCGCAATGGTGTAGGATACATCATCAAGAACATTCAGAGATATCTTGTATCCCTTACCAAAATGAAGTTACGAAGTTGATGAGTTTAGTCCCTTGTTAAGATACTAATTATGATATCAAAGTGGAAGAAATTGAAGTTCCAAATCATGAGAGAGTAATTCTCCAAAGAGAGAATGTTGTAATAGAAACTTCCTAGCCAGAGCAATGCAAGAAGGAGATCCTTATAGTTGAGATTGGCAAGAAAGGGGATGAGAAAACTCCACCCAAGTAGGAGAATGAAGAGACTCAATCTCCCATGTAGCTACAAGTAGAACAGTCCACTCCCAATATGGTCAAAGTACTTCTGGAGCTTGTAAATGAACAACCTCAGATATTGGAAGATATCGAACTCAAGGAAAAACAACCACTTTCAGAAACTAATCTTCCTCCATTGATTGCCAAACCTAAGAAGAAGAATGTGAAGAAATTGAAGGATGAAATCTGGTTTCTAACGTTTGATGGGTCTAGATCCAAACAAGGTAGTGGAGAAGGAGTTGAATTAACCAGTCCTAAAGGGGAGACCTTTCTAGCCTCCTTTCGGCTCCATTTCCCTTGCACTAACAATATGACTGAATATGAGGCCTTAGTTAGAGGATTCATCTTCACCCATAAAAAATGGGCTAGATCCTTAAGAGTGCAAGGAGATTCTCAATTGATGGTTAAGCAAGTAAGAAGTCAGTATGCATGTCATGACAAAAGATTAGCAGCATATAGGAATCGAGTATGGGGATTAATTGAAGACTTTGATTATTTTAATATCCAGTTAATGCCCAGGAAAGGATGTGGAATATCAGATGTATTGGTTGTCACAGCAAGTACACTGGAACTAGTAAGTCAGTCTCCTTTGAAAAGATTTTCCGTAGAGCTAGTCTCCACACTGATGTGCCCGATAACATCAAGCATTTCCAAGTCTTTGAGGATGATAAACACATTCTAGCTTTCCTTGCTAATTCTGGTGCTTTCGAGGATAAGATCATTGATGAAGAGGATAGATCAGATGTTGCTGATGAAGATTGTGATGAAGAAATTTTTAATTTTCCTACAATTGTCATTCTCAAAGGTATGGTCACTCTAGAATGGCTTTTTGACTCTGCTCCTAGGATAAAAGAAATATTGACCACGGATTCTGATGCTGGAAAATATGAACCACACAATATTGGTCTAGAAGGTCAAGAGAAGATAATCTATGTTGGGAAGATTTGCACTCCCACTGAAAGGGAGAAAATTATACAAATCTTAAAGGAGTACATTGGTGTTATAGCATGGGGATATGGGGATTTGAAAACATTTGATACATATGTCATCACTCATGTTATACCTTTGAAACCCAATACAAAGCCATTTAGGCAGAAGCAGTGACTAGCCAATTCATTGATAGAGCCCTTGATTTTTAAAGAAGTTCAGAAGTTGTTGGCTGCTAGGATTATTTTCCTAGTACATCACTCCACTTGGGTCACCAACCTAGTGATAGTAAGAAAAAAGAATGAGGAGGTTTGACTTTGTGTCAATTTTTATAACCTCAATAAGGCATCAGAAAAAGAAAATTATTTGCTCCCTTCCCTGGATGAGGTATTACAAGTTGTTAATGATTCATAGATGATGTCATTCCTAGATGGTTATTCTGGATATAACCAAGTTTTGGTGAACCATGAAAATAACATTTACTACAAACTGGGGGACTTTTGCATACTGCAGGATGCCATTTGGGTTGATTAATGTCAAAGCAACATTCTAGAGAGTGATGGACACCACCTTCAAAGACTTGATTGGAAAACGTATTATCATATATATGGATGACCTTACTGTATTCTTCAAAGTCAGGGAAGATCACCTAGACCACCTCTGCAAATCTCTAGAAAGATGTCAAAGATATGGGATATCTCTTAATCCCAAAAAGTGTGTTTTCGGGGTTGTTGAAGGAAAGCTCCTTGGTCATGTAATTTTTGAAAGAGGAATATCCATCGACCCAGGTCGAGTGGAAGCACTGTTGAAATTGCAGATACCTGGGAGTAAAAAAGAAATGAGATCTTTCTTCGAGAAGGCCAATTTTGTCAGGAAATTGATCACTGGATTTGCAGAGATAGTCAAGCCACTGAACGAAATGATGAAAAAGGATGCTAAGATTGAATGGACTACTGAAGAAAGAGAGGCCTTTGCCCAGATCAAGAAGTCCATTGTTGAAGCTCCCATCCTAACTAGTCCCGACTATACGCTACCTTTTTACATATATTCTTTTGCCTCGTCGCATTCTAGCATCATTGTTCTGACACAGAGGCAAGCAGGAGATGAAAAACCAATCGCATTTATGAGCTCCCCTTTTAAGAATGTCAAGGTGCAATATTCTTCTCTTGAGAAACAGGCTTTTTCTTTGGTGAGAGAAGTTAAGAAATTTAGACATTATATCTTGAGGAGAAAGATATACACGATTGTATCTAATCAAGAAATTAAGTCATTGCTTATTCAATCAAAGCTGGGAGAATGTCGAGTGAAATGGATGTCCATTTTACAAGAATTTGATCTAGAAATGCATCCAATAAGGTTAGTTAGAGGTCAAGGTCTGTCTCAAGCTATGGCAATTGATATCCCTCAAATCCATTGCCAACAATATACATTATAGTCATTCACTCAAGACCCATGGTACACCGCTTTAGTTTTTACCTTGTTGAATAACAAGTGCCCTAAGGGGTTGACTAACAGACAAAGACGAGCTTTAAGGCTCAAAAGCACTAATTACATGATCAAAGATTTTGCACCATACAGAAAGAATTACGAAGGCATCTATCTTAGATGACTAGATCAGCAAGAGGCCCGTAAGATGATCAAAGAATTTCATGGGAAGTATGATACAAGCCATGGGTTGACAGATGCTACACTGCATTAGATATTGAAAGTAGGCTATTATTGTCCTATCATTTTTAAAGATACCCATGAACATGTTAGACACTGCCATACCTGTCAAACTGCAGTTTCCAGAGAAAGGAGTCCCACCATGCCTCTCCAACTAGTGTTCAAGGTAAGACCATTTGCCCAATGGGAATTAGATTTTGTCGATATCATTAATCATAATTTGTTCGCAGGACACAATTTCATTCTCACAGCAACGGATTATTATACCTAATGGATGGAGTTTATAGCATGTAGGAATGCTATTGCAGAAGTTGTTCTTAAATTCATTGATGAGTACATCATCACCATGTTTGGTATGTCATTTGCTTTGGTATGTGACAACGGCCCCACTTTTACTTCAGCACAATTAATGCAATGGTCATATGAGTACAAGGTGATCTTGAAATTTTCATCTAATTACTATCCACAAGGTAATGGAGTAGTTGAATCCATGAATAAGAATATTTTAGATGTTATTAAAAAGCTACTAAAGAAGAACCCCAGGGATTGGCACAATCAATTGAGGTACACTCTATGGGCTTATCACACAAGGGTTATAGCCACCCTAGGGACTTCTCCATACTACCTTGTTTATGGCCAAAACCTTGTTTTCCCAGTCAATTTACAGATAACTGTCCTCCAGCTAATGAAAGAACTTCAAGTTAAGGACTAGGTAGAAGTTCGCCTCCTGAATCTATTAAAACTTGATGAGAAAAGGATAAATACCCTACAACACTTTGCTAAGAATCAAGCAGTTGTTAAGTGATGGTTTGATAAAAGAGCCAAGGTGAAAGCCTTCCAAATCTCTGACTTAGTTCTGTTATGCGACAAGACAAAGGAAAAGAAGGGTGATCACCATAAGTTTGAGAGGTTGTGGTTAGATCCTTACCAGATTGCTGAAATTTTAGGAGAGAACACTTTTAGGTTGAGCCCTTTGACTAGAGAACTTGTACCATTGCCCGTCAATAGTCAGTTTCTCAAGCATTATTTTGATTAAACCTCGGAGGGGCTGGATCTTTTGTATTATAGTATTTTAGTCATTTTATTTTGCTTTTTTTTTGTTTGGGTTTGTGAGTTGGTTGTGTAGTTTTTCTTTTGATGCATGTTTGTTTTCTTTGGTTCATTTGTCTTGTTCTATTTGTTTCATTTTGTTGTGTCGGGATACATGTTTATTCTTAGAGATTCTGAAAGATGGGTGTTCTTTGCATAACAGGTTGGAAAATTTTGAGAGACTTCAACTCTTCGCTCTTTACAACTTCATTATTGTCTAGTTAATTTTCAAATCTGTCTACACATCCAAGGTGATGTATAATGGTTTAAATATGATTTGAGTTCTTGACTCTCAATTGGAAAAGGCTAACCTGATTACTCAGCACTACCATCACACTAAGTTACATTAGAAAATTTTGTAAGATATCAGATGAACTTGTTTCCAAGTGAAAAATCAGAAGTCAGGATGTTTCATGTTGTCCACCGTGGCTCCCAACCCAGTAATCAAACTTCAATGTTTGAAAGTTTCTCAAAGGTTATGAAGAAATCATTGTTCTATATTCTATGATGTGAAAAATGATCTAAAAAAAAATGAAAGAGAAAAGAAATGATTCACTTGTAGCAACTAAATTTGGGTGTTTCAAGTAATCTCCATCAAGGCTATGGATGCTTAGCTAGCAGCGGAGCACTGCTTGATGAGAGCCAGAGGTATCTCTATCGGGACTATAGATGCACGGCTGGCAGCATAGTTATGCCTAGGATGACCTTGCAAGAAACACATTGATTGACTTCACCTATGTAGCTTGGGCTGAATTTCCTTTGTTTATCTTCATTATTGAGAACGACGGAGTAATTAATCATGCGCACACACTAAAGAGTTAATTTTGTTTAGTTCTCGACTCGGTTGTTTGTTCATTAGTTTGCTCATCTTTTCACTCTTATAAATTGTTTTGAATGATAGTAGCCTTAGGCGTCAAGTTACATCAGAGATTCTGAAGTTCTAAAATGCCTAGAGTCATTTTTCCCAGATAGTCATCATTTGTTATGCCCTACATACCTAACCCCATCAGTTTCCTTGTCTTGAAAATATGGGTCCCCTCTATTTTATTTTTTGTAGTTTTGTTTTCCTTAGTTTTTGCCTTAACATCCCGGAGTCTCGAGGTGTTCTTTGCTTTGTTTCGAGTTTTACCCAGGAACCCTGGAGTCCCAAGGTAGCCTCTTTGTTTCTTGTCTTTCGTTAAGACCCCTAAATCTTGAGGTCCTGCCTTGTTATTTTTTTGTTGAAGTCGTGGAATCCTGAAACTCTAATTTCTTCATGTTTTATTGCCTATTTGTTTGTGAACTTCGAAATTCCAAAATTCTAGAATCCCAAAGTTGTTTTGTGTTCCCACCTCGGAACCCCGGAGTTTTAGAGTCCCAAGGTGCCCCTTCTTGTTGTTGAGCCACACCTCGGAACCCCAGAGTTCTGAGGTGTGTTTTGTTGTTTGTCACCTCGGAAGTATGGATCCCCGGACTCCTGAGGTCGTGTTTAAGGTAATTGTATGGACAGACTATCGGGGGGTCTAAATAGGGAGAATGAACTTTTCTAAGCTCATTTGTGCATTCAAGCTTTCTAGTTTTCCAGCTATAACCTCCCGACTTTGTGCCTCTGTGTTGCCGAGCTTTCGCATGTTTTTTCCCGTCAGGTTGGTGGATTTCTTCCATCTTGTGTTTTCTTGTTTAGATTTTCTAGTTTTCTAGTGTAGATTTTTTTTTTTTTTTTCTTGTTTTGCATGCCCTAGGTTCGGGATTCCAAGTCCCCAAAATCCCAAAGTCTTGTGTTTTTCCCATCACAACCTCGAAACCTTGGAGCCCTGAAGTTTTGAAGTTGTTCCCCTTTGGCCATATCCTTACCTTGAAACCCCAAAACCCCGGAGTTTCAGGCTTTGTTGTTTTATTTCACCACGGAGTTCCGGACCATCCTTTTGGGCTTTCAAATAACCTACCTTGGAACCCCAGAGTTTTGGGATTGGTTGTTTTGTCTTATCCTTACCTCGGAACCCTAGGACCCCAAAGTTCTGAATTTAATTGGTTTTGAAGGAGTTTCCCACCTCAGAAACCTGGAGTCCTGAAGTGGGTGATAAAATTGTTATTTTGACTATGTTATAGGCTAATTTTTTATTCTTTCTTATAGATTAGAGAAATTAAATGGACCCAGCCTCTAGCAAGAAAGTTAAGGAATTGGAAAAGATACCATCAACCATGAAGTACCACTACCAAGGTCAAACATATGCTTCCAAATTGGAAGACCAAATCAAATGGGTGACTGATACCGAAGTAGGGCATATTGAACTAGAAGATATGAGAATTCAGTTAGTAGAACAAGGTTGGATGCTCCTTATAGGAGCATCAAGAGGTCAGGGCTAGTGGAGGAAACCATCTTTCCACAATTTGTTCAAACCCCTGAATTTATTATGACTATTGCAAAGTTCTATAATGTAGACACCAAGAAGTGCACAGATGATAAAGGCGGAACAATAATAGATTTATCAGCATATATGCTAGGTTTTGTATTTGGCATTCCTTCAAGGGATGAAGTATTGATGACTACTAAGGAGGTATGGGATAAGGATACTACTTCCTGCAAAAGACACATGAATGAAAACTGGCCCGAAGAAGAGAGGAAGACAGGGTTGAAGGCCAGTGACATTGTAAGGGTCGATTTCAAAGAGCCACAGCGGGACCTAATAATCATGTTGAGAAAGGTCTTCAGTAAGCCAGATTGTTGACAGTTTCACCCCTGGATGTTTCAGTATATGACTAATATTTTGATTGGGCCCCAATATTATTGGATAACATACATAGTCAATAGGTTGATGTTCATAAAATGAAGAAGTTCTTCTTTACTTCTTATGTTATTTGGGTAGTTGCTCGGGCAGGCAAGTTTCCAGAGCTGCAAACTGAAGGCCAACTCGGTGATGAAGAGGGGTAGAAAAAGGTATGGGAGTATTATACTCAACTCCCTTTGAGAAATGCAAAGATACATTTAAAAAGGATAAATGATGCCTTCCTCTTCCCCATTATTATTAAGCTCATAGGTGACAAGTGTTATAGAATAAGCCTAGAGGCAATGGAAATAATAAGGGAATGGGGATGCTGGTTCATCCAGAATCAACATTCTATGTACATCAGGGCTAGTGGCTTCACATGGAATCCCATGTTGATGCCTAGATATTGCAATGACTAGGTGATACTCTCGGAGTATGTAAGGCAGACGGTTGGGTTGCAGTCAGTGTTGTCTTCAAAGCACAAAACCGGTGTGGGTTTCCCTGTTTCAATTGGTTATTTTTCTTGTTTGAAAATTCGAGTAGCTAAAGCGGTCCAGCAAGAATTAAAAGACTTGCATTTAAAAGAATTTAATTATGCTCAAGAACATTATGATCCATATGGTAAATTGAAGAAAATGATGCCAAAATCTTATGATGGGCATAAACCGAGGTTAGAAGAATTTTGGGCCAACCTCCAAGACAATTTTGAAGTTAGAGAGAAAAATTATTCTAGGCTCTCAGTCCCACAAATAAGAAATTTTGAAATAGAGAAAAATCTCCCTAAAGAATTGAGGGATGATGGTGAGTTATTAGACCAAACATACAAGGAGAAAGGAATTGATAAGAAGCCCCTCTCCCCAATATGATGGTCGGGATAAATATAGATTCAGTAACCCAAAATGTCATAAAGATAACTAAACAATGGCTGAATTTGAGGATTAGGCCGAGTGCTTCAAAACAACAATAAAAAGAATCAGCCATTGATAATCCTCAGTTGAACGTACACAAGAAGTATGCCCGAAGAACCGAGCCTAGTTATAGAAAGAATATATCCACAAAACCAGATGAGATTGTTGGACCTAAGCCAATCACAAAGGAACTTTTGGAATAGGTCAAGGAACAAATGTGAAAGGCTAAGTTATTGAAAAAGGTAGCAGATTTTGGAGTAAGGAAGGGATTAGGAGTTGTGCCACTGGCAGAAGTACATCCCGTTACAATTGCTATTGGGCAAGTACCAGAAGAAGGAACTAAGGAGAAAGATGAGAAAGGAAAGGCTGATGAAGGTACATCTGTTGGCATTTTTGATGTTTATGTTGTGATTGTCATTGATGGACACACACTTGCATGGAGATCCTCTTTATATGTATGAGTTAGAGTAAAACCGGTATTTGTTCCAACCGGTATGTTGTATTATAGTCTTTAGACTATTTTTGTTTTGCAGAATGTGTTTCCTGGTCTGAAGCGGTATGTTGACCTCAAGCGGTACGAGGGATTAAAGCGGCATAACACATTTCTACCAATCTTCATTTTTGTCGAACTGGCAATCGGCATTTTCTATGAACCGGTAATACTTTGTGATGAGTTACCACCCACCGATTGTTTGATGGTGCCGATACTATAGCAATGCTTTTTGTGACGTATTACCTAGTATGTCTAGGCTCATTAAACCTAGGAAATTGCGATGTAATCCTATTGAACCGACATGAAATCAGTTTCCTTTATAAGGACATCATGTCTAGGGTTTCAGGTTGTTGTTATTGTTGTTGAGATAGTTGATATTGCTGCTAGGGTTTAAGGTGGTTGAGGAGTTGGAGAGATTATGAATGTGTAGAAGACTGAAGTGATGTTATAGTGCATTAAGAATGAGCTATCAAGGATCTAACCGAGCAGTCTATGCTATTAGCTAGATCAAACACTTGTTGATTACTCACATCTTTGACAAGTCTGTAGCCCTTAATCGGGTAGGCCCAAAAGCCTTTGGTAAATCCTCTAACAATGTGGTTCACATCTATGGATCTAAAATCCTCTAGCAAGGTAGTCTTTAATAGGACTTGTCTCCTAACAGAGATTGAGATTCCTAACAGGATCTGTTCTAGTAAAGAACATTGTAAGACCTTAACCAGTCTGACCTTAACTGGTTTGGTTCCTATTTTGTAGATAGTTACTTGTGAGTTCCATCTCACCGTGGTTTTTCCCATTTGGGTTTCCACGTCAAAATATCTTGTGTTATGGTGTTTGTGCTACTGTGGGTGAATGCATTATTATCTATTTGGTTTGCATGTTTGTTAACCGGTTTGTCTGTTAAATTGTTTTACCGGTTTACTGCTAGTATTGCAAAGTGTTTAAGTGCAAAGGTTTTTGACATACTAATTCACCCCCCCCTCTTAGTATTCATCAATTGGTATCAGAGCCAGCCTTTCTATAAGTTTAACCACTTGGAAAGAGATATGGGGGAATACACCTTGAGGGAACTTACTCAATGGCTCACTCGGTCTGAGCAAGCCTATGATGATCTTATGGTCAAACACAAGGCATCTCAAGCAAAAAGGAGAGAACATGCAGAAAAGTTGATGGAGCTATCTGAAAATAGTTCTGCAAATGAAGCAGATATGGAAGCCCTAATTGCAGAAGTAAATAAGTTGAATGAATCAAACTCCAACCTGAGAAAGGAGTTGGAAGGACTGACTATCCGGATGTATCAAGAGCTTGAGAACCAGAGAAAAGTTGAAGACCTAGCGAAATAAAAGAGATCTTGAGATCTCCAAGATGAAATAAGAGATGAGTGCCCTAAATGCTCAACTCCATGCAAGCAAGGTGGAAAAGGAAGACATGCAAGGAGAACTGAACACTGCCATCTCTAAGAATGAAAACCTGTTAGAAACAAATGCTGCTATTTCCAAAGAACTCTCTGAGTCAAAGGAAATACTTGCTAAGTTCAACAAGAGTACTATCAAGCTAGAGCAAAAGCTTGAATCTGCCAAACCAGTCAAGAATACCAATGGACTTGTTTATTCTAGTAATGAGGAAGGTGAGACCTCTGGTACAAATGCTGGAACATCAAAGAAACAACCTGCATCAAAGGATTAAGGTAAGAAAAAGTTTAAACCTGTTTGTTTCAACTGTCTTAAAGAAGGACATACTGCAAATGTGTATAGGAGTAAGGCTTACAACAATTTTCCTTATTTTCTAAATGATAAGCCTAGATCCTATAGATTTGATGGTAATTGTTATGCATGCAACAAGTATGGGCACAGAGCATCTGAATGTAGGTCTGTTATGAATAACACTGGAAGATATCCTCAGAGGACCCAAGGAGCTGGTCTTGAACGTTTTGTGAATCGGAATCATAACTGGTTTAATGTCTTCAATCATCAGCTAAGAAGTGGTGGTTATCAAACGGCAACTAGATGGAGAGAAAATTGTATGATCTGTCATGGTCATGGTCACACTACTACAACATGCAGAAGGAAGAATGGAAACATGGAAAATGGACCTTGGAGAGCACCTGGATTGCTCTGCTATCACTGGAACAAACCAGGCCAAATTGCCAGATTCTGTAGATCAAGAAAGGACATATCTGATGATATACCGATCACTCTGGAAGGAGACATTGATGTTGACATCGTTCAAGTGGATATGAACAAAACCTGGAAGAAGAAACCAACGGTGTTACAAGAGGAACCGGTTTCTGCACCTAGTGTGGAAATCACAAAACTGGCAAACTAAGCTTCAGAAAAGCTTAGGGGGAGCAAACAGAAAAATGTTTCGAACCCCTGGTTTACACCGATAAAAGACCTTAACCGGTATGTTATACCTATCATTTGGCAGAAGACCAGAAATGGTAAAAAGGCAAAATTAGGGTTTACGCCCTAATGGAGGAGCATTAATGATGGTAGGTGAGGAATATGTTTAAAAGCATTTTTTGAATCATTTCTCACTATTATTTTTTGAGCAAAGAAAAGTTTTTCAAAGAGTAGAGCGACGAAAAGGCGATTTGAGCATAGATTTTGAGAAATTGAGAAACCGCGAAGGAGATTCAAATTCAAACTGGAAACGGGCAAGTGGAGAACACAAAACAGTGATTTAGCAACCGACAGAGTGTGAAGTGAAGGAGAATTGGCAAGCCCTAATTTCACGTGTATTAAAAGGTATTTCTCAAGTTCTTAAGATTTCTATCATGGCTTCCGCATCTCATACCAGTTCTAGTGCATCTGTCGAGTCTCCAAGTTTTATTCAACAGAAGTCCAAGTATAATGCTCTATCACAAGTTCCGGCTGGTGTGATAGTAGAAAAGGGAATTTCTGACTACATAGATTGCAAAATAGAAGACTTAGGGTCTCTAGCTTTCCATACCCAATTAGGTTTATTTTGTGGTAAAGATAAGAAGATCAAACCAGAGTTTAATATTTTGGAGAAGAAAAAGCTCCACAATGTTGTTTACTTCCTGGAAGATTTCACAAAGGATCATATAAGGATCATTCTAAGCAGAGTCTATGGTGATAAGATGTACGTGGAGAGCACACATGACATCATGTTGCAGGCAATTCATGCAATCACTAGATTCTACAACACAGGGGAAGTGCCAGCCCTAAGAACAGTAAGCAAAACCGAAATGGCCAAGCTCACCGGTTCAATGAGTGACTCACGGGGCATGATAGTAAATTCTATCAAGGATGATCTGGTGAAGTATGCATGTATGGTGATTGGATACTGGACATTCTCAGCCAGCAGGATTAACTCTGTATCTGCTACAATGATAAATGTCGCTTACCAAATGATAAAGGAGGATGCATCATTTGATCTGTGCACTGGTATGCAGAGATAACTCTTATTGAACCTGAAGGCGATCAAACAGGATAATGCACTTAGGTTCAAGTTTGGACAACTACTGGTTGGGTTGTTCTTCTATTTCCAAGGCTACTTTCCAGGAGTAGGAGATGTTCAGTGGTCTGGTGACCAACCAGTAACCAAGCAAATCAAGGAAAGCATTGAAGCACTTGGAACTGGTTACCTTGATATTCTGAACAAGTATTTTGATGAGTTCAGAAGGAAGATGAGCCAAATAGTGAGGATATCAGGTGATATCGTCAAAAAATATGAAGATGATATCTGCTTCACCATCCAAGTGGAAAAATGCATAATGGAGGCTGTTGAGCCTAGACAGGAAGAAGTGGAGCCAATGGGCTATGAGGTGATGTACAGTATGCTAGAAGGGTATGCCTCTACCCTTATTTCCTCACTGCTTGATCCTAAGGCGAAGAGAATTGGCACCTACCTAGAGAGGATAGCACTAATTGAGGAACCACTAGTAATGAAAGAAAAGGAACCGGTAGTGAAGAAGGCAAAGGCAGTGCCTGCAGCATCTACACTGGTTACTACTGGAACTCCAAAAGTGACCAAGCGGTCACCAGCTAAGAAGAAACCGGAATCTACACTGGCTAAAGTGTTCCAGAGAAAGAGGAAGACAAGGAACACCTCTCCAAACTCAGAAGAAACCTTGTCTGAGGAAAAGCCAAAGAAAACAAATCAAGCAAAGAGGAAGACAAAGGATGAACCGACATCATCTGCACCGATAAATATTGATATCTCCTCCTACAAACCTTTAAAACATTGTCAAAGAACTATCAAAAACATTAGGAGAAAACTATTGAATGATTTAATTGATTATTTTGATGACTTTAATGATGATGAAAAGGAGACGGTGGAAAAAGAAATACTTCAATATTTATGTGTTAATGACTGGTCCCCTTCAGAAATTAGATTTGAAACACCGGATTCTTTGTATAAGTCCTTAGACAATAAATGGAGCATTGCCATAGAGCAGGAACAGGATATGAGAGAAAAAAAATTTGCTGAACATTTTCCTGATGTATCAAATTCAGAACTGTTTGATGTAATGAACAAATACAAAGGTCTTTTCTTCATGAGAAGAAGAAGACTCCTCTTACTGGAAGAAAAAGGTAAGGAAGTGCTCAAGGATACACACACTCATGCTCTAGATGCTCTGAAGATGCATCGAGTGGCTAAAGCCAACCGGCAAGCTGAGAAAGAACCGGTTATATCCAAACCGGGTGAAGTACTTGATGATGAAGGAAATTCGGTTGATGAACCAGTCGACACTATTGATGTCGATGCCTTGGACAAAGAAGATGTTACCCAGGAGATACCATCTGAGGCAACGGGACAAGAGCAACAAGCTAAACAGGAGAAGAAAGCCGAGGATAGACAAGAAGCGGAAAAGGAAGAGGCCGAGCAGAGGAAGAAGGATGAAGAAGAGAAGAGGAAGAAGGATGAAGAAGAGAAGAGGAAGAAGAATGAAGAAGAGAAGCGAAAAATGGAAGAAGAAGAGAAGCAGAAAAAGGAAGAAGAAGAGAAGCGGAAAAAGGAAGAAGAAGAAAAGAAGAAAAAGGATGAAGAGGAGAAGAAGAAGAAGGATGAAGAGGAGAAAAAGAAGAAAGATGAAGAGTAGAAGAAGAAGAAGGAAGAAGAAGATAAGTAACAGGAGAAGAAGAAAAGGAAGCAGAAAAGAAAAAGGCTGGGGAGGAAAAGGAAGCAGAGAAGAGGAGAGAAGTGGAGAAGAAGAAAGTGGAAGAGGACAAGGTAGGAGAAGTGGCAAAGAGTACACAGATGGAGACTTTGAAGGCAACCGGGAGTCAAGCTAAACCAGTTGATCTCACTAGTCCTATAGATCTCCAGTCTACAAGTGAAATAGAGCTAATGCAGAGCATCAAGGTAGCTCAAGAGTGCCTTGAAATCATTCGATGGAAGAAGGAGCAGGATGTGACCCAAGCAGTTGTGGATACGCTTACCGGTTTGTTACCCGGTACAAATCTTCCAAACATTGATTCATCACTAGCCAAACTTAAGCTCCCGTGCATAGTAGTAGATGATCAGGTGCAGAGCCTTGAAGAGGCAGCAGAGGCTAATGTCAAGAAGGAGCATCAAAAAGTTCTTAATATAGCTCTGGTGAAGAAGTTGAATGAACTCCAAACTAAACTGAAGAAAGGACAAAAGGATAAGGGATGCTCTAGATGAGGGGAATTTGCTACTCAGCAAAATCTGCCAACCCCATCTATTCTATGATGATGTGCTAGCTCAGAAGCAAAAACTTGAAAAGGACTTGCAGTCCTACTTGAGCATATTCAAGCCACCTTATGATTCCTTCACAACTTATGGGCAAACTGTTCACTGGTTTCACATCTAGTCAGCGAAAATGGAGCAAGAGATCAGCACTCGGTCTAGCGATTTGTAGGAGCTATAATTGGTTCTACTCCCACACTTGCAAATTCTTCAGAAGTGCTATCTGAACCTAGATGCCTTAACTATTACATAGGAAATGAGCACAATTGATGCCATGGAAGAATAGGTCTCCCAGATGCAGACAGAGCAAGAAGTAGCCACCTCCCTACTTGAGTCCTAGTCTTTGTCGATGAAACAATTCTTGCAGGACTTTAAATCTATTTTTGACAAGTATCATTCCTTGTTGTCATAAACTTTTATTATTTTAATATATCAAATGAAAACAAGGTTGTTCAGCTGTACTTTGTCATTGTTGGCAAAGGGGGAGAAGAATTCTATGGGGTGAAGTATCTAGTAATCAAATTTTGATTATATGCTCTGTATATCTCAATGTTTATGCTCTTTATGTAAAATTGTTATACATTGTATTGTCAAAGGGATAGTGTATATGCTTAGGGGGAGCAATTTTGCTAATGGCATGATTTTGTTGTAAAACACTTAGATGTCAAAATTTTATTTTCCTAAGTGTTGCCATCAATGCCAAAGGGGGAGATTGTTGGTATTTTTTATGTTTATGTTGTGATTGTCATTGATGGACACACACTTGCATGGAGATCCTCTTTATATGTATGAGTTAGAGTACAACCGGTATTTGTTCCAACTGGTATGTTGTATTATAGTCTCTAGACTATTGATGTTTTGTAGAATGTGTTTCCCGGTCAGAAGCAGCATGTTGACCTCAAGCGGTACGAGGGATTAAAGCGACATAACACATTTCTACCAGTCTTCATTTTTGTCGAATAGGCAACTAGCATTTTGTATGAACTGGTAATACTTTGTGATGAGTTACCACCCACCGATTGTTTGACAGTGTCGATACTGTAGCGATGCTTTTTGTGACGTATTACCTAGTATGTCCAGGTTCATTAAACCTAGGAAATTATGATGTAATCCTATTGGACCGACATGAAATCAGTTTCCTTTATAAGGACATCATGTCTAGGGTTTTAGGTTGTTGTTATTGTTGTTGCGATAGTTGATATTGCGGCTAGGGTTTAAGGTGGTTGAGGAGTTGGAGATTAAGAATGAGGTATCAAGGATCTAACCAAGAAGTCTATGCTATTAGCTAGATCAAACACTTGTTGATTACTCATATCTTTGACAAGTTTGTAGCCCTTAACCGGGTAGGCCCAAAAGCCTCTAGTAAATCCTCTAACAAGGTGGTTCACATCTGTGGATCTAAAATCCTCTAGCAAGGTATTCTTTAATAGGACTTGTCTCCTAATAGAGATTGAGATTCCTAACAGGATCTATTCTAGTAAAGAACACTGTAAGACCTTAACCGGTCTGGTTCCTTTTCTGTAGATAGTTACTTGTGAGTTCCATCTCACCATGGTTTTTCCCATTTGGTTTTCCATGTCAAAATATCTTGTGTTATGGTGTTTGTGTTGCTGTGGGTGAATGCATTATTAGCTATTTGGTTTGCATGTTTGTTAACCGATTTGTCTATTAAACTATTTTACCGGTTTACTGCTAGTATTGCAAAGTGTTTAAGTGCAAAGGTTTTTGACATACTAATTCACCCCCCCCCCTCTTAGTATTCATCAACATCTACATATACTCAACATCCTCCTGATACGACAACAACATCTACTCAACCTCCACCTACCGCAACAACACAGGATCCAATTTTGACATCATCAACTACTACAATCCCTGTAACAGCATCGGTGTCAGCACCAACCGATATTTTTGCTACAAAATTAGTAACAACACCTCCAATAATAGAAGTATTGACTCCTACTATGGAAAAGGTGACTATTCATAATATCAAGTATGATTCTAATTAGGAGGATGAGAAGCCTATTGTACAATTGGTACAAAGGAAAACTAAGAAGAAGAAGTGAAAGAAATCTTTTCGGCTTGAGAAAAAAGAATAGGTAGATCCCATGGACATAGATGAGCAAAATATACAAGAGAAGAAACTAGCTAAAGAAGAGAGAGAACAAGATGAGCCTGAGGATGAGCATGATGAAAGATTAGTTCTAACTCCTAAGGACCAAGATAATTTGTTAAAAGAAATAGCAAATAAAAGAGAATTGAAAGAAACAGATAAAGCTGATAAAGGATTTGAAGGGGAAGTAAGTGACAAATTAGGAGATTTGCACAAACATCAGTAGTTGAATATTGATATCACTCTCTAAACCAGCCAAGTTCAACGAGGTACGTCAACCCAAGGTGTGCAAATTCCTGAACAATAGGTGGAAGAGAAAGATGAAGAAGAAGAGAAATTAGAAAAGGCACACAAGGTAACTACAAAGATTGTGTCACATGAAGGTGATAAGGATGAAGACACTCCACAATGGTAAACCTTCACCTTTGAGAAGAAGAAGAAAATAGTATTGCCAAAAATCACCTTGCAACAAGCAATCACTAAAGAACCAAGGAAAACAAAGAAGGCAAAGACTGTGCATCATATGTCTAGAATCGGTTCTAGTGAGGTGATTGCTAATATTGCAGTTCATGTACAAGTTGAAGGCTAGATCTCCTCTTAATACCAAGTTTCACAAGTAAAATTGGGTAAGCAGACCAAGTGGGGAGAGTTGGATACGTTGGAACTTGCTACCTGTGTGGTGAGGAGAAGAATAGAAAAAGAGCACATTTCTCACTCAGAGGTTAAGGCAGAATTAGAAAAATACAAGTAGTTGTAGACACCTAAAAATGTCTCATTAATTCTACACTAATTATTCGTCTATTTAATTAAGTAGTTCTTTAATTATTTGATTAAATTAAATATTTCTTCTAATCATCACCCTTGACTATTACTAATTATCAAATTTCTATCATTTCATCATTTAATCAATTAACCCTATCTCAATTATTAATTAAATATTAATTATTTAATTAATTATGATTTATTCCTTAGTTAAATAATATTTATTATGTAATTAATTCAATCTCTTAAGTTTAAATAATTTCATTTAAAAAATTTAAATTAATTAATTAAATTCCTCCAATTCCCCAAATTATAATTCCAATTAATTTCATCTAATTTCATTTCATTTTCCCCCAAGTTTGAATTTCACTTCATTTCAATTAATTTCATTTCTTCCAAATTCACATTTCACCAAATCTGAATTTTAGTTAATTTCATGTGCATTTCAGCATTCAAATGACCAAATTCAAATCCAAATTGAAAATGACAATCAAATTCAATTTCAAAATCCTACAGCACATGCTAAAATCAGAACTGATTGATCAAATCAGTTGTCTAATCAGTTAACTCAGTTAACTCATCAATCATCCTTTTTAACTCTCAATCACCTTTTTCTGACTAATCCATTCAGTCATCTCCCTAGTCAATTTAGTCTATTTATCAATCAATTGAATTTACTAGACAATCTATTTAGTTCACTCTCCAATCTATTGAGTTAACAAATCAATCAACTCTATTAACTAATCAATCAATTTTAGTTATCTATCAATCAACACTTGAGTTCTATTTCTCACCCCCTTTGTGTTGAAAATCTATAAATTAAACATCATTTTCTCAATTCAAGCTAGAATCACATAATCATAGTCTTCAAAATTGTTGTTTATCTTATGCAGGAAATCAAGTGCAATACCTGAGAGCCACCTACATTAATAGCAATGGAGAAGAGCAATGGAAGCCTTGTTATTTCAATTGAGGGATCTTTTAATTAGTTTCATTTCATAATTCAATTGATTTTGCATTATTCCATTGTAATTTAGGAGTAATATTGATTAGATTAGAGTTGTGATTCACTCTCTGATATTTGATTATGCAATTTATGCTTATTTTACCCCTAGAAACATTTGGTGAACCTGACGTGAAATCATTAATCTAACCTTCTCTTTCTATTTTGATTGATTTTGCAGATCCGTATGTGCACAAGAATCTTCAGTTCGCAATTGCATATGCAGAAATTCGCAATCGCCATCACATTACTTCACAATTTCTCTGATGTTGTACTGCAATTGCTAAAACAACTCACAATTGACTTAAAGGGTTGCAAAATTAAAAATTTCCTTGTTTCTTTATTGTGTGATCTTGCACACCTAACCTAGAAAAATATTAAATTCTGGAGATTTCCTATTTTTTGCATAAAATGGTTCTAACCCAATGGCAGGAAAGATGAGTTTCAAATTTTCAGGTGCAAGGAAGGTAAAACAGCATAGGAGACAACAAAGGACATATCAAAGGCTCTTAAAGGCAAAAAGGGAGCTCCGTGAAATCAAAGAAAAAGAGGAGATTGCTCAATATCACATAAATATCCATCATTTCTTAGCCAAGTACAAATTTTACGATGGCATTGATGTGATGGCTCGAGTGGTGTGGGATAATATCATTGCAGAATAATCCTTCTATCTTCTATCTTTTTCTATTGTTTCTTAAAAATTCAAAAACAAAAAAAAATAAAATTAATTTTACTGATGAGCAATTGATCTTATATCAATTCACAATTGATCAGTCATCACATTGCAATTGCTTAAATAGTAATTTATAATTGATGATACATCAATTTACAATTGATCTGACATCAATTCACATTTTCTTTGTAGGTAAGTTGCAATTGTTAGATTAGATGTTTCTCTTTTTGTCCTAGTTCAATTCTGGTTTTTCTCAGAATTTGTTTCTATCTGTAAAAAGACAGCTTTGTAATTGGAAAATTAGGCTGGGTAGCCCACCATGTGCTTACTAACATCATTTTCTGTGGGGGTAGCTTAGAAACACTTCAATTTGGTGCTAATAAAATAAACCACAAAAAAACTTGTCTTCTTTTTCACAATTGCGGTGAAAGTTAAAATTGAACCCCATGCTTTTTTGGAGCAACATCTCCAAATAGATTAGAAAATCATTGCGATAAAAGGTTAAAAAGAACCCTTTTTTTAATGTCTTCGAAGGGATAGGTAGTATGCTCTCCCCTTCAATGGGTGATCAAAATTCCAGACTCTCTTCTTTCATGCTTTCATTTATTTCTTGCAATTAAATCCTTTAGAAGGCCTTCCCTCCTGGGTTGCCCTTAGGGCGCCATTAAGGCCGGTGAGAGGGGAACGACCTAAGTGGCAACAACTAAAGTCAAGTAATCTAAGCCACTATAAATAAATACGTATGTGATGAAAATCATATGTGACGAGTGTTACATGTTGTCGCAACAGCATTATGCCTCCCTTAGTGCCTATACAGTATGTTAAAATTTATAGAGTGTAACCTCTACAAACTAGGAGACCTCCCTCAATAGAGTGTAAAATGCTACTGATTGTGACCACTCGAATGGAACCCTATCTAAACACCTTAAAAATTAGAAGCCTAGTTGAGTTAGTAACCAGACACTTGTTTTATCACAGTGCAAGGGTGGGGAGGAATTCGCCCTCAAGACACTCACCATATATCTCCCTAGATAACAAGCCAATTGAGGAGCAATCTTCTTTGGTCTAATTTCCAGAAAAAGGCAACAAAACGGGCACACCTTAGGGTGTGACGGGGTTTCTTGAGTTGACGGAGTATCAAGATGTGGGTTGTGGTAATAGTTGTGACCTTTTGACCTTAGGAGAGTTTGTCTGATGTGACATTGAATTGCCCCAATATATCAAAAACAAAATGAGATCTTGAGAAAGATCCCAACATTCATAGAATTTTAAAAAAAAATCCTTAAACAATTGTTCTTTTCATGGTTTTATTATTTTGATGTGATTGTTGTGTCCTTTGCTACACTTCACCAAATTCAAACATTCTAAGAAACAAATCACAACCTCAACCAAGTCAAGTTTCAAGGTTCAACAAGATCAATCAAAACCTTAACAAAGTTTAAGTGTTCAACAAGATCAAACAAACCTCAACAAAGATAAGTGTCAACATTAACATCAACGTCAGATCCAAACCTTTGCACAAATTCAAAGATGATATACATGTTACTTTCATGTGATCTTAGGTCCTAGGAATTCAACTCATTCAGAAGTCTCGTTAGAATCATCACATAAAATCCTTGCACAAGTCATTTCATCAAGTTTTCATTCACTCACTTAATTTAGTGTTGCATTAGAGTATAGGAATCATACCTAAGTCCATGGGTATCAGAGGAGATGGATAATTTCCATTCGAACAACGCAATATTGGGCCAAGCAATGACCAGTTAGCAATAATTGATGGTTTGGATAACCTCGCTTGGGAGGTAAGAGTCAATCATGCCCAATATGACACAGTTGAGACCGTCATAGATTATGAAATCCGGAAGATTGTTCATCTTGATGAGAAACTAAGGAAAAAGATATAAAGAGTAGCTTAGAAATAAGCCATTAGACAATTGGTAGAAAAGACCATAGCAACATTTATAAAGCCTTGTTAAAAAAGCAAAGTGTCAATCATTTCTAGGGTCTGCATAGTCTGCATAGTAGTCTTCAACGTATGGGTCTAAAAGGAAACGATAAATTCTCATTTGAGCAACCTTATCTTGGGCCAAACAACATTCAATTAGAAATAATTGACGGTTTGAATATCATTTCTAAGGAATTAATAGTTTTTCAAGACCAATACGACATAGTCCAAGTTGTCATAGATGATGAAGTTCGGAAGTCAGTACAAATAGACATAGACCTCAAAAATTGAATCAAAGAAGAGGTAGAATTAGAAGCTTTTCATCAATATGCTGAAAATCTTGTGTTCAAATTTCAGAATCCTTGATAGCAAGTCATCATTCATAGATTGCATTGTCTGCACTTTAGTATTTAGGAGGTCATAGAACCATACTTAGTTGCATTTAATTGAGTCTTGAATACACATCTTAGAGAGTCAAGATCACTTTGGAACAATATTCATGCCATTAACATGTGCTCAAAAGGAAAAACATCAGATGGATCCTAACAATGACCCCTTGGTGAACCCCACATGGAATATGGATCTATTCACTCAATAACAAACATAGGGTCACACACCCGTAACACTATCAACAAACATAAACAAGATGCCTTCCATTGATGAAATACAACATAATTTGACAAAATAAGAATTGGAAGCAGCCCAACAAGATCATGTGGTGCTTATTATTCTCAATGCTCTCATCAATAATGATAGAGACAAATATCTTGCTCTCTTAGTCCAGAATGGGGCCAAGTTACCTCCAGGGGTAAACATTTCAATGATATTATCGCAAGGTGTGATATTGATGTTGAACATAAGATGCCACTGAGAGGGGGGACTGAATCAATGATTTCTAAATCCTTTAATCCTTTTACCTCCAAGAGAGATTATCTATTACCAACCTAAGGAACAAGCAAACTTACCGGTAAGATAAAGCTAGACAACACAAATCAACCACACAAAGGGCACATCACATAACACTGATATATATGAGGAAAACCCAAGATGGGAAAAACCTTGGTGAGATGTGTTGTTGGAGTCTACTGCTCCAATCTAGCCTCACAATGAAAACCTTCAGTTACAACATTTAGGGCACCAACCCAAGGAGTACCACTCCTTTAGGACACCAATCCAAGGAGCACTGACCCCTGATTTAGGGTACCAACCCAAGGAGCACCAACCTCTGCACCAAGCTCAAACTCAGTGATTACAATGCCATATTTCAAATATAAAAGTTAATACCTAGTTACAAATGTTTTCTAAAACCTCTGCAATCTTTCTTCCTGTTCTACTCTTCTCAACCAGTCTTCCTCTGCTCTTTTCTCTGTCGGTTCTCTTCTCACTCAAATCCTCCTCTCCTTCACTCTCTGTTGCAACCTTATTGGTTCAACCTCCACCTCTTCTCTGTTGGTACTCCATTCTGTCAAATGCACTATTGCTTTCTACCACCGGTACTCTTCACTCTGATCTTTGTCGATCTTCACCTTATTGGTCAAGCTCTGCTCAGATCTTGCCTTGTTGGATCTTCACCGACACTCCCACTTCACTGCAACACCTTCTCTACTTTTTTACATGTTATAGCACCATCAGTTTACACCACTGCAACTCACTTTGCAGTTTACCGATCACTCTGACCTTGTCAGTTAAGCCTTTGGTAAACCCTCTCACCGGTTGCACCTCCAACACTTAGTCTCTATGATCTTCGATGAAGTCTCTGATTGGTTGGATCTCTACTACTTTTTCACATTGCACTCTTCAACATCTGGTACCTAATAGTCTAGCAACATCATCAATCATTCTCCGTCATGAGTCATCATACTTATACTTGAGTTTTCCTGTCATGACTGACATTCAAACTTCTGGCTTGCTAGGGTTTCTTCATCGGCCCCAAGGCAAACCAAATCCAATTAGATCTTTGTCCATAGATCGACCACCTACAACAGATCAATCAGACTCCGCCAATCCTACTACGTTCAAAACATGTTTTCCCTATTTGACAAACACGGCACCTTCTTTGGTCTGCACATGTCAAACACCTATGAAGCGATCACATAGATAGCTTCAACTACCCCTGATCATCACTTGGACACTTAGCCTCGATCATGAAGTCACCAAATCAGATCTTTTTCCTTTGGTCAATCTTGAGCCACACTCTTCTTCTCTCGACCTGTGAAACATGCTATCGACATTAATGTTGACCAGCCACCACCTACTCCACTGACAACTCTTCACTGACCTTTTTATGCATGACCCCTGTCTCCTACATGTCATTATAGTTGGCATCCACCTCTGCTAAGTCTTCTTTGTCGGTCCAAACAAGATCACCAACCAACCACACAATCGGGTTCATCTACCAGTTCACAGACCCTGTCAGTTTTACCCTCACCGATCTGCCATCAACTTTTCACTTTGCTTCTCTTTTGGTGGAGCACCTAAACTAGTCAGCACACTTGCTAACCTACCTTATGATCACCTTTATCAAATGGGAGACTTCTACATCTTCACTTTGGCAGTATTACTGGTGGACATACATACCGGAAAACACCCTAATGATGTCATGTCATCAACCTTCAATATACTCCATTTGTCTACATTTGCTCAAACTTGCCTTCTTCATCAATAAATAGATCATTGTTCTTGCAGATCAGTGTTCTCATTTTCATCTGATGAGATCTTTTTACTTGTGCTCTATCATGTATATTGGTAGCCCTGGTTAGCAGTGGACACTACATTTGTCTTCATGTCGATAACATGCATGATAATCATCATGCAAGAAGTCTTCAACTATCATTGCACCAACCTAAATATTCATTCTGGTTGCACTCTCTATTTGCAGTTGAACCTTTCCTTCTTCTTCATCTGATAGCTTCTCTTCTTAGCTGATTTGTCAAAGTGACAAACTCATCATCTTAACTCTTCCTTCTCTATTCTGGTAGCATATCATGCCTTCTCTACAGATCTAATGCTTATCTCTGATCTCAAACTCTAGAGGCTTCCTCATCTTCCACTTTGGTCATCTGGTGTATGCATAAAATCACCCTCTATTTGCAGTTGAACCTTTCCTTCTTCTTCATCTGATAGCTTCTCTTCTTAGCTGATTTGTCAAAGTGACAAACTCATCATCTTAACTCTTCCTTCTCTATTCTGGTAGCATATCATGCCTTCTCTACAGATCTAATGCTTATCTCTGATCTCAAACTCTAGAGGCTTCCTCATCTTCCACTTTGGTCATCTGGTGTATGCATAAAATCACCCGTCTTGGCTTACTCTAGTTGTCTTATCCCGGGGAGTCATGATGAATGCCATGTATACTATGGGATAAGAAAGGTATTACTACTTACCAGTGGGAAAGGATCTATGTCACCTACTGGTATTAATGTGACATCCCTGTAGCATCCTAAAATTGTGACACTTGCAATTTCGACTGCATTTGGGTCTTCACGACGGCGACGCAACGTTGAACTTGAATGGAGACCCCGAAACTTGTTCATGACACCAAAAACTGCATTTTTCTGCACCCTGGCCTGATCCCTCCTTGCACCCTACTGTCCCGGGAGGTGGGACCATGGCGCCTAGCACCCTAGTTCTTCAGGACTAGGGCGCCTAGTGCCCTGGTCCCCCAGGACCATGGCGCCCAGCGCCCTGGTCCCTGGCCCTATTTTGGGCCCAGTCTCTTATGGGGCTTCGGGTCTTTAAGTTTGCAAATTGGAAAATAATGTTTCTTGGTCGGCCTAAGGTCGGGAAAATCAGTCTATCAGCCCTAATTGACAAGTATATAAACTACATTTCCTCTCCCATTTGAAGAGGTCAAAAAGAGAAGGACATGTGTGAGCAAGACGCGGAAGCGATATTCAAACATTCAAGCATTCAAACATTCAAGCATTCCTTCAAGCAATTGATCATTCTAAGTCTCCATTCAAGGCTAAGTGTTGCATTCAAGACAAGGATTCAACCATTGAAGAGGAGATCACATACAACATACAACATACTACATACATTACACCTTCGTATGTAAGAATACAAACATTCTTACAACAAGGTATCAATACTTGTTTACATTACAAACATTTACATTTACAGCATTCTCATTTCTTGGTTAATTCCAAAACCGGGGTTTGACCTAAAGGCAAACCCCTCATCCCTAACCCCCCAATCATCCTCTCTTTTCTATGTGTAGGTTGCAGGTACATGGCTGTAATTGAAGATCTGGAATCCTTGTGCAGAGATGAATAGATCCCCCTTCGTTTCGCGGATTTTTCGGAGGACCGTGTGCACGCCGGGCGCCATCGTCCCATCAAATTTCGCTCAAATTTGTAGAACAGCACCATCTTGACATTTTACTGCTAATTCCAGGTCCGCACCTTCATCCCATATCCCTATCTCTGTTTATAAACGAATCTTTCCTACTTTACATGCATTCCTAGTTCAATCTTTCTATCTACATTCTTTACAAAAGAGGGTATCCTTGATGTCTTAACCCTTGAAACTCATATAGAATCCAATCTTACATTGCGTGGGATTGGATCTTGTCGGTTTCAACCCCTCTTTTGAATGTAAAGTCTCTCCTAAGTGAAAACCATCAACCCTAGTGACTCCCCCTTCTCTCTCCTCGGAATTGGGGAGGGGAGAACAACTAGAGTTCGATTTTTCCGCTTTACATTTTGGTGAACCCGATGTGAACATCCTCATTCTGATTATTCATGGTTAGATCTGAAAATTTTGCTTTCCTAATTATATTTCCATGTTTGATCTTTTGCAAATTTGTTGATTGCATAAAAACCCTAAAATTTTCTTTTTAAGTAATTAAACTTGTGAAATGTTTAATTGTTAATGCTTGTTTCAGATCTACCCTTCTATTGCAAATTGTCAATTCATATTTGTGCTTTAATTCTGAAAATTAAGTGGTTAAATGTCAAAACCCTAATTTTTAAAACGTTCTTGATTCAACCTTTGACTGATAATTTCACTAATCAAAACACCTCTAAATCAGCTGTAATTTTGGATTCCGCAATAAAATCACAACATCTTTCATCCCTGAAAATTTGGAAAAAAGTTGCGAGGACAGTGTGCACCCCGAGCGCCATCGTCCCCGACATTTTTTCCGAAATTTCGGGAGCTAGATCTTACTGTATTTTTCTGCTAAAATCCAGAATTTTGGCTGATTTTATCAATTTTAACACTTTCAAAATTAAAGTCAAAGTTGGTCTAGCGATTGCTTGGATTGAGGCTTCTAATCATTCAAAAAATTGTTAAAATTGAAATTCATATCAAAATTGTGTTTCTTACTACCCTAAATTTGAAAACTGTGTTGGCATTCATTCGAAATTTCAGCCCTTTATTCAAATTTTTACAATTTGTGACTTTTGAAATTAAGTGTTTAATTGCAACAACCTTGATTTCCATTTTCAAAATTCGAATTTTGCATGAAATCGAGTCAACTTTTAAATTTCAAAACTTGCATTGCTTTTGGTATTCCTTCTAAAATCATAAAATTCAAAATTTCAGTTTCCCCCTCTTTTTCAAGATTCAAAATTTACATTTTTCAACAATCTTGGTAGGGTTCAATTTTGAGATTGCAACTTTAATTTGGCCTATCTACAGATCATAAAATCACTCAATTTTTTCAGATTAGCTTTAAAATCATCATAACTTTCATCCCTGAAAATTTTGAAAAAAGTTGCGAGGACCGTGTGCACTCCGTTCGCCACAGTCCCGGACATTTTTTCTGAAATTTCGGGAGATTGTCCTGATTGCATTTAACAGCTTAAATCTAGGAGATTGGCTGATTTTATTGAAATTTTCTACCTCTAAAATTCAAAATCTTCTCTCTCTCTTTAGTGCATGAGTTTAACAACAATAAGCCCTACTTACACTATTCCCGTTAGACGAAGCCTTAGAATTAAGTCTTTCCAAGGTGTAATTACTGAGGAGATGGAACCTAATTTGAATGGCCTTTTTAACGATGACATGGGTAATTCCTCTAATCCTCTTAATGATGAAGAAGCTCTCCATGAGGTTTCTGTAGAACAACTTTCAAAATTGGATAACCAATTTGATGATTTTCAACAATGGATGTCTCAAGAATACCCTGATAGTGAAGCTCTTTCATTAATTGAGGGTCTAAAACGTATGGTTCAAAGTGATAAGAATGGAATTGATATTTTGCGTGGTATTGCACACATTGTGGATTCGAATGTGATGCCAATGAAAAGTTGTGCCGAAACCTTAGGTTATACACAACCTCCTACTCAAGTTAATCATTCTATTCCTTTGACAACTCCTATTGCTAGTATACCTACTTTTACATCAAACATAATGACTACTTCAATACAAGACATTCCTCCTATGATCACAAGTCATGGGGGCAATCCCTCTTCTTCAATCAATCCTCTTCCTTCATTCAATCCAACTTCTTCATTCATTCCTTCAATGAGTGTCCCTATTTCATCTCCACAAATGAACATGACGCAAGGAGGCAATTCATTTAACCCTTCCATTCCTCCTTGTAGTGTTCCTCCTTTCCAATCATCTCCTATGACTAACTATCATAGTGTCCCACCACCTTACTCTCTACCTTCTTTCAATAACATAACACATCCATCACAATCTAACACGTCTAATATGAACTCTTCGACTGAAGTGACCATTAACAATCTTGCACAAACTGTCTCTTCTTTACAGCAACAAATTGCCTCTATGAATCAATCTAAGTTTAGTGTGCCCACATTTGATGTCGCGAGCCCACTTTCTCTTGACATTGTTCGAGCTATTCCCCCTAAACATGTTGAAATTCCGCATTTGGAGCTTTATAATGGTAAAGGTGATCCTCTAACACATGTTAAGACCTTTCAAACAATATGTACTGATTTTGCTTATGACCAAAGGTTGCTTGCAAAACTGTTTACTAGAACATTAAGAGATAAAGCCCTACAATGGTATTTCTCGTTGCCTTCTTATTCTATTACTTCTTTCGAACAACTTGCAAATGCTTTTATTCAACAATTTCAAAACAATATAAGTCCTAAAGTTACTTTGATTGATTTAATGCATTGTAAACAAGGTGTTAAAGAAAAAGTGACTGATTTCATTGGTAGATATAAGCATTTGTATGCTCAAATTTCTTTTCTAGTACCTGACAATGACATTCAAAGAATCTTTATTTCTAATTTACAAGACATTAGAGAAAAACTTCTGTTTTCTGAGTTTACTTCTTTCCAACAGTTGTGCGCAACTCTTCACAATTATCAACTGACTGTGAGTCAAATGGAACAAGCAAATCCTATGGCTCCGAGTGATAAGGGTGATAGTAGTCAACAACCATTTGGGAAGTTTAAACCGAACAGAGAGTCCATTAAATTCAATGAAAACATCATCAACAACAATGTGAATGCAGCATCAGGTGTGCCTCCTATTTCTAAGTTTTTCAAGAAAGAAAGAAAGTTTACTCCTTTGAATGAATCATTGCATAGTATTATGAATAAGTTATTGGAACAAAATGTGCTTACTCTTCCTCCTATAAAGCAAATAGATCCTGCAAAGATTAATTCACCCTATTTTGATAACAAATCTTTTTGTCAATTTCATTGTCATCCTACGCATGATACTGAAAAATGTTTTTCTTTAAAGGGTAAAATTCAAGATTTGATTGATAATAATACCATCTCTATTTCTGGTGTGAATGATAAAGGCAACACATCTATAGCTCCTCCTAACCAAAATCTTCAGATTTTTACTGATCCATTACCTTCTCATACCTCTAATGCGATTGATACTACTGATTCCTCTGTCTCACCTGATGATCTTGTGTCCATGACTCTGAATGTGATTAACTTTGTAGAGCAGCAAAAAATCCCTAAAGAACCTTCCATCACATTTGATTCCAGTGAAACTATCAGGGCACCTGATGGTCCTTTATATATAGTTGCAAAAGTCAAGAATACACCTTGCCGTGGAGTGCTTATTGATCCTTCTTGTATGGTTAATATCATTACTGAAGAATTTCTTTTTACTTTGCAATTAAATCAAGTGATCTATGATGAAACAAATGTGGTTGTGAAACTATTTGATGCATTTTCTTCTCCTGCGATTGGTTCTATTACATTACCTATTGAGGTCCATAACAAATCCCTTGATGTGGACTTTGCTATTATTCCATCATCCGAACAATTTCGTGTGAAGCTAGGCTATCCTTGGCTATCTTCCATGAAAGCTATTGCTTCTCCTATTCACAAGTGTTTGAAATTTCCCCATAATGGTGAAGTTGTTACTGTCAATCATAGTCTCTTTAAACCAGCTGAAAGAACTTCTAGCGTTCCTATTGATTACTTTTGGCCTAAACAATTTCAATCTCTTCCTCCGCGAAGTGATCATCTTTTTAAATCTTATCAAAAGTCGAAGAAAGATATGATCCTATCTCTAAGTGAACCTAGAACACCTAAACTTGACATTCCTATCATTCTTGAGAAGGAAGTTCTTCCTTTGAAAGATAAAACTAATGTCTTTCCTCAAGAAGATTCCACCAATTCCTATGAATGTGACTATGCCTATATCTAATAAACTTCCTAAACGTAGACCTATACCTCCTCGTCATGATGGACTTGGTCTCCTTCCTAAACCGAATATTCCTCCTTTGTATGGAGCAGTTCCTCCTCCTTCCTCTTATGGAGAGAAGAGACCTTCCTCTTCTCCTATTGTTCAACCTAAGAGACCACAACCTAAACAACCAAGTGATAAGGATGAGAACATTCCTCCTCCTCAGTCTTCTCAACTTCCTACTAAGACTAGACAAAATCGTTCTACACGTGAACGCCGACGAAAGCATCGTCTTAGAGCTCAGGCGGCTACTTCTCAAACTTTGCAATCCCCAAAAACACCTTCAGCCAGTATTATTCCATTTTCTCCTCAGCTGACGATTGAGCCGAAATCTCCTAAACATAAGATGCATGATGGCCTTGATCCTGTGCGAGTTAAAGATCCTATTTTTATAAATCTTGATGTTGATATAGATGAAAATGTTATTCATGATGAAAATGTTATTCATGATGAAAATGTTACTCCTGTTCATTTTGATAGTGAACATGAATATGTTGATGTTGATAACCATCTATCTAACGAATTTTCTAAAGCACTTATCCTAGCTCCTAGAAAACAACACCGTGGCTTGGGATATGAACATAGCCGTTGTTTGGATCTTGTGATAGCTCCATCTGCTGTGTTGGATGTTCCTCCTCTAGCGTGTTTCCTACCTTCCCGAAATATTGATCAGCAAGATCGGGGGGTAGATGACGTGCTAGACTAGTTCATTAGCATAGCAGACTCTCTCCTCCTCTCTTGATCTCTTTTGTTACTTCTATATGTTATTCTCATTCTTCTATTTGTTGTCCTTTGTGTTATCTACTTGAGGACGATGCAAAACATTGAGATCTCTTTTGGTCTCTCTCATGTTGACTCCAAAGACACATGTGTTCCCTTCTTCTAGGTGACCTTCCTTGATTGGGGAATGAAGAACAATTATGCATACATACATATGATATACATGAATTATCATATAGCATATTGACCCCGAGGAAAGCGAAGTCACCTTGTGCTTTGTGTTTTGTGTCTATTATCCTTGGGCTTATCTCACACTTGGGGGCTAAATCCTTGTGATAACGTGCTCCTTTCTCATTTCTTATATGTCTCACTACCTTAAAGCAATCACCCTCGGTGAGGCATTTGTGATCGCTTTAACGTAGGGGGGCATACATCCCGTTCATATCTTTTCAAGATACTTGAAAATTTCTTGACAAATTTAGCTTTGCCTTGAAAATTTTTGATATCTTTCTTGCATGACTCGTAGTGAGGGAACCTTACTACTGACAGTCATGGTTCTCCCTCGTGATCTTCCCTTTTACTTTGTCAATCAAAGTCGCAAGATCCTTAGTCCACTGGGGGCTTGGTGTATCTTGCCTCCTTGACGTGGTGAAAGTCTCTCAATGTTGTTTCCTTGTACTTTACCGGAAGTATGAGCGTACGCTTATACTCCCGCTAAAGTGGGGGCTAAATGTAGCATCCTAAAATTGCAACACTTGCAATTTCGACTGCATTTGGGTCTTCACAACGGCGGCGCAATGTTGAACTTGAATGGAGACCCCGAAACTTGTTCATGACACCAAAAACTGCATTTTTCTGCACCCTGGCTTGATCCCTCCTTACACCCTGCTGCCCCGGGAGGTGGGACCATGGTGCCCAGTGCCCTGGTTCTTCAGGACTAGGGCACCCAGCGCCCTGGTCCCCCAGGACCATGGCGCCCAGCGCCCTGGTCCCTGGCCCTATTTTGGGCCCGGTCTCTTATGGGGCTTCGGGTCTTTAAGTTTGCAAATTGGAAAATAATGTCTCTTGGTCGGCCTAAGGTCGGGAAAATCAGTCTATCAGCCCTAATTGACAAGTATATAAACTACATTTCCTCTCCCATTTGAAGAGGTCGAAAAGAGAAGGACATATGTGAGCAAGACACAGAAGCGATATTCAAACATTCAAGCATTCAAGCATTCAAGCATTCCTTCAAGCAATTGATCATTCTAAGTCTCCATTCAAGGCTAAGTGTTGCATTCAAGACAAGGATTCAACCATTGAAGAGGAGATCACATACAACATACAACATACTACATACATTACTCCTTCGCATGTAAGAATACAAACATTCTTACAACAAGGTATCAGTACTTGTTTACATTACAAACATTTACATTTACAGCATTCTCATTTCTTGGTTAATTCCAAAACCGGGGTTTGACCTAAAGGCAAACCCCTCATCCCTAACCCCCCAATTGTCCTCTCTATTTTGTGTGTAGGTTGTAGGTATGTGGCTATAATTGAAGATCTGGAATCCTTGTGCAGAGACGAACAGATCCCCCTTCATTTCGCGGATTTTTCGGAGGACCGTGTGCACGCCGGGCGCCATCGTCCCGTCAACTTTCGCTCAAATTTGCAGAACAACACCGTCTCGACATTTTACTGCTAATTCCAGGTCCGCAGCTTCATCCCATATCCCTATCTCTGTTTATAAATGAATGTTTCCTACTTTACATGCATTCCTAGTTCAATCTTTTTATCTACATTCTTTACAAAAGAGGGTATCCTTGATGTCTTAACCCTTGAAACTCATATAGAATCCAATCTTGCATTGCTTGGGATTGGATCTTGTGGGTTTCAACCCCTCTTTTGAATGTAAAGTCTCTCCTAAGTGAAAACTATCAACCTTAGTGACTCCCCCTTCTCTCTCCTTGGAATTGGGGAGGGGAGAACAACTAGGGTTCGATTTTTCCGCTTTACAATCCCTAACGAGTAGATGCATCTTCAAATTGACATATGACTTGGTAGCTTTCCCATATGCCATCCTTGCTTACTGAAGCAGCACATTCTTTGTCAATATTCTCTTCAACTGGTGGGAGTCCTGTTGTATAACATCCAACTCTTATCGGTGGGCTGCACATGCTTCACCTCCAGTGTTGATGTGATTCTTGTAATATTCTGCCTCTTCATCACAATCGACATCCCAGCATGTTGCTCTCTTACAAAGCACATGCTTACCGGTTGGCAACCACTCAATGCCAACACATTACTTACTAGTCATCATACCATACCAGTCCCTAGTGCATGTCTTTAACACATGCCAACACTGACTTGTGTACCTGTGACCTGCAATACTAGCTGACATCAATGTCACCAATACACTTCAATTTCCCACACCGTTCATGCTATAGTAGTTGACATCAATGACAACACAATGCCAACAATCTCTCCCTTTGGCATTGATGTCAACACACATGAAGTATCCGATATACTACAGATCCTTTCTCCCCCTTTGACAACAATGGCCAAGGGTCTTGACAGCAGGTATACTGCAAGATCTTTCTTCCCCTTTTGTACTGGTTGCTTGTTTCCTTTTTACCACTCTTCTATGCAACCTCTCAACTAGAAGCACTTGAATCGAAGAATAGACACCAATCAATTTGACATATTCTCCCCCTGTGTAGGTAACTCACATCTCCCTGTATACTGATCCATGGTGCAGTAGCAATGACACTTGATTTCCTCCTGTGTCAAGTATATCAGGCACCAGTCATAAAATATGACTGTGAACTCCCCCTGAATCACAACCCTCCGGTCTTCATGTTATGTCAAGTCCTAAACCGGTACCCAAACTACACTTTGTACTGGTGGAAGTGAGCATCTATACATGTTGATGGTCTTTCACTTCCATGACATCCATTCCATCTTTGTGACATAAACATACCTGACCACAATGCCAAGTCACATTGACTCCATGTCAACTCTCACACTGGTTGACATCATGATGTCTCATACACAAGGGATCGACTACTAGTCCAACACACTATCATTTAGGACAACTTTTGATATCATAAGAGACATAAATTCATCTGTCTAGGCCACCTGAGCCACTATAACACAACTGGAACATATTCACCCACATATTCTTTAATACCGGTAACTGTCCCTACTAGTAACATACTCCACCTCCCAGTTTACTGTACCAATTCAATATCTCTGCTAATATACTTTGTCCACTGGCTCTCCTTCTAGTGTCACATCCCACTTTGACACTTGCAGTGGTGATCCATCTCGCCCGGTGTAAATGTGTATCCAAGATATCAATTGCACACATTATTTTATCTCAGCTTCTTCATCATATCGGTGATTGTCCATCCTTTCATTTGTCCTTCTCAACATATGGGGGTGAATTATCTAATCAACATATAGCTCCCCCTAAGGATCTACATCTCCTTTAAACTTTAGGACATATCACCTATGCATTGAGTGCACAGTGTTAGTCCATGGTCATGTTCTCTTCCTTCTTCCTCCATACCTGCTTGGACTCCCTCCTCTTCTCATTTGTATTCTTTGGATTAGGTCTCATCTTCTTCTACTGATAGGTCTTTGCTTTACCAGGTTCTACAATATAACTGAATATATTGCCATGGAATCATACTTCATTCATCCTAACTGGATGATTGGAAGATCTTCTATCAAACCGGTTTGATCTTCTTCTCAGAGTCATGTCATTGTAGTCTACTACCGGTTTAAACTGATAGCTTGATCTTTCAGGAGAATTTCTCCTTTGGGAATAGTTGTTATGCCAGGTGCCATGTGCATGAATCATCTTCTTCCTGCACTCACTACTTCTATGACTAGATCCATTGCAGTTATAACATATATAATTTACATTTCTTGAGGCATCAAATGGACTCTGGTTAGCATGACCAGGAGTGGGCTTATGCATGTTTCTACATTATAATGTTCTATGCCCAAATGCATTACATCTTCTACAAACTAAATTGTTATTCCTAGGAAGAACACCTTTTCTATTCCTAGACATCTTATTGCATTCCTCTTCCCTATGGCCATATCCTTTACAAGCAAAACAATAACCAAAGAATGGAGACATATTACTTACAAATTCATTTTGCCAAACATGAGGTGATTGGACCGGTTTGGCTTCTCCACTTCTACTTCTCTGGGGTACTGCATATCTTTGTCTTCCACGGGTGGGGAGTCTCTTAGGCTACCTTCTTGCATTCTTGTTTCCAGTGAACCTATCTTCTCTCATCTTTCTTTTTCCTTTAGGATCTATAATATTTCTTCATGTTGCACTGGTCTTCATTTTTAGCCTCAAGTCCTCACCGGTTGTAGCTAGGTCAACCTTCTTTGTTGGTGCACTTTGGACTATGAAAGTATAACCCTTGTTATCTCCATTAGAGGAGACAAATTGAATGTCCTTATGAGAGACATCCTCACTCGTGGATCATTCATTGACAGCATATCCTAATCCTCCAGGTATCCTTGGTGTGTTTTTGTTTACTCAACATTTTGTCCAAGGCCTCAGTGCTACCATCATACCGGATCCTTACCTTGAGCTCATTTTGACACTTCTCGAGGTCTTTCTTGATGTTCTCCATTTCTCCTTTTAGGTCCTAACATTCTTTGTCCTTTGTCTCCACTTCTAATTGGATTTCCTCACGTCTTCTCTCCTTAGCATCAAAGACTGATTTCAATTCACCAGTCAATCCTTTTGCCTCTTCTAGTTGAGATGTCAATATGCAGATATTATTATTTGATTATTTGAGGCATATTCTCAACCGGCTACATTCTATATGAACTATTTTTTATAATTCTTCAGTTCATTTCTAACATTTTGTAGCTCTTCTAGTGCACTTAATAGTTCTTCTTCAAGGTCAACTTCTGCTTCATCCTCACTATCACTCCTAAACACATCTTGTCAGGGAGGTTTATCTACATTGTCACCTTCTGATGTGTGCTCCTCACTTTCTGCATCTTGAGCCATAAAGAGGTGATTTTCTATTGGCATTGAGTTGTCATTGATGTCAACCTGTATTGTAGGCTACCAGTAAAGGTATGTCACCTGATATGAAGAAGATTGAACTGACATAAGGAATATTAACATGAAACTGATATGGTGGAAGACAAGTAGGTTTTGAGACTATTAGTAACATCACCGGCAAGAGGTGATATGAAGTTGTGTGTTGGCATGACAAGTTGTAGCCGGTAGGAAGGTTGACTGCCTATTTATGATGAAGAGAAAGAATGTTAAAATGATCACAAAACACTAGAGGTGAAGATGTGCTACAGGTGTAGTGTGCACTACTGGTTAGAAGAAGGAGAAGGTCTCACTGGTAAGTGCTTGTGCCGGTATGAGTTTGTTGAATGATCAAGTGTAAACCAATCTTGTATCGGTGAGTTGAGTCTATGCCAATGTGATGTCATATGCAGCTGAGGTGGCAAGCATGCAGAGGTTGGTGAAGTTTCCATCGACATGGTTGTTGGAACAGATAGTTGACATTATTGAAACAACCATAAATCACGGGTCAATAATAGATTGATGTGGCTCGAGGAAGAATGAATGCCAGAGAATGATCAGGGAGTTGTTGGCACCTAGATAAAAGAAAATAAATCATATTGAAAGAGGACCTTGAGAACGAAACAACTGGTTCATAAATGAGTCGACAGATTTCAAGGCCAAAAATCATGGTTGGGATGGCTATCTTTAGAAAATATGCATTGGATGTTGAAAAAGGCGCACATATGCACTCCTCCAATGCAGGTGATCGATCCAAGGTAGATTGGATCAGATCTTATGAAGATTTGGTTGGGAGAAGGAAACCCTTACCGCCTTTAGTTTGAATTGATTTATGGTGGGAAAGTTCAAGAATAAATATGATGAATTGAGACTGCGATCGGTGCTTCTCAAGTGTGAAGGAGTGAGCATAGAATGCAGAGGTGACAAATCGGCAAAATTTGTACCTAATAAAGTGTGATCAAGTGTGAGTTGAATTGGGAAGACATTGTGAGAGGGGACTTAGCAAAGTTAGAATCAGCAGCAAAGCAAAGTTGCGGAGTGGGTGGAGAAAACACAGACTGGTAACGTTGAAACTGATAGAGAAAAATATTGTAAGGTTGCAAAACTTCTTTTGCAACAGAGATCTCATTTTGTATTTAAAATCTTCATATTGCTTTCACTGAGTTGATGCTTAGTGCAAGGGTTGTAGCTCCTTTAGGCTATAGCCTATAAACAATGTAGGTGTTGGTGCTCCTTTGAGTTGGTGCTCATAAATTAGGGGTTGGTGCTCCTTAGGTTGGTGCCCTAAAATTATATTAAGATATTTTACATTGTGAGGCTGGATTGGAGAAGAAGATCTCTAGCAGCTATTCTCGCTGAGGTTTTTCTGACATTGGGTTTTCCTTGTATATCTGGTGTTGTGTGATGCATTCTTGTGTATGTGTTACATTGATGTTATAGAAAATCCTTTCACACACTTAGTTTGCACTATTTGACATAACAGTTAGCACTCAATTTGTTTTATATATTACTGGTATACCCTTGTTGAAGAAAAAGTGTTTAAATCACTGATTCACCCCCCTCTTAGTGATCCATTGTGTCCAACAGTTTACTCTTCATCATTTTTGCTGCTACTAACAGAGCTACCTTCATCATCTACAAACACATGTGCTTCATTTCTTTTCTTGTTTCCACAAACTGGTTCTACAGTGCAAGGTTCATTGCCATAAAGTTTATTCAATCTGTCCCATAGGCTTTTAGCAGATCTGCATTTGTCCACCTATGAGGAGACATCACCGATAGCCCACTAAGTATGGCCTCCATAGCTTCATCATTACATTTGTTTCTCCTTTCTTCTTCAGGACTGGAGGGAGGACTAGGTTTACCAAGGCATCCATTTACTGTTGACATCCATACATCAAACCTAAGGGAGGACAGGTGGACTTCCATCCTATGACTCCAAACAGAAAATTTTGAACCATCAAACACTAGAGTAGGGGGTGACACTAAACAGACCATTGTGCTCAAATACCATAACCTACCCAAGCTAAAGAAATCTTATCAACTGGGAACCTAGGCTCTGATACCAATTATTGAACACAAGATGCGACTGAGAGGGGGGGATGAATCAGTGATTTCTAAATCCTTTAATCCTTTTTACCTCCAAGAGAGATTACCGGTTACCAACCTAAGGACTAAGAAAACCTACCGGAAATATAAAGATGGACAACACAAATCAACCACACAAAGGGCACATCACATAACTATTGGCTTGATGATGATTGTAATGTATTTATCACTTGTTGTCATTGATGAAACACTCACACATATATATAATAACATTGACTACAGGTGTAACTTCAATTGGTTTACACTACCAACTAGTATGTTTAAGGTCTATCTCTAACCGGTACCTTGTGTCAACCGGTATGTGCCTATGAGATAACCTATGATAACACTAAGTTGGCATCAGAATCAGGATGAAGATGAAGAAGAAGATCCAGTGGAAGATTACATAACAATGATTCACTAGTTTTATCCCAACCGGTATTAAACTGCTCTAACCAGTATCTATTTTTGTGATGAGTTACCAGCACCGTTTGTTTGGCAGTCATTTTTGTGATGAGTTATGATTACATGTCTAGATTCACTGCACCTAGGAAATTGTGTTCCTATGGCCGACATAAGGTTTGTATGTCTATTTAAAGACATCATAGAGAATCATTTTGATGATGAGAGAAAGAGAGTTGTTATGTGAAAAGAGTGAAAAAGCTTTTGTTGAGAAGCGATAAGTGTTAAGATGCAAAGCAGTGTTGAATGTACTTAGAAGGATCTGACCAAGCAAGTTTTGTGCTACTCAGAATAGATCAATCTATTCTTGTTGTTTTCTAACCATTACAACGGATTCAAATCCCTTAACCGGGTAAGCTCTAACAAGATTCATTGTACAAATCATCTGACAAGGTGATCCATTAGTTTGGATTCTCAAATCCTCCAACGAGATTACTCCTAACAAGGTAGTACTCTTAACAGGGTATAAGCTTCTAATTAAGCTTGGAATCTTTAACAAGATTCGTTCCTAGCAAAGCTCTTTGTAAGACCTTAACCGATCAGTTTTCTATGACTACAGATAGATAACTTGTGAGTTCCATCTCACTATGGTTTTTACCTATTTGGGTTTTCCACGTATAAACACTTGTGTTATGGTGGATGTTCTACTTTATGTGGATGTTGTTATTTCATTTCAGATAACATGTATTTTGTTTAGCTACTTGGTTAACTTCATCTTCTGGTTAGTGTTTAAAGTAGTGTGTGTTTTGGTGTCGCTGATTCACCCTCCCCCCTCTCAGTGCTTTTCAAGTCCATCAATAACACCGGTATATACGAGGAAAACCCAATATGGGAAAAACCTTGATGAGAAGTGTTGTTGGAGTCTACTGCTCCAATCTAGCCTCACAATGAAAACCTTTGGTTACAACATTTAGGGTACCAACCCAAGGAGTACCACTCCTGCTTTAGGGCACCAACCCAAGGACCACCAACCCCTACACTGAGCTCCAACTCAGTGATTACAATGCCATATTTCAAATACAAAAGTTAATACCTGGTTAAAAATGTGTTATGTAACCTCTATAATATTTCTTTCAGATCTACTCTTCTCAACTGATCTTCCTCTACTCTGCTCTCCTTGTTCTCTTCTCACTTAGATCCTCCTCTCCTTCACTCTCTATTGTAACCTTACTGATTCATCCTCCACCTCATCTTTGTCGATAGTCTATTCTATTAGATGCACTGTTGCTTGCTAACACTGGTATTCTTCACTTTGGTCTCTATCAATCTTCACCTTACCGATCAAGCTCTACTCGGATCTTGCCTTGTTGGATCTTCACCAAGACTCCCACTACACTACAACACCTTCTCTACTTTTCTATAGGTTCTAACACCAGTAGTTTACACCACTGCAACTCACTTTGCAGTTTATGGATCACTCTGACCTTGCCGGTTAAGCCTCTGCTAACCCCTCTCACGAGTTGCACCTCCAACCCTCAGTCTCTAATTGGTTGGCTCTCTATTGCTTTTTCACATTGCACTCTTCAACATCTAGGACCTAATCTTCTGGCAACATCATCAATCATTCTGTCAAGAGTCGGCATACTTATACTTGAGTTTTCCTACCATGACCAACATTCAAACTTTTGGCTTGCTAGGGTTTCTTCATCGGCCCCGAGGTAGACCAAATCCAATTAGATCTCTATCCAGAGATCACCACCTACAATAGATCAATTAGACTTTGTTAATCCTGTTGCATTCAGAACATGTTTTCCCTATTTGACAAACACAACACCTTCTTTGGTATGCACATGTCAAACACCTATGAAGAGATCACACAGATAGCTTCACCTACCCCTGATCATCACCTAGACACTTGGCCTCAATCATGAAGTCACCAAATTATATATTTGTCCTCTGATCAATCTCGAGCTGCACTCTTCTACTCTCGACCCATGAAACATGCTATCGACATTAATGTCGACCAGTCACCACCTACTCCATCAACAACTCTTCACCAACCATCGTATGCATGACACCTATCTCCTACATTTCATCATAGTTAGAATCCACCTCTACTAAGTCTTTTATGTCGGTCCAGATAAGATCACCAACCAACCATACAACCGGGTTCATCTACTGGTTCACAAAACTTGTCAATTTTACCCTAATCGGTTTGTCATCAACCTTGCACTTTGCTTCTCTTTTGATGGAGCACCTTAACCGATTAGCACACTTGCTAACCTACCTTATGATCACCTTCATCAGATGGGAGCCTTTTGCATCTACACTTTGATAGTATTATCGGTGGACATACTTACAATAAAATAGCTTGATGACATCTTTTCATCAACCTTCAATATACTCCATCAGTCTGCATCTGCTCAAACTTGCCTTCTTCATCAATAGACCAGTCATTGTCCTTGCAGATCAGCATGCTCATCTTTATCAGATGAGAGCTTTTCACTTATGCTCTATCCTACATATTGCTATCCTTGGTTATCAGTGGACACTACATTTGCCTCCATATCAGTAACATGCATGATAATCATCATGCAAGAAGTCTTCAACTGTCATTGCACCAACCTTCATCTTCATTCTAGTTGCACTCTTTGTCTGGAACTGAACCTTTCCTTCTTCTTCATCTGACAGGTTCTTTTTTTAGCTGGTTTATCAAAGGACAAACTCATCATCTTAACTCTTTTTTCTTTGTTTTGGTAGCATATCATGCCTTCTCTGCAGATCTAGTGCTCATTTCTGATCTCAATGTAGACATCTAAAAATGGTCAACGCTTGCGGAGTCATATTTTAACATTTGCGCATTGCCTTATTTTAGGGTTTTTTGCGTCGCATTAACATTTCTTCTATGTTGTGCACTTGGTCTTTATCATTTGTGAGCATCGAGTCTCTCTTCTGCATTCTTCATCTGTCTCACTTTCGAATTTGGTCTTATCGATAACAATCTTCAGTCATGATTTTGGTCAATCTTATCCTGGCGCATCAATGTGCATGCTCATTTGGCATATTTTGACATCGTCAATTCGATTTCATTTTGGACATCGTCAATCCTAATCGATGATAGAATTAGATTTTTGTCCTCTTTTCAATCTCGTCAATTTTGCGATTGATTTGTCGTCGATCATTGTCCTCTTGTCAATCTCGTCAATTTTGCGATTGATTTGTCGTCGATCATTGTCCTTGTCAATCTTGTCATCTTGCGATCGATTCGTCATCGATCCTTGTCCTTGTCATTTTGCGATCGATTTGTCATCGATCGTCGTCCTTCTCAATCATGTCAATTTGGATCAATTAGTCAGGATCATGATCGAGTCAACATCAATTATCTTTTGTCAAGACCTAATTGTCGTCCTTGCATTTCTAATTCATCTTCTAAGGTTTTATGATTTATTCATTTTCCCTTTTAGGTTAAATAATTTATTTATTTATCCTAAGTCTTCTTGTCACAATTAAATATTTATTTAACTGGCTATTTAATTCCTCCCTCTTTTTGTGAATTAATTAATGAATGAAGAATTATTAATTAATTTACCTAATTTTCCAATTTACCTAGTTTCTCCTAATTCCTAATTTTCTAATTTCTCCTATTTCTCCTAATTTCATGGGAATGACATAGCAAATTTGTCATAATTTGTCATAATTTGTCAATCAATCAATTTTGCATAGCAACCTTGTCAATTTTGTCATAATTTGTCAATCAATCAATCTTGCATAGAAAGTGTCAATTTTGTCATAATTTGTCATATTTGTAATTCTTGATTTGAAATTTCCTTTCAAATCTCTTCATGCTAATCTTGTCATCTCTCCAATTTGTCTATAAATTGGATGAATTTCTTCAATCAAAGGATCCCCGAATCAATCACGCTTCTAGTATTCTTGTGCTACTGTCTTGTCAATCTTGCTTTCACATTATGCTTATGCATTTGAAGGTGAGATCCACAAAACAAAGCAATTTGAAGGAGAAAGAAGGACAATGGAGAATCATGGAGGAGACATCCGCATTTGTGATGGTTTGTGTTTGAATTGAATGTTTTATTTCCATATCTCTATTGAATGTTTGTAGGTTTTCTTATCATTGCAATCTATTTTTTGTGATTGAACTAGTTTAATGTCTATTTCTTTGATGATTTCCAAATTCCTATCTACACTCAAACTCTAGAGGCTTCCTCATCTTCCACTTTGGTCATCCGGTGTATGCATCAGATCACTTGCCTTGGCTTACTCTGGTTGTCTTATCCTGGGGAGTCATGATGTATGCCATGTATACTATGGGATAAGAAAGGTATTACTACTTACCGATGGGAAAGGATCTATGTCACCTATTGGTATTAATGTGATATCCCTGGGGAGTAGATGCATCTTCAACTTGACATATGACCTAGTAGCTTTCCCATATGCCATCCTTGCTTACTGAAGCAGCACATTCTCTATTAATCTTCTCTTCATCTGATGGGAGTCTTGTTGTATAACATCCAACTCTTACCGGTGGGTTGCACATGCTTCACCTCCGGTGTTGATGTGATTCTTGTAACATTTTGCCTCTTCATCACAATCAAAATCCCAGCAAGTTACTCACTTATCGGGCACAAGCTTAGTGGTTGCAAGCCACTCAATGCCAACACATTACTTATCGGTCATCATATCATACCGGTCCCCAGTGCATGTCTTCAACACATGCCAACATTGACCTATGTACCGGTGACCTGCAATACTAGCTGACATCAATGTCACCAATACAATTCAACCTCCCACACTGGTCATGATATACCAGTTGATATCAATGATAATACAATGCCAACAATTGAATCAAAATTTACCTCAAATGCCTATTGCAACATAGACTCAAGCAGCAGTTGCTACATCAACATAAGGTATATCTCAAAGTTCCCATATGGCCATGACCTCAATAGTGGCATTAGCAGTACCAATGTTACATCTGTGACAACGCCTAGCGTGACAATGCAAGCCACAATGGTTCATAGCACTACTTTGGCAAATATAACTCAACCCTCAGTTTCAGTTGGTTCCACCTATAGTAGCCAAAATGTGAATCAAGGGACAACTAGCTCAACTCAGCCAAATGTCAGTCCACAATTTGCATACTTTACACCACCTAGTGGAACTTATGGTGCACAATTACATGCTCAGTCTACATTTCAACAAGCTCAAAGGTACTACAATACTATCCCTTTTTGTGGGAGACACTCATCAAGTCAATGCACCATTGACCCAAATAGAGATCCTGACTCAACAAATGGAGATTCTTCAAAAGCAAATGGCCAGTATGCAAGTAGTTAATGATACAAAGAGCTACACAATGGAGGACCTTCGTCTATATTCTTTTGACAAAAATTTATACATGCCACCATTTCTCCCACATTTTGAAACTCCAAAGTTTGACAAGTATAGAGGGAAAGGTGATCCTTGAGATCATGTCAAATAATTCTTCACGGCATGTATTGAAGTAGCCACGATGATACATACTTAATGAGGCTATTTTCTAAAAGTCTTGGAGGGTCAGAATTGGAATGGTTTTCACACCTTCCACCCAAAATTACTTTATGGGGAGAATTGGCTGAGTTATTCATATCCAACTTTGCATTCAAGATAGATAATCCAATTACCCTAATGGATTTATGTGCAACAAAGCAAAAAGAAGGTGAAAATTTTGCCATATTTTTACAAAGATGGAGAGGCCTATACCGCATATGTCTTAGTCACATCCCTAAAGCTGAGCAAGTATACATTTTCAATGAAAATCTTGTGCCTCCAATTAAGTATCCATTACAGATGCAATGCCTGAACAATTTTAAAGACATAACAGGAAAAGGCATCAAGTGTGAAAGAGGCCCATTAGAACAAGGGATATTGAAACACTACAAGGATAATGGACTGACCACCAGTACAAACAATGAAAGGCCAAAATTTTGGTCTAGGAACAAAAATGTCACAAATGATGGGCCACCAAGGATAGGCACACCCAGAAGAAAATTTACAGCCCTCAGTGAACCTATTAAATCATCAATGAAAAAATTGATACATAGAAATGCCATAACTTTACCAGAACGTAGGTCATATGAACCATGTCCATTCAAGCCCGCTTGGTGGAATGATAATAATTTCTATGAGTATCACCATAATAAGGGTCACAAGACAGAAAGTTGCTATAAATTGAAGAACCTCATCCAAGATCTCATTGATCAAGGTGACATTATTGTGGATACCAATAAGGCACCAAACATGGATCATACAATTTTTAAGGATCCTTTCGTCAAACATGAAGAAGGAAAGGCTTCTAGTTATAATGCACAAAAGAATACTACCAACTATACCAATGTCACATTTGACTATTCCGTAAACACACCAAGTGCAAGAGATGAAATGGTGGCTACAATCATAGTGAATCCAAAAAGTGGAGATTGTGTTGTTATCGCTAGAAGATCAAAGGTCGCATTACAAGGGATTCCTTCAAATCCCCCTTCAATAACTAGCAACTACAATATGGTGGATTAGTTGAAGCGAACTCCAGCCCAAATTTCATTATTTGAGTTATTGCACATCTCGCCGGCTCATAAGGCACTCCTGGACAAAGCCTTACAAGATTCGGTTGTTGCTAGAGATATTGATGAGAACACATTACAATCCATGGTTGGAAACTTGGCAACATAAAAGGTCGCATTCACTGAACAGGATGTACCTACAGACCAACCCCTACATAATGATCCCTTGCACTTAGAAGCTTTGGTTCACTGAAAGAAGGTTCGAAGAGTACTTATAGATGATGGAGTTGGCCTTAATATATGCACACTACATTTGATCAAAGATTTGGGATACTTTGAATATTATATTGATTCTACCAAGAGAATCAATATCAAAGCCTATGATTACGAGGAATGCCCCTCTAAGGGTGTGGTGACTTTACCAGTACAAGTGCAACCAATTACAATAGACATCACCTTTCAAGTCCTAGATAGATAATTGGGGTACAATAAGCTACTAGGTCGCCCATGGATACATACCATGCAAGTAGTACCATCAACTTTTCACCAATGTGTGAAGTTCCCATACAATGGCATAAAGATCACTATCCATGGTGACCCAAACCCTTTTCAACACTATAATTATTTAAGGACAAGCACAGACAATCAAGTACCAAACAATCAGGAGGCCCAACTTCACTTACAAATAGAATCATTATTAATCAGAGAAACGGATAAAAATACACCAACCACATCTTCTTTGCAGATTAAGGAAGTTGGTTGTGGAGAATATTCTATTTTGAGTACCTCAAATGACAAACAATCATCTTTTTCTCCCAGGTCTTCTGGGAAGCCTCAGAACACAACAATGAAGCAAGATAAAGGAAAAGAGATAGTGAAGTACTCATATTCATGCTATTTCATTAGATGGGGAGACTTACAAGAAGAATCTCTAAATGAATATGTCAATCATATATACAGAGAAGAAGATGACATGATGATACCCAGGTTACCTCTACATCAATATGGCAACGGCTTCAAGATGTTACAAAAACATGGGTATGATGGCACCACAGGATTGGGACTACAAAAGCAAGGAATATTAGAACCTATTTTTCCACATGAAAACCCAAAGAATCAAGGCTTGGGATATAAACATGTGCCACAAATAAAATAAGTCAGGCAACGTACATTAGATATACTAACAAGCCTAGGTTACCCTCATAATACATACCTCAAAATCAGTCATCAACAAGAATGTATTCCTCTTCATCTCAGAAAAGAAAGAGAGCACCAACATCTCCTATTATGGAATCAAATGGTGAAGACATGAAGAAACTTCTACAATAAACTAGCACAAAGTCATCTAGCAGTACAGTACCTGAAACATCTGCACAAGCAAACATGGTAGAAGATGTAGGCTTAACACCAGCAAATGAGCCAAATACTTGGTTGTTGTCAATACTTTTGCCAAGGGAAACAATTTCAGCTCCTCCATTTGAGTCAAATGAAGAAATACTGCAAATACTAATACCAGGCTTAAGAAGGGTATCCACAATACAAAGAAGATCCACTAATCTGTAACAAACTCAGTTACAAGAACAAGAGCAGATGAGTGACACAGAATCAAAAAGTGAAACATACATAGAAAGTGTCACAAATTCTCATGACTATGCATTCCCATCTGATAATGAAGCCAACCCACCACCGATTTATGATGAGGACACATCAAGTCATAACCAAGTATGCATGGTATCAAGATCTACAATAGCAGGTGATGAGTTGAGACATTGTCATATTTCTATCCTCAAAACTCTTGAGCTTTTGTCATCTTTTGATTTGCATAGCGGTAGTGATGTATTGGAAGTTTACTATATATATTCCATATGTTAGCCTGAACCTATTAAATCATGTTTTATCTTTGCCAGTTTATTCCTGTAGCCATACCATTTATTCTGTTTCCATGTGGATTGTTTAGGGCAATATCATATGTGAAATTAATAGATGTCCTGATTAAATAAAATGTGTATCTATGTTCTTGTATGTTATTTATTTTGTAGTGCAGGGAATAAATGACGCTGCGGTGGATGTTCACCTATCACGCTAGTTGAAGGAAAGGATACTAAAGAAGATGACTAAAGATTGAATAGTAGAATAGCTAAGAAGTGTAAGGAATGGCATAAGAGGAGCAATCAAGCGATACTATGTTATGACATTGAAGTTGTAAATACCGCCATAGTATGTTATGACTGTGGTTTGGTTTAGATCCGCATTTCCTGTAGCATAATTCTAGCTATCTCCTTTCTCGGTCAATTATCCGCCTCTTCTTTTCGACGTGATTTGTGTTGTCTATTATAGATGATTTATTTTTAATAATAATCTCTTTATCTTCTCAGAGGTTAGATAGAAAGAGAAGAAAAAAATAGAGCAAAGGATTTTTCATGTATTGTTGAGTTTCTTTTCATATTGAATCATGTAATGACTTCCAAAGAACGATGAATAAAAATATGTTATTTTGAGATTTTAGAGTTGTTTTGGGGAAGCTTGGTATCACTCATCCAAGGGGGCCCACTTGGTGAGTGTTCATGTGCATTTGTTAAAATTAGTTTTCTTTCCTTAGCTGTAGTAGACGTTCTTGCATTGACTGTTCCTGCAGCCATTGGAAACAAATCCACTGACGTTCCTATAGCCAAACCAAAATAGAGTAACATCTATTTATCAATGTTGAATTTATCTAGTATTTCTTTTACGAATTTATGCAGAAGTTTTCCTGTAGCCTTTCTATAGTTTCAATTCTTGCTTATCTTTTCCACATAACGTTAGTTGTTGCAGTAATGCAAAATAGTTGTTGCAGGAACTTAGTGCATATATAGTGCACCCATTTCAAGTATTACATCCCTGGGTTGACAATAAAATGAACACTAGCTATGGAAATAGTGACTTTACCAAATGAATGTCCAAATTTTGGGTTGAGACTTCAATTAGAGTTATTATTCTTATTGTTGGGTTGAACAATAGGGAACAAAGACTTACCCCTTATACATCCATATTTGATTGACTGGGGGAAAAAAGGAAAGCCACAATTAGATTGGTTTCAAAATGATGAAGCCATAACTGAATTCTTGGGTGCAAGGGATGGACTCCCTTATAATGATCACAAGGCTGGCTTTGAAATAGATCTAGACAGAACTGCATATTTTGGAGAAGCAAGCTCCTCTCCTAATCAAGACAATGATAATAAAGCAGAACACATTCCTCATAACATAATGGAGGCTCTACCTATTGATAAAGAATAGTCAACATTATTGGTAGAATAAACTGAGGAAATCAACATTAGTGATGTTGAGAAAGTTCATTACATTCACCTAGCAAAATCCCTAAATCCAATAGAAAAAGAGAAATGTATAAAATTATTTAAGCAAAGACCAATCAATTTTGCATGGTCTTATGCAGATATGCTTGGATTAGATCCTAAATTGGTCTTACATCATTTTCCACTGCTTCGAGGAATAAAACCATATAAGAAAAAGCTCGGGAAGATGCACCCTCACATAGCCTTGTTAGTCAAAATTGAGCTACAAAAATTGTTAGATGTGGGTTTCATTAGGCCCATAGACTATGTTGAATGGATGTCAATGCTAGTCCCAGTATCCAAGCATACTAGAGGTATCAGGATCTGCACCAACTTCAGAGATCTCAACAAGGCTTGCCCAAAAGATGACTTTCCACTCCCTAACATAGACATCATAGTGGACTTGATAGCTGGAAATGAAATGCTATCACTCATGGATGGTTTTTCTAGTTATAATCAAATCAAAATTACACTAGAAGACCAACCTAAAACAATGTTCACTTGTCCATGGGGAACACATTGCTAGAATGTGATGCCATTCAGTCTTAAAAATGCAGGCACCACTTATCAAAGGGTAATGACCACCTTATCCCATGACATGATACACACAATCATGAAGGACTATGTAGATGACTTGCTAGCAAAGTCCAACACAAGGGATAGTCATCTAGACATATTGGCTAAGATCTTTGATAGACTTGAGCAATACAATGTAAGACTCAATCCAAAAACATGTGTCGTCAGAGTAAAGTTTGGCAAACTCTTGGGCTTCATTGTATCCAATCGCAGCATTGAGATAGATCCAAAGAAAGTGAAAGCTATTTTAGACATGACATCATCTACTATGCTCAAGCAACTCAGAATTCTGCAAGGCAGATTACAGTCCATAAGTCATTTCATTGCCCAATTGGCAGAAAAGTGCCAACCATTTCAATATCTTTTAAAGAAAGACATCACATTCAAATGGACACAACAATTCCACGAGGAATTCAAGACACTAAAAGAATATCTTTTGTCCACACCGATCTTGGTTCCACCTATGCATTGGAAACCATTACTCCTGTTTATAGCTGCAACAAACTCCTCCTTAAGTGCTCTCCTAGCACAACATGATGAACAAGGAAAAGAGAGAGTTGTCTACTACATCATTAGAACACTCATTGGATATGAAATCAACTACACACCAATAGAAAGAGCATGTCTTGTAGTAGTTTTGCATCACAAAAACTGAGACATTATATGTTGAGTCATAAAGTACATCTCATTGCACAATTTGATCCACTCAAGTACCTGATGAATAGAGCAGAACTAACTGAAAGACTTGCAAAGTGGGTTATGATACTTAGTGAATTTGACATTGAATATGTCAATAGAAAAGCCATAAAATGACAAATCAGAGCAGATCAACTTGCAAAAGTACCCCTACAAGACAGTCATCCAATGGTGATAGATTTTCCAGATGAATCGGTATTTGCACTATCAGCACAAACAAACTAAAAATTATTCTTTGATGGTTCACACACAAATCATGGAGCAGGAGCAGGAATTCTATTTATAACTCCTCAAGGAGATTCACTCCCTGGTCCCATTAACATCATGCACCTAAAAATATTTTACATCTAAGGGTGGGTTCATTTCAATTTTCAGTACTGCATTTGCATACTTATTTACTGCATTGCATTGCATATATCCATTTTAGAATGCAATATATAGCTACATATCATTATTGCTTTCTCATATAGCTACATCAATAAGTCAAGGAGATTGTCTGGGTCATTCACCTATCTGCACTGAAAAGAACGAAGGTTATCTCATTTCCTAGATACTTGTTCATGAAGTCTTTAAGAGGTCTTTAGTCATTCATCTTCTACGTCACATTGTGATTAAGCTTTATCCTTGGTTGGGTAGAGGGTTCACTATCAATTCTTATTACCTAAAATCTATCAATATCTATATCTCACACATTAATCAATAGCTCTAAGTCATTACAGATACCTAGTTGGTCATGTGGCTAGTGAAAAATCTAATATTCAGCTTCAACGTCGGTACAATTGTCATACCTACGTAGGTTTCATTACTTACAAGTCAAGGCAAGAAAAAAAAAGAAAAAAAGAAAAAAAAATTGTTATGACAATATCCATCTCAAAGCAAAAAGAGCAAAGAGATAAACCCAAAATATCATGAATACAAGTGCGACAACTAAAAGCTTGACTATGGGAACATGTGAATAACTTGGCAATGGAGCAATATTTGAGAGATTATGGTGTATAACCTCGCTGGAGCCCTAAAAGCTTGCTAGTAGCAAGGCTCTATCCAGGATGCTTTTGAATTCATAATAACTCACATAGCTAGCCACATAGGATTCCAAGGGTCTTTGATGGTTATAAGAGTCAGAATGAATCCAAATGCACACACATGGGCAAAAGAAGATCAAATTTTCAAGAATTGATGGAGAATTTTTCTACGCCTCTATTCACAAATATTGGTTACATAGTGTGTTAGGTTGGATGATCTAAGATTTTCCAGAGAACGAATTGAAATCCTATCTCTGAAATATTTCACACCTTCAATTCAATCAGTACATGTCAAAATGAAGGAAACACACAATCATCCTTGTTTGAATAGGAACTGCATCTCCATATTGCTTATTACATTAGTACCTCATGTCAAAATTCATTGTCTCCACATACATGTTGCATATCATCATATAGGGTTGCATACCTCGGGGCATAACAGAAATAATTCTAAAAATTAGAAAAAGTCTTGAAAAAATTCTAAACATCAGAAAAAAGTCTTGAAAAAATCAAATCCAAAACATTCAAGAAAATGCCAAAAAATCCTAAACATCGAAAAGCTCTTCGAAGACAAACTAAAAATCCAAAATACATCAAAAACTTGCAATAAATTATCTCGCAAGAATCCAACACCCTAGCAGATATCCAGCAAACACTTCACACAAAGTTAAACAAAGGATACAACTATCTTTCCAAAACATCTGCAATCAAGTTGATCAATTGTCTAATCTATTGAATCACTATCAAACTATGAACTTGTTCAACATCTTGTCTTAAACAGAATCGGTACACTCGAAACCAGACAGGTCAGTCTTAAATGGGGTCCAAAACTTCTAAAACCAAACATTATCAAAATCACATCAAACATACCAAAGCAAAGGTACAGTCAGTCCAACTGCTAAGTTTTGTCTATTTTGGTTGACTCTTTTTATCAAATTGGTGAAGATCATTACTTTTAGCTACTCAAGGATGTGTAAAAGTGACTAGAGGAGCTGTGATGGGCATGATCATTTTCTTTGTTTGTTGTTTGTGGTTTGAACCAATGCAGTTTTGGGGCAGTTGCTCTAGTGGGTGTCTGTGATAGGAGCATTCAGCTTGTGAATGCCACACATACCTTGACCCCTTGCGTAATTCCCAGAATGGAGGGTTCATTCCTTGTCTGCTATGTGTTTGTTTCTTTGCGATTAAATATATATACATCTTGGTTCCTCATACCCTAGTGTAATAATCTCCATTGTTAAATAATAAGGCTCAATGATGATAATGCATTGCACTATAAATAAAGCAATGAAGACTTTCTCATCAAAATTTTATCAAATCATTTCTATCATATATATTTTTGGAATAAATAAAGGTTGATTCAATTTATTTATCATTTCATATCTATTCTATGTCTAACAACTAACAATTCTTCCAAATTAATGATTTTCAACACCTATTTTGACACAATAAAATAATAAACATCATCACATTATATTTTCATATACATCACTTCATAATATTAGTCCATTATATTATAATAATAATTTCATCAACCATTATACATCGCAAGATAAACGTACATCACATCACTGCATGATATCACATTCACATTGCAATCATCATCACAATAGCATAAAAACAACAAAGAAACATTAGACCATGAAATTCATCATCAAATAGCTCATCAAGAATGCATATCATATATCACATAAAAATGTGTCAAAATACATCGTATCTATAACATCAACATCAATATCAAATCTCTCAACATATGTTGCCTCTATCAGTAGGTGCATCTCGCCTAACTCTTGTATGTCCTGACGATGCCCTAGGTGGACCCATCACTCCTCCATTGCTAGTCTGTCAAGAGGTAGACCGACTTGATCTTCTCCTCATGCAAGCACTAAAACTAGGCTCCCTCTAACCCTCAGGAATGGCTCTCTCATAAGCATGTCTATATTAAATAGCCTCCTATGCAGCAGCAAAATATCTATCTACCTGGCTTTATGCCTCTGTCACCAGCCCAAATAACTGATCGTACGCATCCATGGTGATCTGAGCTCTCCTAACTGCCTCATCCCTCTCCCTCTATAGTTGATCTCTCTCAGCGGCTATCCAATCCCTCTCTATAGTCAACTCCTCCATCACCCACCGATACTGATCTCTATCCTCCATCCATCATTGCTGCAAAGTGGCGACCAAGTCCTCTAAATGCCTAACCCGATCTCTCAATCCCTCCTCATCTCCTCTCTTCACACTTCCTGACTCTGTAGCCTGGGGCATTTCAACATCATGTCCACTATCCCCACCCTCATCCCCATCATTGCTTGATGAGCCTGATGCTGACTCAGTGCCCTCACTATCGCTCCTATCAGAACTACTCATTGATGTAGTCTCTCCACTAATATCCACATCCTCCTCTCCATTATCTACCTTCTCTGCAACTGATGCAATCATATCTATCCCACCTCCACCTCTCCCTCCTCCATCTCTCCCTCCTCCATCTCTCCCCCCCCCCATCTCTCCCCCCACCTCTCTCTCTCCCACTAGGACCCCTGCCATGTCTAATCTACTGAGCAGCAATCGAAATTGTTGGATCTATCAAAGGTATAGGACTGTGCTATATCCACTATACACTATATTGTGTTGTGGACCCCGGATCCGCTACACCAACCCGCCATCCCCACTAAATAGGAGCAAGAGCATCAAACTCGGCTATAGAAACATGAGGATGCACGCAAGCACCCCAATCACCAACCTCTCGAGTAGTGCGAGCATAATAAGTTGTCACATCTGAAATACCCTATATCTCCTTGAATTGTCAGAGTACAAGGCCAGGAAGATGCATATCAATAACCCTATGACCACCCATGTCTCACCCAATAAGACATCCTTTTTGTCGACAAAAAGGAAGATGTTGGGCATCATTAACCCAATTGGGGCAAGTAAGATAAGGTCTCCATGATAAATAGTCTAAGATATCAATCTAATAACACCAATACAAGATGTTACCCAATGCCCTATGTCTCACACCAATAGTGTACCCGTAAGCATATGGCCGATCTGACTCTAAATCAACATGTAATGCAGGATGAGAGATAGCTATGTGCTACCAAGCCCATGTCTGGAGCAAAGTAATGCCACATCCAATTGATTTTTGTTGCAAGTAAACAATCCCATGCATCTGATGATATAAAGTGGCAAGAAGATAGGGACCCCAAGAAAACACTTGTCTATCAATAATCATATCATGCATGACTCATCCCCATCCAACAGGGAAACCATGGGTACGTCTATTAGGGATCAATAATCCAACAGCAATGCAAGCAAGAACAATGGTGAGATCATCATAATCAAAATCATCCCAACAAATCTTGTAACAACTACGAATATGGAGATCCTTCTCTGAACATTGAAATAGTGTACACAAAGCAGATACACCATCACGACGATCAAAAGTAACTTGTGTACCAAATATAGGAATGTGTAAGATACGCCACACATCCTCAAGTGTGATGGACGCCTCACCTGTCAATAGATGAAAAGAACATGTCTCTGAATACCACCACTCAATCAAAGCAGTAATCATGGCCTTGTTGGTCATAACCTCAGGCAAGTGCACTATGTGATACAATCCATCCTCTCATAACAAAGCGGTATCCTCTACGTCTAACTCATGACATCGATCAAGACCATCTGGCCTTGTCTATCTAGCAAGCAATATTGGACAATACTCCTACATTTGAAAATAAAAATGAATTAGTTACATCATTCGCATCATCGGGACGCAAGCATAATGCCTATCATTATCAATTATCAATTTAAAGCTTCAATTGTGAAATACTTAAACCAAATGCGAGATAATATTCACAAATGCAAACTGATTTCAACAAATGTGAATCATTAACTATAAATGTGAGCTAAAAAAGAAAATGTGAAATATTAAAAGCAAATGTGAATCATTAGTATCAAATGTGAAAAAAATCAACATGCAATTGCGAAATGCATAAAATTCGACCTATCAAAAATTGATGAAAAAATTAGAAAAAACAAATACAAATGAGCAAAAAAAATCATGACAACGCACCATGCCACCAGTGTCGGGAGGTCTCTGATATGACCGCACTCACTCAGACAAATGCAGCCTCGCTCTGTGACCTGCTATCTCACTCCAAGGACGTTGAAAGAACTAATATCTTTAAGGACTTCTTACAAAGCAAAATAGTGCAAATGAGCCCAAATCAATACCAATTTTCAATTTATAGCTCAAAGAAGGGTTTTTTGTCACCCTAACACCCATGGACCCCTCCAGCTTCAAAGCAGTTGTAGACATATCAAATGAGATCGAAACCATACCAAACTTCATATTATCACTATCCAGCACATTTCCGAAAAAACTGGTCTTCATTCCACAATTTTCCGACCACTTTTTCCGAGGGGGCATATTTATACCCTAAGTGTCATCGGGGCATACTGGGGCGTTTTCTTTCCATTTTCTTTGAAACAACATCATTTTGACATTGTGTCAAAGAGGGGCAAATCTACACTAATTATTCGTCTATTTAATTAAGTAATTCTTTAATTATTTAATTAAATTAAATAGTTCTTCTAATCATCACCCTTGACTATTACTAATTATCAAATTTCTATCATTTCATCATTTAATCAATTAACCCTATCTCAAATATTAATTAAATATTAATTATTTAATTAATTATGATTTATTCCTTAGTTAAATAATCTTTATTATTTAATTAATTCAATCTCCTAAGTTTAAATAATTTCATTTAAATTATTTTAATTAATTAATTAAATTCCTCCAATTCTCCAAATTATAATTCCAATTAATTTCATCTAATTTCATTTCATTTTCCTCCAAATTCAAATTTCACTTCATTTTAATTAATTTCATTTCGTCCAAATTCACATTTCACCAAATCTAAATTTCAGTTAATTTCATGTGCATTTCAACATTTGAATGATCAAATTCAAATCCAAATTGAAAATGAAAATCAAATTCAATTTCAAAATCCTATAGCACATGCTAAAATCAGAACTAATTGATCAAATCAATTGTCTAATCAATTAACTCAGTTAACTCATCAATGATCCTTTTTAACTCTCAATCACCTTTTTCTGACTAATCCATCTATCTAGTCATCTCCCTAGTCAATTCAGTCTACTGATCAATCAATTGAGTTTGCTAGCCAATCTATTTAGTTCACTCTCCAATCTATTGAGTTAACAAATCAATCAACTCTGTTAACTGGTCAATCAATTTCAGTTATCTATCAATCAGCACTTGAGTTCTATTTCTCACCCCCTTTGTGTTGAAATTGTATAAATTAAACATCATTTTCTCAATTCAAGCTAGAATCACAGAATCATAATCTTCAAAATTGTTGTTCATCTTATGCAGGAAATCAAGTGCAATACCTGAAAGCCACCTACATCAACAACAATGGAGAAGAACAATGGAAGCCTTGCTATTTCAATTGAGGGAGCTTTTAATTAGTTTCATTTCATAATTCAATTGATTTTGCATTATTCCATTGTAATTTAGGAGTAATATTGATTAGATTAGAGTTATGATTCACTCTTTCATATCTGATTAAATGCAATTTACGCTTATTTTACCCCTAGAAACAATAGTTACTGGTAGAAATGGTCAAGCCACTGGATGTGTGTATAGATGATAGTTTGCCTTCAACCTCATCGCTTTGAGGAGGTGACATCAAGACACTCATCGAATTGAGAAAGGTGGTTGCAACTGCAAAAACATGGGCACAGAATAATGCTTCTAAGATTAGATTGTTTTTTGCAGAATACCATGGAGGTATATGGGAGAGCCACACAGGTAGGCAGAGCTCTAGCTTCATGTTCTCAACAGTGGGAGCGAAATCTCCACATTTTTAATAAACAATATCAGATTTTGAACAAGATGTTGAATCTCAAGGAAGATATCGTAATGAGGGAATATCTCTTAGGCGGAGATAGTTTTGAAAATTTGCAGTCATATATATACATTTTGAAATTAAAGATTGAGATGCTTCAACAATATTGAAAGGACATAATAGGTATATGTCTTCCTCTTCTTGATTCATTAAAGAAGTATGAGAAGTTTGTAGTTAAGTTGTTAGGCATTTTTGGGCTTGGTATTCTCGGTGTTGGACATTTGGAGGAGGACAATGTACTCCGTTAGTGGGACGCATATGCAGCATGTTATTTTACAACTTCGGTTGAGTTTAATGTTGAGTTAATGGATAGACATACATACTTGATAACTCAGTATCAACAGGCTTCAGAGATAATGGAGAAATTAGAGAATAGAAGTAAGAATGCAGAGGAAATTTTCAAGAAGTTCAAATTCACAATCAAACATGTTGTTGATCCTCCTGCTGGGGTAGTTGCATGCTTCATTAGCAACTACAAGAGTTATAAAAAGAAGTAGAAGTTGAACATACAGTTGCTAATGATAGCATGGTATTTTTGAAGAATTTTGCATGTCACTGTGACTAGGACTTCAACTGCTGCCCCAACATGTACCTTAAATTCTTGAGCAAGTTTTGCATGATTACAAAGTGTTTGCTCATGCAACACCATTTTTGTAATGCTCACCCAATCACAGTTTCGTAGTAGTTAACTGGAGTTCAAGGCAGAGATTTGCATGTCAACTACAACTCCTTTTTTTTTAGTGATAGGTTTATTCCCTAGAAAGTAGGACAAGAAACTCTATAAATTAGAGATTTTGATTCATTGTAAGGGTCCACTAATTGATGATTTGAGGCCCAATTAGATATTCTTTTAGAGAGTTTTATGCATATTTTATGAGTTTGAGTAGATGTTATGATAAATTCTTTGGAGTTAATACAAGAAGCATCTTATAGATTGTCTGGTTTATGTGTATGTGCTATGAATTCATTCTTTACAATCTAGTAATGTCTATTGTTTGAAATCAGCAACTTATTTTGATCTTATGTTTTATTGATTTATGAATCATATTGCGCACGTAAGTGGTGTATGAGAATTAATGTGATAGAAAAATATTGTGGTGGTATTCGTTTCCATGAATTTGTGAAGTTGCATGACTTTGCATGTTTATTTGAGGTTTGTTATTGAATGTTGGTTTGAATGATATTGATGATATTTAGATTGTAGGGTGCTAATTGTGTAGTTTGTTAAGTTGTTATTGTATTCGTCTCATTATTATTTTCTTGTTTTCCTGATCCATCTTTTGCAGTTTATTTTGAAAGAGAATCTAAACCATAAAAATATAAAAAAATAAATAAGTTAAGCTATTGGAAGTTGATTTGACCAGCAGGCCCCTTTAATAGGTACGACCGCATCAACCATTGAGCTTCCCATCACCGTCGAGAACCAACTATAAAGACCTTGTAGTGGTTAGTTCCCAAAAACTTATCACTTTTCAGGAGAGGTGGGGAGTGTTCACATAAACTACCTAACTGTTGGTGAGTGTGTCAAAACACCCATCAACAGAAACTAGCTCTAGGAGGGCCTAAAGCACAAATCCCCTCAACTTTCAATTGCATGGTCACACTATGACCTAGCATGGTACTTCTAGGAGACAAAATTTTACCATTTATGCAACCCAACCTCAATTATGAACAAGAAGACCAACATTATTGCTTGGATCTTCAATGGTGATTGGTCTCTTATCTTGTGGATACAATTCACAAATTGCAAGAATATTTAAATTGGGATCAAATCGTGATCCAAAATAAAGCTTTCCAATTGCTTCTAAACTCAATTTATCTTTATGTTTTCATTTCTTATCATATTATAAAAATAAATGGCAAATATATATCCCATTCTAGTAGAATCATACATATTTCCTCTTCAACTAATGCTCTAGCCTTTTCTATTGACATCGATTTCATTTCCTTTACAACTTCACCCTCCAACTGTAGAATCACTTGTGCATACATAGAAGGCGTAATATATATAACCTATTTCCTTATTTGTTCTCCTTTGAATTTTAGAATGAACTCTTTAAATTCTTGATTTGTAACAAACTCATTATTGATAATAAATTCAACATTAGCCTTGACTCTGATATCATCAGAGAGTTGGTCGAGTGGCTCAAAAAACTATTTGAAATATGTGTTGTCATTGATGTCAACCTAATGTCTAACAATATTTGTTGTCTTTGATTATTTGTAGTAGTTGTGTGTTGTCATTGATGATATGTCCGGTATGATGATTATTTGTGTATGGGAATATTGTTGGAAGTTGCTCTCTCTGGTATAGAGTACATCTGGATGATGGTTGTAGTTTCTTTGTATTGTGGATGTCCAGTTTCTTGGTGTTTGATGTTTACACTCACTATAATGTATTAATTACTAACATGAAGATTAGAAGCATGGCAATAAAATGGAGTTGTTTGTGTTGATCTTGTGCATGGTACAAGATGGTGGTTATGTTTTTGGGACATTCTTGTTCTTGGAAGTTTGTTGAAGTAAGTTGTTGCAGGAATGTATGTTGAAGATTGTTTGGAAGTATGCTCTGCATTCCTCCACATCTAATGATATGGTTTTATAGATTTGGACATATTATTCTCTATGGATATTTTTCTCCTATCTTTTTAGGTCTATCATATCATTCATATAGTGTGTTGGTTGCAAGATATCAAGCTAATCCTAAGAAATCTCATGACAAGTATGTTAAAAGAATATTTAGATATTCGAAAGAAACTCTGAATTATGGTTTGTGGTATAGGAAAGACAATGATTTCTCTTTGAAGGCTGATACTAATGATGATTGGGTTGATTATGTGGATGATATAAGTATCGGTGTGAGTATATTTTTCTTGAGAGATAGATTGGTTTTCTGGTTCATTAAGAAACAAGATTCAAAATCTTTATCAATAGCTTAGGTTGAGTATATTGGTGCACCATCTTGTTGCACTAAAGTGATGTGGATGAAGCAAACATTAAAAGATATTAAGGTAATGTATGGTGAGCTCATTACTATCATGTGTGATAATACAAGTGTTATAAATATTTCAAATAATTTGATGATGCATTCAAGGACAAAACATATTTCAATTCAGTATCATTTCCTAAGAAATTTGTAGAGAATGAAGTCAGATAGGAGTATGTGCCCACAAAAGATCAAATTATATATATCTACACCAAGGCACTTTCAAAGGATAGTTTTGAGCATCTCAAATAAAAGCTATTGGTTACTATCCCTCCTTATAATCAAATGCATAAGTTGGTACATCTACCTAGGGGGATAAATTAAACATATAGATCCTCCATCTCTTGGATTGATGGGATTGCTACTCTCAGAGGCAAAAGATAATTTGTTTGTTCTTGTTGAAAGGGAATAATGTAGGCATATAGAAAAAGTAAGGAAGAGATAGTGTAGATAAATAAGAATGCAGAAATGGGTGAAACGTGTGCCCTAAGTTGTACTTGATGTCAAAGGGGGAGAGATGTTGGAGAGATATTGGATAGTATTGTATTGGAGAGATACTAGTGAAAGGGGAAGAAGATTTGAAAGAATATTTGTTTCATAAGGAAAGGATGCAAATATGGAAGGAGAGAACATTTCATTGATGTCAACCCGATGTGTGATAGTATGTGTTGTCTTTGATTGTTGATAGTAGTTGCATGTTGTCATTGATGATATGTCTGGTATGATGCCTATTTGTGTATGGGGAGATTGTTGAAATTTGTCACTAATATATAATATAGATGGATGATGGTTGCAGTTGCTTTGTGTTGTGGATGTCTGCCTTCTTGGTGTCTAATTTTTATAGTTAGTATGATGTATTGAAGAATCAAGATGAGGATTTGAAGAATGACAATCAAATGGAGGTGTGGTGTTGATCTTGTGCATGCTAAAAGATGGTGGTTATGTTTCCAGGATATTCTTGTTCTTGGAATTTTGAAGTTGTTGTAGGAATGTGTATTGAATACTATTTGAAATAATGCTCTAAATCTGATGATATGGTCTTGTGGTTTTAGACATAATGTGTATGCTCTATGGAAATTGCACTCCTATCTTTGCAGTTCCTTGATGTTGCAGATGATGTGATTGGTAATTGCACTTTGTTGGTAGTCTGGTTGGTTGTTAGGATTGGTCTAAAAAAATTTCCTCTTTTCTCCACATGGATGTTTCAAGTGCTACAACTTGGAGGACAAATTTATAATGTTTGTGTTGTGACTCAATTCAAGTTTTAGGCATTGATATGGTCTGCAAGAGTTGATAATGATGATTTGTTCATGACTATCTATTTTGTCCTTCTAGAATGAAGTATTCTATATTAGTTGTGTTGTGCCAACATGTTTTTTATGTGATAGTGGGAAAGAAGCCTTTGGGATATTTTTTGGATGTTAAAGGAACATCTTTATGTGCTATGCATGATGCTAGATGATCTATTTAGTGATGCATTGTGACTGGTATTTGTGTTTCGAGGTAATTGTTATGGTTTTGTTGACAAAGTTTGTTCTCTTGCTTGCAGTGTATCCTTAGGTGAATCCACTTACATTTGAGGTTGTTTTATCTTGTATTTGAGTCCTACTTTGGCATGTGGGGATATGCATTGGATTGTTTCATCTACAAGATATGCTTTTGGTTTGACTGGTTAGGTGCTACATGGTTTATCTACACATTACCATGTTGTTGAATTTGGAGGATGTGTACTAGCATTTGAAATGTTTGGGGTTGCTTAGAAAAATGTGATGTGATATTTTTTAGGTTCTCTTTGTCTCTTTGATTGGGCCACTTTCACCCCAATTATGTTTGGTAGTCAACTTAATAGTACTTATGGTTGTCCCTTATTCTGACCGGCCTAATTGATGTTTTGCAATGAAGAAGATGGTATATATAGAAGATCAAATCAATGAGGGTCATATTAAATGTTGTTTGGATAAATGTGGCATGAGGGTGTGGATCAAAACATTTATTCACTTACATGATCATATCTATTGCAAATTATGTGATGTGAAGTTGAGGTAGTGTGTGGTGATTGTTTTTAAGTAGGTTGCTTGAGAGAAAGGTTCAAGGGTAGCTTCATACTTGGAGATTGGTGGAGGCAGAGTTCTTGAAGGCTTATTCATCTTGGTTCATATATTCACATAACTTGGTAGATCCCCAACTAGTTCTTTGTATCTTGTCCCGAGGCAGTGAGTTTTAGCCTGAATTCCCTTGTATCTTGCCCTAGGATAGTGCACCTCACCTTACAAGTCCCTCTGGGAGCAATGAGCTTCCTTGGCAGTGAGCCTAAAATAATATTGTAATCTTGTTCATTTATTTCAACATGACTCTCACTATGGTTTTTTCATGTTTTGGTCATCTACATAAATCTGGTGTTCTCTTCTACATGGTGTTCATTGTTTTATCTTTCATTGTTGTTGATAAGTTTAAGAATTAAGTTGATATTGATTTGAGGTATAAAGTTTAAATGATTGCTCAAGAATAATTCACCCACTCCTCTCAATCTTGTGGTGTGTTTGACAAAACCATCCTCGGGTGGATCATCCATCTTAATCATTGGCTCTTGCAATACCTCATCTCCACTCGAGGCCTTCCATAATTTTATCCATAGAAAAACTAGCGTCTGGAGTGGGCCGTGGAGAGACATGACACAATGTTGTCACATTTTGTGGGCCTTCAAGCCTTATAACATGTCTTGGTGATGATGGAACAATAGAAAATCATGCTCTTGGTTTCTTACTGGAAAATTTGATAGCATTTATGACTCATTTTGTATCATCTTTTCAATTCTTTTAACTTCAACATCTTGCTCTGCAAATGCACCCTGGTATGAAGGGTCTACTTCTTCTCTTAACTTCTTTTCTCTCTATATTATATTCCAAATACCTAATCTCCTTTGCACATGACCAAAATGAAGACAATTTTTCATTAGGTCCTCTAGTAAAAAGAATTGGTGCTCATATCTACTGAGATCTAGTGGAAGCATTGTTGGTAAAATGTTGAGGGTCAAATTTCCTTCCACTTTTTGCAAGTAGCAGCTTGAAATGGTTAATCTTGGCATGAACCGATTCATATCATTTCCTAACAGTAATCTTGAAATCACCAAAGCACACAGTAGTTGGCAAGAAAGATGCTTTCCCATTATTTATAGTGTAAATAATCTAATTCATTCATTTATCTTACCATCTTTGAGAAAGCAACTCTATCAGGAACTATTCTTGGAAGCAAAGGAGGAACACATTCAAATACATACACTCTTATCATTGTGCAATCTTGGAATGGATATCAGTCTCCCCAATTATGCCCAATTTTGATTGTGCCATCTTAATCCTTTAGCCTCAATAGTTTCATTATTGCTTGAGATAACCTCTAATTGAAAGGATACATAAGGCCCTCATAGATATTGTAGTGTCCTAAATTGTACACCCTTAATTGGGTGGTACAATTTCACACTTAAGTTAGCACCTGCCTTAGTGTGTTGCATTTTGCATTTTAAATTCCCTTTAAGAAATTAATTAATTAATTTAATTTAATGTAAAGTTTTCTTTTATCACACATCATATCATAAATTTGGGTCCTTAACCCTAAGTGTGCGACTTTTTATTTTATCCTTTTAATTCATTCATTCATTAAAGTCCTTATTAGGTCCTATTTCAACCTTCAATGCTCTATTTCTCATATCAAAACACCTTGAATTGCTACACCGATTTAGAAATTACCTTATAATCACGATACCTTGCATCCCTAAAAATTTGGAAAAAAACTGGTCAAACTAGGATGCTAAGTTTTTCTCCTTGAATTTTTGGATCATGTTCTGGCAGTATTATAATGTTTAAATCCATCTTTGTGCAAAAATATATCAATTCTAGGTTGGCCTACGATCAAAACCAAAGTTAGGGTTTCATATATATAACCTTTCCTTTCCTCATTTGAAGCATTCAACAACTCTAATACTTGAAGGAGCCTCTTGTGAAGTGAAAGTGTGGGTTTATATGAAGTCCTCAATCAACAAATCAAGCATTCATCAAGTCTTTATCAACCAAATTCATCATCAATTGAACCTTTGAAGATATTAAATAATAATAGGAGATCACCAACTATTGATTGGCTTGTACCTCTCCCTTAAGGTTTGGTTTGGTTTCATGTTATTTTCATATCTTTATATGAGTTCACGGGGGCTTCACTGGCTAGGAAATATTATATCACGTGCATTCATATTGGGGGGTTTAATATCCCAAAAATGAAGGTGCAATATATTTCCTATCAGTGAAAATAGGGGGGTTTTTAATTCCGACTATGAAAAAATACAATATTTGGTGAAAATAGGGGGGATTTTAATTAGGGCTTTGTATTGGGAGGGGGTGACAAAAAAGGAGTTTAGGGCAATATTTTTTTAAAATAGGGTGATTCTTTAGTATGCCATGAACGCACATTCTATAACCCAGGTTCATCAAGCCCCCGTGTATGAGTTTCACAATGCTTGTTTTTAGATATACATTATTGCTTTAGATCCATTATTACATTTGTGATTTGAAGCATTCTCATTTACATATAGTTCATTTAGGTTTTTTACTCAAAGCATAGGGTAGAACTCTAATTTGCAATTTATCTCATTAGGATCTTGTAAACACATGAGATTCTAGGACATAGACACTTTTCAATATTACAATAGCTATTTGTGGAAGTGGATCACCAAAAAAAAGGGGTTTGACTTAGGTAAACCCCTATATAGCCACCCAAACACCATTTTTCAAGTTGCAGGTGCAGGTACAAAGATCTGACGGAGCTACAAACTTCCAAAAACCTAGGACTCACAGGTACAGACTTAGATCCAGAGGAAGGCCCCATATCACTAGGATCGAGGCACCCAGTGCCCTGGTCCTCTACATTTTTGTGCATTTTCTGGCAGTTCAGACCTTAGGGAACTCAATTTTCAAGCTATAGATTTCTAACTCAGTCAGTCATTGGGACCAAGGTGCCTAGCACCCTAGTCTAGCTCAACCAGACTCAAATTCTAATATCAGGTGCACACAAAAAATTTCCCCTCTAGCTTTGTACTTTGTATCACGGTTTGAGTTTTGTATCTTTTTGTTATTGCAGTTTACCTAGTCATTTCCTTCATCTTTCTAGCTTAGTTTGTCATCATTGCACATTTAGCTCATTTCCCTTTCATAGCAACAAAGGAATAGAAACCCTAAGATTATTCCTTGACTCTCTTTCACAAGAGGAAGTCAAAGTGAGTCACTTCCTTAGGAGCTTTTGTATTACAATGTATGTAGGAAAGCGGGCTTAGGTCCTAAACTACCCAATCCCATTTTTCACCATCACATTTTGGTGAACCTGACCTTTTTACATTTGCATTTTTTTATTAGATCTTGTTATTGTATGTTTCTTATCTATCAAAAATATTTTAATATGCATTGTGTGTTCATTTCTTAAACATGTAGCTCATGCACATTTATGCTTGCATTTAGTTAATCATATAATTACTTCATTGCTTAGACATTCAATTTACTTTCTTTACTTGCATTGTATAAATGCACACACACACACATACACAAAAAGGACATTTTCAAAAAATTTCATGCCAAATTTTTTTGGGGGGGCGCTGCCTCGAACCCCATTCCATGTCATCAATTCTAGGAAGATACGTTGGCCTTCAACTGACTTGTCTTTGCATCATGATAGTTTCTTAGACCTTCTTATGACTCTTCACCCATCCCTGAAAGATCCTATTAAGGACATTTTGAGGCAAGAGGATGATTTCAATAACACATGTATTAATTCTCTCCCTTCTAAAGATGAAGCATTAATAAATAGTGACATTCCCTCTCCCAAAATTGTCCCTACCCATTAGGACACCATAGTGCAAGGAGATATTTCTAACATTTCTCTCAATTATCTCCCTATTTTGGATGAACCATTAGATGTTGGTATTGATTATTCTCTTAATTTGTCCCTCTCCTATGAGAGTACCTTGATCAAAGAAGATGAAATTATGGTAAAAGATGGTGATATGATTGACAATTCCCTTAATAACACATAACCTTCTATCAATCTTCCCTCTAAAGAAAGAATTTTCCTCTCTCCAACTTGGCTCTACTCATGAGGATACCCTAGTTCAAGAAGAGTTTGTTAATCTTTCTTTCAAATGTCTCCCTCTCAAGGATGAAGCTTTTAAGAATGATGTTGATCCTTCTCCTAGAGAGTACCTCTCCCTTGTGAACACTTGGATGATAGAGGATGATATGATGGCTACGTTTCTTACTAACACTACACCTTCTTTCAATACTCTTCCTTTTAAGGATGAAACATCAATGACTATTGGTAATCCCTCTCCCCACATTGATCCTATTCTTGATAACATTTTGGTGCAAGAAGAAACTATCAAGACTTCTTTCAATATTTCCCTTCATAGCAATGATGTTGATCCTTCTCCTAAAATGTATACCACTTTTAAGGATACTTTGGAGCAAGAGAATAATCTTAGGTTACAAGGGCTCACTATCATTAAAAATCCCCTCTATGAGGATGTCCCTTTCATTCAATCAAAAGAAAAACCTATTCATGAAGAAATGTTTAAAGTTACTAATCATTTTTATGAACCACTTGATGATTTCAATTCTACTAAACCTTCTTCACATGTTTCGAAACCATCTTTGATACATATGATAACTATGAATGATTATGAGACACCTAAAAAAACCCCTTCATGGTTCAAGGTGCTATTCCTGTTAGATAGTTCAGATAACCAGAAGACAACTGAGAGGGGGGGTGAATCAATTGTCACAGATTACCAGAAGTATTAGCAATTTAAACTTTAATATTGGAACCCAAAACAATAATACTGGAATAGCAATTAATCTAATTAAGTATAACAATAATCACAAAATAAAAACCATCCACACAACACCAAGATTTGTACGTGGAAAACCCGGTAAAGGGAAAAACCACGGTGGGAAGCCTACCCACAATCAGATAATACTTATGTAGTAAGTATGTGAATTACAATAAAGGGCCTTGCACTTGCAGGAAGGCCAATAGCCTAGAGCACACTACTCATCACAAAAGGAGCCTTACTGACTACATATAAATCCAGACTACTATTGGGAGAAGTGTTGAATTGCAAAAGATAGCATCTCCTATACCTGAGTACAGTTCCGATTAAGCTCAATACCAGAGGACTAAATCCTTTTTCACAAACCCAATTCTATCTTCAATGATCGACCAACTCCTCTGCCTTAGTGATATTACATTATTCGCACATTACATTCTTTGACCATTACCTCTTACAATAACCATGATGATCTACAATGAGATCTTACATCTTATTTATACAAACCCTCGACCATAAACAATCAGGTCAGCCACTAGACAATAAACCGATTACAAAATTACAAACCATGTCGGCCTTAGATCAAAACAAATAATATCCACACATAAGACATCCCGAAAATACAAGAATAGATCTTATCCACATGTTACATAAATGTCGGTCCATAACCTAGATCAACCGGGACCAAGTATAGGTCCACACACTTCAGCAATGATCTCCAAATGCCAAGTCTCAAACATGATCACCAACAACATCCTGAAACTCTATCAGAAGCTGCACCAACACCAATTATGCAATGCATCAAAGATCTCCACCAAAATCTTTGCCGGTGAAACCCTCGCCAGAACCAGAAACCAATCTTCTAAGTAAGTAGGATATAGCATCCAATCGCCAGACCGAAACCAACTGACCAAATATGAGTATGAGAATTATGAACAAGCCAATTCCATCACCAGATTATACCAGAGTCTACCAGATCATGCCGGATCCAAGTTAACCAGAAACCACTCAACCTACCGGGACTAGAAGGGTGTCGATAAAGCATCCAAATAGCTAGTGTTGACATCAATGAAACACATAATCAATTCCACCAAATGGCCAACAATATCCCCCTTTGGCATTGATGGAAACACTAGATGTGAAAAACATCTAAGTACAAAGAAATGCCAAACAAGTCTCCCCCTGTGGAAGACAACCAACAATATCCTGCATATAGCTCTAAATATCAATATATCTCCCCCTTTGAATAATATCTCTGTAAAGTTATGAATTTCTTTTTCACATCACTATCTCTTCCCCTTTGACATCAATGGCAGAAACCTGACAGAAATATCAAAGCAAAACCATAAGCCTCTAAATCTCAAAGCTGACTACTCCCCCTGAGTAGTAGCATCCCACATCAATGCCAAAATGAATAGTATCTTTGATAATACATGCCATACTGATGCCAAACCTCATCAATTAAGTCTCTGTCGGAGGGGAAAAAAACCCTAATTTGTCTCTCAAGTACTCAAATGATTCCTTGAATAAAAGTTTAGTGAAAATATTTGCAATTTGTTCTTTAGTGTTCACATAAACCAGTTTAACTTCATTTGCTTCCACCTTCTCCTTCAAAAAGTTATACTTGATAGATATGTGCTTTATCTTAGAATGAAATACCAAATTCTTTGATATATCAATAGCAGCAGAGTTATCATAGTGAATAACTATTGGTGCATCACAATCCACCTTTATATCCTTCAACATTTTCTTCATCCATAAAACTTGTGTACAATTAGTAGCAGCAGCAACATACTCAGTTTCAGAAGTAGATAGATAAGTACATGACTATTTCTCGCTGATCCATGAAACCAACTTCTTTCCAAGAAAGAAAGCTCCATCAGAAGTACTTTTTCGGTCATCAATATCTCCAGCCCAATCAGCATCTATATATACACATAAAATAAAGTTATCATCCTTAGGGTACCACAAGCCATATTCTAATGTACCTTGCAAGTATCTAAAAATCCTTTTCACTGGGAATACTCTGAAATCTTGAAACAATACAAACAACATTCATAATGTCAGGCCTAGTTTGAGACAAATAAAGTAGACCTCCAATCATAGATTTGTATCTTGTAGGATTTATCAGTGCAGAAACATCTTTCCTTGTCAATTTCTCACTTGTAACCATAGGTGTACTTACCGGTTTAGAATCTCCCATACAAAATTTCTTCAAAAATTCCTTAGCATATTTAGTTTGACAGATAAAAATACCATTGTCAATCTGAGTAATTTGCAAACCTAAGAAATATTTCATCTCACCAATCATAGACATCTCAAATTCTTTCTCCATATTCTTAGAAAATTCTATGCATAATTTATCTTCACCTCCAAAAATAATGTCATCAACAAATACTTCAACAATCTGTATATCATCATCAGTGATTTTATAATATAAATTACTATCAGCACTGCCCTTAGTAAAACCAAGCTTCAAAAGATATTTATCCAACCTTGTATACCAAGCTCTAGGTGCTTGTTTCAATCCATATAAAGCATTCCTTAACTTGCAAACCATATCAGTATCATCTGATAGTGAAGAACCATCAAGTTGCTCAAAATAAACTTCCTCATCAAGATCCCCATTCAAGAATGCACATTTAACATCCATCTGATAAACCTTGTAGTTTTTATAAGCATCATAGGCAAGAAATAATCTTACAGCTTCAATCCAAGATATTGGTGCAAACGTTTCTCCATAATCAATTCCTTCCTTCTGAGAATATCCTTTACAAACCAATCTAGCCTTATTCCTTATAACTTTACCATCCTCATTCAATATATTCCTATAAACCCATTTAGTTCCAATGACATTTTTATTTTTAGGTCGGGGAACTAAAGTCCATGTGTTATTTTTCTCAATCTGATCTAATTCTTCTTCCACAACTTTTAACCAAAATTTATCTTTGCATGCCTCAATTACTGATACCGGTTCAACTTGTGAAATTAAACATACCTCTTTAGCTTCCAGTCTTCTTCTTGTCATCACTCCATTGCTCTTATCCCCAATGATTTGATCTTCAGAATGATTCAATCTCACATACCTAGGAGTCTTCTGACTCTCTATTCCTCTTCCCTATTCTTTAGTTATTGTATAATTCTTTGATGTTGCCGGAGTAACTGGTTCAACTCTTTGTTCTGGTAAAGGTGCTACTGGTTCAGATATAATCATTTCCACTGCCGATTCCTTCTCATAAACTTTGATTTTACTTTTTCTCAGCTCATCTACTTTGACATTAGAACTTTCCACAATTCTCTACAATCTCTTGTTATAACATCTATATGTTTTTCTTTCATTAGAATAACCAAGAAATGTGCATTCATCACTTCTAGGATCAAATTTCCTAATAGTATCATCTCTCCTGATATAACATTTATAGCCAAAAATTCTAAAATACATAATTGTAGGTGTATTGCCAAACCAAAATTCATAAGGTGTCTTACCGGTTTCTCCTTTGATATGTGTTTTGTTGAATGTGTAAACCGTTGTACTCACTTCTTCTCTCCAGTAGATATGAGGTAGATTTTTTTCCATCATCATTGTTCTAGCAACATCCAAGATAGTTATGTTTTTCATTTCCACAACTCCATTCTGTTGAGGTGTCCAGGGAGCAGAAAATTGTCTTCTTATACCATGCTTGTCACAAAAGTTATTAAACTTACCGAATGTGAATTCTCCGCCATAACCTGATCTCAAACATTTAATCTTCAATCCTATCTCAATTTCCACTTTAGCCTTAAAGATTTTAAACTTTTCAAATGCTTCAGATTTTTCTCTCAAAAAAGTAACCCACATAATTCTAGAATAATCATCAATGATTAGCAAGAAATGTCTATCTCCATGAAAACTGTTAACTCTAGCAGGGCCACACAAATCAGTATGAATAAGATCAAGAACATCATTTTATTTATCTTGTATACTCCTAAAAGAGGTTCTGACCTATTTACCCATTTGACATTCTTTACATACCGAATTATAGGGCTTCATAATCTTAGGTATATCTCTAACAACCTTAGTTGAACTGATCTTCACAATGCAATCAAAATTCACATGACACGGTCTTTTATGCCATAACCAACTCTCATCAATTTGTGTAATCAATTATGTTTTCTCACTGAAGTTCAAATGAAATATGTTACCTTTTGTGTGTGTATCGGTTGCAATCTCCAAGTCAGATCTATTAATGATTTTGCATTTTCCATCCTTGAACTATAATTCAAATCCCTTATCTACCAATTGTCCTACACTCAAAAGATTATGCTTCAAACCTTCAACATAATAAAAATTGGCAATATTGTTCTTACCATCCAATGATATAGTTCCTTTTCCTTTGATCATACATGCCTTGTCATCTCCAAATCTAACTAGTCCACCATCAAATTCTTGCAAAGACAGAAACTTCCCTTTATCTCCAGTCATATGATGTGAACAACCATTGTCAATTACCCATTCATCCTTATCCTCAATTTTAGTAGCAAGTGCCTTCTCCTCAGGTACATTCTCTTCCAGTGTCAAATCATTTTCCTTGATAGACAAGAATACCCATTCTTTCCCATTGTCGGATTCACTAGCAGAGTCTTATGTCAGTTCATCATCTGAATCAGTAATGCCTTCCTCATCCACTATGTAGCATGATTTGTCTCTATTTTTTCTTCAATCTATACTTGTTCTGATATCCAGGGTTAGGCTTAAATGCTTTTTTAACTCTCTCTTCAAATCTTGAATTTCTCTCAAGACATCTAGATGCAAAATGACCAATCTTATTACATACAAAACATTTAAAAGGTGTTTTTCCTTCATACTTACTTCCTACCAGTCCTTTCGGTACTCTTCTAGAAAATAGTGCTTCAAGTTGCTCAAACTCATCATCTCCTCTCTTCATATCTTCTAATTCTTTTGCATATAAATATTTCTAGTCTTGCTTACCGGTTGTAGATGTAGATGCATGAAAAGTAGGTTCAGTCTTCACAACTCCATAAGATCCAAATTCCTCAAGCTCAAAAGAATATAGTTTCTTGACCAAAGTATCTTTGTTGATAGATGTATTAGCCATTGTTCTCAACTCATTAATAGCAGTAACCTTCATTTTGTAAGCCAGTGGTAGGGCTCTCAGGACTTTAGACACAATTTGATCTTCGCTCAAAGTTCCACCACAACATTGATTTCCCATAACATTCTCATTAACCCTTTCCATGAATGCAGTAATCCTTTCATCTTCTTCCATCTTCAGGTTTTCATATCTCACCCGGTAACCATCAAGTATAGAAATCTTCATTGTAGAGTCACCTTCCTTAAGAGTCTGCAACTTATCCCATATAGCCTTTCCAAATGATTTGTCTATTAATCCCATTATTTGTTGATCAAAAAGTGCACACAAGAGGGCTTTTCTTGCTCTACAATCATTCTCAAGCTCTTTTTCTAGGTTTGTCGGAGGAGGATTGCCAGATCTCAGATTAAAGGGTGTGACACCATTCTGTGTGATCTCCCAAATCTCCTTACCAAGACATCTCAGATGAGTCTCCATCTGAATCTTCCATATTGTATAATTTGTTCCTTCAAGCCTCGGTATATCCCTTCGAAAGATAGCTCCAGAAGAATTGGACAAACTTGAACTGTTAGTAGCCATAGGATCTTCCTCAAGCAGTTAAGCTTTCTGCAAAGAGGACCAAAGCTCTGATACTAATTGTTAGATAGTTCAGATAACCAAAAGACAACTGAGAGGGGGGGCGGTGAATCAGTTGTCATAGATTACCGAAAGTATTAGCAATTTAAACTTTAATACCGGAGCCCAAAACAATAATACCAGAATAGCAATTAATCTAATTAAGTATAAATAATAATCATAGAATAAAAGCCATCCACACAACACCATGATTTGTATGTGGAAAACCCAGTAAAGGGAAAAACCACGGTGGAAAGCCTACCCACAGTCAGATAATACTTCTGTAGTAAGTATGTGAATTACAATAAAGGGACTTGCACTTGCAGGAAGGCCAACAGCCTAGAGCACACTGCTCATCACAAAAGGAGCCTCACTAACTACATATAAATCCAGACTGCAATCTAGAGAAGTGTTGAACTACAAAAGATAGCATCTCCTATGCCTAAGTACAGTTCCAGTTAAGCTCAATACCGGAGGACTAAATCCTCTTTCACAAACCCAATTCGATCTCCAATGATTGACCAAATCCTTTGCCTGAGTGATATTACATTATTCGCACATTATATTCCTTGACCATGATCTCTTATAATTACCATGATGATCTACAATGAGATCTTACATCTTATTTATACAAACCCTCGACCATAAACAATCAGGTCATCCACCAGACAATAAACCAATTACATAATTACAGACCATGTTAGCCTTAGACCAAAAAAAATAATATCCACACATAAGACATCCCAAAAATACAATAATAGGTCATATCCATACGTTACATAAATGTCAGTCCATAACCTAGATCAACCAGGACCAAGTATAGGTCCACACGCTTCAGCAATGGTCTACAAATGTCATCTCGAACATGATCACCAAAAACATCCCGAAACTCCATCAGAAGCTGCACCAACACCAATTATGCAATGCATCAAAGATCTCCACCAAAATATTTGTCTGTGAAACCCTCGCCAGAACTAGAAACCAATCTTCTAAGTAAGAAGGATAGCATCTAATCACCAGACCAAAACCAACTAGCCAAAAATGAGTATGATCATTATGAACAAGCCAATTCCATCATCAGATTATACCAAGTTCTACCAAATCACATTGGATCCAAGTTAACCAGAAACCACAACCTACCGGGGCCAAAAGGGTGTCGGTAAAGAATCCAGACAGCTAGTGTTGACATTAATGACAAAACATCAATGCAATATCAAAAAGGTTTAACTTTTGTGAGAAGCGGGAGATGGTGGAAGCGGGAGCAGCTGGCGGTAATGGGCAAACTCAAATTTCAAATTCTTAGCAAGGCGGGAACCCTGGTTCCAATGGTGGGAACGGCCAGATCAATGCTGTTGGTCCCATAGGTGATAAGGATAAGCCTCTGGACTTCCCGGAGGCTGTTGTTGACTTATAGTCTGATGGTACTCTGCCAGAGGAGACAGCGAGTTCATCTAGGCTTCTGGGGGAAGGGTCCAATGGGGGGCCCATTCCATGTGATGACTCTATTGATAGCGGAAGGGGAAAAAAGAAATGGTCTTCCCTTTTTGGAACTAGACCAACTAGTAAATCCTCCCTACCTCCTGTTAAGAACATTTCTGACCCTTCTGGTGGTAAGTTCTCTATCTCTATCCCTGACCAGGTTCTGGACCATAATATCAATAGTATGTCGAACTCCTTAGTAGGGAAATTTATGGGTTCGCGTCCTAATATTGAAGTTGTCAGGGCTTTTGTTAAACAAAAATGGGTCCTCAAGGGAAATGTTAAAGTATCGGCTTTACCTAAAGGCCTTCTATCTTTTTCTTTTTCATGTGAAGAAGATAAGGTTAAGATTTTGTGCGGGAGCGCCAGGATGGTAGGAAAGACAGCTTTGGTCCTTAGAAAATGGCATCTGAACCTAAACATGAACGATTCTCTCCTAGCGCAAGTTCCAGTCTGGATAAAGCTTCCAAGATTGCCTCTTGAATATTGGGCGGAAAGTATTTTCTCTGGAATAGCAAGCTCCTTTGGCGAGTTGCTCTCAATAGACCCAGTCAATTCTTCAAATCAGAGACTAACTCATGCAAGGTTCTGTGTAGGAGTAGCCCCTGATGTAGATATGCCGGAATAGATAGACCTAGTTTCAAAGCTGGGAACTTGGAAACAACACATCAAATATGAATATATCCCTTTTGCATGCTTCCACTGTAAAAAAGCAAGTCATTGGGCAAAATCCTACCCAAACAAGCCAAAGGTGGAACCTAAGTAGCCTAAACCCCAGATTGAAAATCAAAAGTTGCCAGAGAAAATGGTGTGGCAAGTTAAAAACCCAAAGAATAAGGAAGAAAATTCCAATCACTTTAATCCTTTGGGGGAAAAGAAGGAAGTCACTTCAAATCCTATCTCTAGTCCCTCAACCCAGGAAGTAGTGAGAAATGAACCAACCAAAGTCAGCCCCTTGGGTACAACTCAAAAAAAGGAAGTGAAAGATCAGAATGATCCTTCAAATGAGATAGTTGAAGTGGTTGCTAACACTTATGAAGGCAAGGAACTGGAAGCAAAATATTACCAACCTGAGGAAGGAGAGATCCCTGACCCCCAAGAAGAAAGGAATGATTCTTCTCTAGCCATGCCAAGTTTTGAAATTAAAGAAGCCCAAAAATGTGCAATTTTGGGTATGAACCTCTCGAACTCAGAACAGAGCTCAAGAACAGTGAACAATGTTTCAACTGATTCCAGAACTCCTAACTGGGGCAATGAAGAAGAAATCTCCAAAATCCTCAACAACCCAGAAGCAGCACCTGTGATAGAAACTGAATGGAAGCAACTGAAATATAGGAATAAGACAGGATCTACTCCCTCGACTTCTCTACTAAGGAAATCCAGCAGAATAGCTCAAGTTGATGTGGGGTATATTTCCTCTTCCCCAGGATGGCCCTCTAACCACAAAGTAAGAGACAAGGAGGCTAGCAAGAACATTGCAGATGGAACCCAAAAGACTCTCAAGGAGCTGGGAATTGGTAAGTAGCTATGAAGATAATCTCTTGGAATATTAGGGGACTCAATAATCCCCATAAACTTGATATTATTAGGAATATGATAAGAGATAGTAATCCTAACATTTTTCTAATTCAAGAAACCAAAATGAGTAGAGAAAAAGTTGAATCTTTGAAGTTCTTTAAAAATGGTAATGTTAGTGGTGGCAGCTTTGAAGGTGCTTCTAGAGGCATTTCTACCATCTAGAACCTTAACACTGTTAAAGGTCAGGTCATAATTTAGGACAGTAATTTCTCTTGTATCAAATTTGAGCATTTAAAAGATGGTACTTCATGGGTTCTTACTAACATTTATGCTCCTAATACCTTAAAGGACAAAAACTCTTTTTGGAAAAAAATCATTCAGGCTAGGGACAGATTCAAAAATCTTAGTTGGATGGTTATGGGAGACTTCAATACTCCTTTGAGAGAGGAGGAAAAATTTGGAGGCAGTCCTCCTCAATTGGAAAGTAGGATGGCCCTCATGGATTTTATTAATTCTCAGACTCTTAATGACTTGGAAATGTAGGGTTTCAATTACACTTGGACTAACAGAAGAACTGGTAATGACCTTATCCAAGTGTGTCTTGATAGGACTCTCATCTCTGATGACTGGTATAGTCAGTACTTCTATTCTTTGTCGGCTCACATTCGGGTTGGATCTGATCATTTCCCTATCACCTTCATTGTGGACTCAATCAATAGAAGGAGAAACTTTCCCTTCAGATTTGAAAAAATGTGGACCCTCCACCCCGAAATCAAAAGAAATATTCAAAAATGGTGGAGCATTCAAGTTGAGGGAACGGCTATGTTTAAAGTTGTCAAGAAGCTCAAAAGTGTGAAGGACAATATACGACTCTGGAACAAAACTAGTTTTGGAAATATATTTGAGGCTAAGAGTAAAGTTCAAGAAGACCTTAAAGAAATATAGGATCAGATCCAAAAGGATGGTTTCAGTACTGTGTCTATTGCTGATGAAAACGAGACTCTCAAAAAATACCATGATATTATTGCCAAAGAGGAAACATTTTGGAAGTAGAGATAAAGATGCATTTGGCTTAAGGAAGGAGATAGGAATACAAGATTCTTCCATATGTCGACTATCAAGCATAGAGCAGTTAATAGGGTGAACAAGCTAGTAGTGGAAAATGGGGAGCTGGTCAAGGAGGATGAAATAAGGAATGAAGCTAAGAGGTATTTCTCGGACCTCCTCAAGAGGGACCATAGTCTGGATACTAAAGCCCAATCCTCTTTTCTTTAGAACATTCCTTGTCTCATTGATGCTCAAAAGAATGCTTCCCTCTCCTCCATTCCCTCTAACTTAGAAATTAAAAATGTTGTTTTTTCCTTTGATGGTAACAAAGCACCTGGCCCAAACAGCTTCCCAATGTTCTTTTTTCAAGATTTTTGGGAGATTGTTGGAATTGATGTATCCAATGGGGTTAAGGAATTTTTTGGGGCTAGAAAACTCTTGAAAGAAATCAATGGTACTTTTATTGCTCTCGTCCCCAAGACTTAAGGTGATGATTCTTTGAACAAATTCAAACCTATTAGCCTCTGCAATTCTTTTTACAAGATTATTTCCAAGGTCCTTACCTCTAGAATTTTGTCTGTCCTTCCTGCCTTAATCAAACACCAGCAAAATGGGTCTGTTCCTGGAAGACAAATTCTTAACTCCATTATTACGATCCATGAGAACATTCACTCTCTTGTCAGAGCAAAGAAGTAGGGTCTCATCCTAAAGCTTGATCTCTCCAAAGCCTATGACAGGGTTGACTGGTCTTTACTTCAGAAAGTCCTCACTTCTTTTGGGTTTTCCTCTAGAGTTGTCGACCTTTTTCTCCCAACTCACCATCTCTACTACTTTTGTTGTTCTTTTCAATGGTTCTCCGTCTACTTTTTTCCAAGCTTCTAGAGGTCTTAGGCAAGGAGATCCTATCTCTCCCATCCTCTTCATTATTATGGTAGAATTCTTTGGAAGGACCATGGAAAAAATGGTGTTGCAAGGCTCTTTTAAGGGCCTCCAACCATCCTCCGCTAACCTTATTTGTTCCCACCAGAAATTTGTTGATGATACTATTATTATGGGAGAATCAAGTATATTAGAAGCTAAAGTTTTGAAGAGCACCCTATGTAAATTTTCCTCTGCTTCGGGTCAGCTTATCAACTGGGCTAAAAGTGAAGTCTTTTTAATTAATACTCCAGAGAGAAGACAACATAGGATCAGCAGAATCCTGGAGTGTAGGATTGCTAACCTTCCTGCTACCTACCTTGGTCTCCCCATGGGAATTGCCCCTCTTGATCCCTTCTGGAGTTCTCTAGTGGACAAATTTCATAAAAAACTTGCTGGTTGGAAAGGGGCCCTCTTAAGTCAAGCTAGCAAGCTCCAACTCCTTAAGGCTACTCTTCAAAGTATTCCAATTTATGCTCTTAGTCTTTTCAGAATTCTAGTTAAGTATGTTGAAGCAATCGAGAAAATTCAAAGAAGATTCCTATGGTCTGGGGTTGAGGATAAGCAAAGAATGTCTTTGGTGGCCTGGGACCAGGTCTGTAGGCCGAAAAGCAAAGGAGGTATGGGCCTCAGGAGGATTCGTACTTTAAATGAAGCTCTCCTGTCCAAACAAGTCTGGAGAACGTTTCATTTTGATTTTGAATGGTGCAAAATTTGGTGAAGTAAGTACTCTCTTCGGTCCTCCTCTCTCTCCTCTTTTATTAATTCAGATCTCAGTATTAATGGATCCCACATTTGGAATCATGCCTCTAAATGTAAAGAAGGTATAGCTAAAGGAGTGATATGGAAACTTGGAAATGGTAGGAAAGTAAAATTCTGGGAGGATCCTTGGCTTTTTGATAAACCTTTAATGGACTTCAATGAATGGGCCCCCCATGCTCCCTCCTGTATTAGATCTTTTGGCTCCTTATTTGCTAAGTACTAGGATGGTAAAGAATGGCAGAACATTGAAAGTATCCACCCTAGCCTTTCTAAGCTCAAGATCCATCTGTTTGCGGTATGGTTGAATAATGAAGAGGATTCCCTGATTTGGAAACATGATCCCAAAGGTACTTTATTTGTGGCTTCTATGTATTGTGTCCTTCCCCCCCCCCCCCCCCCCCTCTTCTATTAACCCTTATTGGTCTAAAGCCTAGATTAAGAGTCTTACCCCCAAAATCAATTTTTTCTTCTGGACTATTCTCCAAAATAAGATCCTGACCCTTGACAACCTCAAAGGTAGAGGTTTTGCCCTCCCTAATAGATGTGTGTTGTGCCTTCAAGAGGAAGAGTCTATGGACCACCTTTCTCTCCATTGTTCCTTCTCAGCCTCTATTTGGGAAAGCTTCCTCAAGAGCTTTAGTATTGCTTGGGTGTTTCCTAATAACATCAAAGATATGTTCTCCTCTTGGAATATTCAATGGACTAACTCTTTTTTGAGATGTTTGTGGCAGCTCTCTCTTCCTCACATCTTGTGGGGTCTATGGAAAGAAAGAAATAACTGAATCCTCAGGGATGTCTCCCTCAATCAAGATATTGTGTTCCAGAAAATCCAATGGTCTATTCAGGAAAATATAGGGATCATTGAGGGTCCTTGTTACTCGAAAAACTCACTGGAATCAAACATCTTAAGGGTATGGAATATGAAGATCACCGATGGTCCTAATCTCAACCACAATAAAAGGCTTGAAGTTAACTGGCAAACCCCTCCTCAAGGTTGGCTCAATGTTAATTTTGATGGTGCTGCCAAAGGTAACCTAGGTCCTTCAAGTTGTGGAGCTATTCTTAGAGATCATAGAGGAATTTGCAAGGAAATGGTTGTTGTCCCTATTGGAACCCAAACCAACCATAAAGCTGAAGCAATGGTAGCTCTTCAAGGCATCATCCTTCCCAAAAAATGGAAATGCCCCTATCTATGGATAGAAGGGGATTCAAATAATATAATAAAGTGTCTTAATGGGACTACAAAACCTTCATGGTCGATTCACAACATAATCACCTTTGTTATTGACATTATTAACACCTTTAAAAAATGCCATATCTCCCACATCTACCGGGAGGCCAACGGCTCTACTGACCGGACTGCCAATACGGCGGTTAAAAGTGAGGCAATTACCACGTGGATAGGTGAATGCAGACTCCCCAAAGATGTCAGACAAATCATTAGTAATGAGCGATATAGAAGCACTCCAAAGACTCTTGATGGATAGGATAATTATGAAAAGTACTGATGTGAGTACTTCGAGTTATTTTAATAATGAGAAAACCACTCATTATAACATCAATGCCATAAACTCTCACACTTTCTGGGTAAGTGTTATAGTTCTAAAAAGCTCTCTATTTAATCAGCTCTGCAAGTTTCAAAATTTGGCTGTGAGTAGTGACAACATGGGCTGAAATAGGAGGTGATATGAACCAAGTAGCTGTAAAGAATGGAAATAGAAGGAAGAGGTTTGGGGTATTTTGCAGAAGGGTGGTCTCTCAAATTTCATGGAGAGACTCCACGCCCGAGATGGTATGGTAACCAGTATTTTCTGCAAGAACTGGAAGAAGGGCATGTTAAAAATGGGCAATCAAATGGTTGAAATCAACGAAGATTTAATTGCTCAAGCCACAGGCCTCACCAAGGAAGGTTGCAACTTCTATAGAGATAGGAAGGTCAGCAAGGAAGCTATTGAAAGGTACCCAGTTATTGAGAAAGAGAAAAAACGACTGGTAAAGTTGAGCAAAACCTACAACCCGCCTAGGGCTTTTGCCAAACCCTGGCGGGAGATTCTCTTTGTTTTAATGCGTTATATCACTCTAGATGGTAGGTTCATGAAAGTTTATGGGTATCACTTTGTTCTATTGAATCACTTTGGGCACAATGATAAGGTTAATTTCCCTTATTTCCTGCTTTGTTCGATGAATGCATCCCTTAAAGCCTACAAAGAGAATCCACTGGGTGATACTGCTATGCACCAAGGCCTAATGGTCCTAATTTATGACCATTTAAAGGCCAATCAAATTGCTCGGATGCAACCCTCTGTGGATTCTAAGGAAGAGATGTCTGATTCTGCCTTTTCTGAGGTGGAGGAATCCAATAGTGATTCTTCATCTGATACAGAGGATAGTTCTGATGTCTCAGAGTATGAAAGCGGGAAGAAGAGGAAATACAGAAAAACAAGACCCTCTTCATCCAAGGGCAAAAAGCCTCAAAACAAACCCCTGATCAGCATCTCTTCGGAAGAGGAGGACTCGGATGACTCTGAGAAGGAGAACCCTAAAGGGTTGTTGAAGAAGAAAACAAAAAACCATACCCAAACCCAGAAAAAGCATAAGAAAAAAGAGGAGACTGGCAAGGAACTAGAAGTTGACAAGCAAGCAAGGACCCTGGAAGCTAAGCACAGCCTGGAAAAGGAGACCATGGAAGAGACTCTCAAGGTTTTCGACACTATTTCCACCCTCCACATCCCCAAAGAAGAACAGGTTACCCCTGGCAAAGCTGCTCCCCCATCTGGCCCTCCTCCCAAGGGTTTGCATGGTTTCATGGAAACAATGGAGTGGCTCATTAATGGTTACAAGAAAGCTGTGGATGAATATAAAAAACTCTGTAACAGAATCTTGATTCTAGAAACCATTAATATTGGGGAGGGGAATACAATGGCCGACTATATTGAGGACCTGAAAAACACCATTGCCAAAGCTGAAGACATCAGAGATGCTTTCAGCCCTAGGTTTGAGAAGATTGAAAAGGAGATGCTGGACAGAAAAAGCCTTGCGAACACTAGCGAAAAAACCCTCTTAGACACTGTTACCAAAGTTGAAAAAATTGAGGAGTGCCTGAAGAACATCGCTGCATAGAGCCTAAGTACCCTGAAGATCTCGGCCAAGAACACCCACACCCTCATCAACAAGCTGGATGATGATAAGGAAATCCAGGACTTAGACCTAGAAGCTGAAGGAATAGGGGAAGCTCAAGGTCCTAGAACCCGCACCAGAGGCAAGAGGAAGGAAAAGAAACCGAACAAGGATCTAGAAGACCTGAAAGCTATCGGGGCCACCTATGACAAGCTGGTGATAAAGGCGGAGGATCTGCTAAAGAAAATTGATGTGTAGCGCCTTCCCTGTTTCTTTGTTGTTTTTATTGTTAAACTGCTCTTTTTGTTAGCTGGTCTTTTGGCCAGTCTTTTTGTATGCGGACTTTGTTGCACTGTTCTTCTCGGTTCTCTTTCTCTATCTTTGTTGTAAAGGTTTCGGGTCCTGAAAACCTATTTTTTAATTAATCAGGACAAAACATCAATGCAACACATAATCAATTCCACCAAATGGCCAACAATTCCTTCTCCAAATTATCAACCTCTCAACAAGCCTCTCTTTGTGGTTCAAGGTGGTTATATTAATGATGCCTTTTGCACTCCTAACAAACTCGTGATTATTGTGCAAGGCATATATCCTACCAAGAGTTCTTATGAGCATGCTAAACAAATTACTTGAGAGAGATACAATTCAATTGCCCACACATATAATATGAGGAACAATAGGAAACCTAATTCTCCTCTGGTTATCCCTTCTTCACTTCTTACTTCTCAACCTATTCTTTCACTAGCACCTCATATATCACAAACTCTGGGTAAAGAGTATAACCTTATTGAACAACTTAAATCTACTCCTGCCAAGATATCTCTTTGGGATTTGATTCAAACTTCATCCACATATCATGGAATGTTAAAAGATACTTTAAAGAAATAATATGTCCCACCTACAGTGACACCTAATAATGTGGCTTCTTTGATTGACTCCATGACAACACCTAAAGCTCAAATTGTGTATACACAAGATGAGTTTGTTGGCAATTGACACTCATTCGGTGGATATTGATGCTTGATTAGTGGTTTAGGGTTGTCATTGATGGAAACTCTTCTTGAGATTCCTATCCAGTAATCATGGATCTTGATATCCAAAAGTGGATCTGAACCGGTAACTAGTTAACTGGTATTTCAGGTTGGGCAGAGTAGTTTTGGTTTGGAAGCTTTTCGGTGATTACGGTGTTATGAATCGTGCATGAGATGATTGGGCCAACATAGAGACATTACCTTATCATCTTTTTGATGATCCACACTTGCTTTTGATGATCCGGTCAAGCCGACTCATGATTACACGTTACATCAACAGGACAACTTGATAAATAATTATTTTGTGATTGTGAATATATGAGATCGGTGCAGAAGACCTTTTTGGTGTGTGGTATGATTGTATACGAGCGAGTGGTGATCAAGAATCCCTTTTGGCACAGTTTGACATGCGCATTCTTGATCCCATAGTTGACTGAGACAGAGAACATAGCAGAGTTGCAAAGCAGATATAATCAGAGTTTTTGGCACTTAACCGGAACTCATTCAGGCATTGATATATGTTATTTTGGAGTTATTTCATCGTAATTCATCACTATAAATGATTTTTAAGGCAATGAGCCTTCCAGGGTTGTAGCCCTTATTGTAATTGAGTAGTGAACTCTAGGCAAGGAGCCTTCTAGGGTTGTAGCCCTTATTGTAATTGAGTAGTGAGCTCTAGGCAGTGTGCCTGAATGCTTGTGCATTCCCCCTCATATAATATTGTTTTGATACTGGCCATAGTGGAATAATATTATGGGTTCAAATCCAACCATGGTTTTCCCATTTGGGTTTCCACGTAAAAATCCTAGTGTTATGATTTTGTGGTTGATTGTTTTTTGTTTTTGCATTCAGTTTAATACTTATGCTTTTGATGACTTAAAGTTAAGTCAAAAAAATAATTAACTGATAGAACATTGATTCACCCCCCCCCCCCTCTCAGTGTTCCTTAATTCCAACAAAGTTACCCTCCCATGAGATTCAATGCCAATATGATCCTCTTATGATTGTTGTTCTTATCAATGGTAATGCTATAAGAAGAACCTTAGTGGATAGTGGATCTGGCATTAATATTTGTAGCATCAATTTATTCCATAAGATTAAGGTGGATCCTTATTCTATTCAACTTGATTCTCTTACTATTCGTGTCTTTGACAATATTGCTAAACAATATTTACGTACTATAACCTTTCCTATTAAGGTGGGAGCTATTATTTTACCTACACCTATTCATGTCATGCCCAATAAGCTTACTTATAATCTACTATTAGGATTTGAGCTTGGATTCTTTGTATTCAAGTTGTCCCTTCTACTTTACATAGGCAACTTAAGTTCATCTACAACAATAAAATGTATACATTGTTTGCTAATACCAATTTATAAGCCCCATTGCAAACCTCATCTTCTAAATCTTGTTCAAATACTTCTAATTCTTCTTCAAATACTCCTACATCTACAAGTACACCTACTTCCTCGAGTACTCCTGACTCTTCTTCCATTCATACTGAATCACCATCTTCTCATAAAGATACTTCTTCACCAAAAGAAGTGCTCTTGGGTGATGATTGGGGATCTTTAGATTTTACACCATCTCCTCCTAAAGATACCTCCTTTGAGGAAGTACTCTTAGAAGACCATTGGGAGTCCTTAGATTTTACACCTACCTTTATAGGAGAATATAAAATCCCCCCAAGAGAACCTAAAACTAGAAAGGAAGATGATATGGTGGAAACTAAAAAGCAATCTACTTTGTCTAAACAACTTAGTAACCATTTTGTGGCCTCTTCTAATTAAAACAATTCTTCAAAATCTTCTTCTTATTCATCTAATTATAACATTAAGACCTATGAGACCCCAACATATCTTTCCTATGTGGCATCCCTTTATGGCCCAACTTTTCACATCTTAGTTAAGAGTGAATATAGTGGCAATGGTTGTGGCACAAATGAACAAGGGATTAAGGTTCCTTTAGAAAATAACATATGTGAAGCCTCATTTGGACTTCGATATAATCCTTCAAAGCCCACCAAAGCATCTAAAAGACCATCTCTCAATGTGAATGATATATTTAGTAGTGATGATGACTTCATCTCAATTAAATCATCATCTACATCTCTTAACACTCATCCCACTCACAAGGAAATTATGATGATTGACAAGTCTCTTTATGAATCTCCCCAAGAGATTTACAATCACATTTATGAGGCTTTACCTTCTATTCATACCCTCTCTTCTAGAAAGGAGGCCCTAATGAATTAAACTTGTCCCTCTCCTAAGGTTTCTTTTATGTATGACGAAATTTGTGTGCAAGAGGAACATGACTTATAGGCCTATTCTTCTACTAAAGACTACTTTCTTGATCAAGACATTTCAATACTTATCTTATACATGTTTTTTCTCTCATTTATTGTAGAGAATTTAACATGTTGTATTCAAATCCTTCATCCAATCTAGCATATATTTAAATAACATTAGTGTCTATTATGTTGCTCTTTACCATGTGACATGGTAGCCTACCTATTGGGGGCTCATTGTCATTCATGATAGTACAATTTCGTGTGCAATCATACTTTGAAAGCAACATAATAGCCTATTTTTGTCCCATCTCTTGTCTTTATGTATGGGGGCAAGAATGATTTCAAACATCTCCCCTTCATTAGATTAAAACTTCCCCTTTTCAGAAATAGTGTCTTCTATAAGGATCTCTTATTGATTGTGGAGGTGTATATCCATGTTGGGGAATCTCCTTCCTCTTATTGGAACAACTATCCCTAATGAGGATCTTAAGTACATATCCTTAATTGGGACCTCATCCTTGCTATTAGATGTTTATAATCATTCATCAAATCCTTTTGTTCATTGAGTGGTATCTTTTATAATAAACCCTTCTATATTGTGGATGTGCTTATCCCTGCTGAGGATCTCTTTCCTTCTTTTAGAAGAGTGTTTTTTTAAAGATCCCTCTTTGATGTTCTTGTCTCTATACTTGGGTGGAAAGAAGGGTATTTAAATCTTCTATCTTTTTTCAATGATTCACCTTTCCTTTGTTGAGTTGCATTTTTCATTTGATGTCATTTCTTGCATAGAATATGTTTTTTATTGTTTAAGACCTATTCTCTTCTTAGAATGATATATCTTTCATGAATAATCTCTTCTTAGTGAAAGTACGTAGTCCTTCACTAAGAATCCACTTTTTCCAAAATAATGGACAAGGTGTGTATTCGTATTTTCCTTCTCTTTTTAAAGGTGTTATCTTTATCAAAGATCCCCTTTACTCTCAAAGGTAAATGTCTTTGCATAATGACCTCTTCCTCCTTTTATCTATCAAAAAGATCCATTTACATTTGTCATTTATTAAGAGGTAATTTTGTTTTCAAACCCTAATTCTATATTTTGCACTTAATCTTTCACATCTTGTGTTAGAGGGCTCTGATTCTCACACTCTTGGTTGTGTTGGAATTGTGGCTTAGTTCTCTTTCTTACCAAATGTTCCTTGACTTGGTTTGATCTTATATAAAACCTTGTTGTGAGAATTTATCATCAATTTTCCTTCACAATTCGATGTGGTAAACATGATACCCTATTTCAACTCACTACCTAGCAAGCCGAAACTGGGGGGGGCATATAGCTACCCTCGAATTTAATCACTCTTAGTAAGCATTTAGGTGATTTTGTGATTTTCAACTAACAATGTGGTTTTGTAGGATGTGGTTCCTAATGTTGTACTACAAATACCATTGGGGGCTTTGTTCGACACCTTATGGATATATCGTTTTTCATGAATGTTTACTTTTTTGTACTTTAGCTTGCATATGCACATAGTGTCATATGACCGCTAAAGTGGGAGCTAAATTTAGAATTGTAAATTGCACACCCTTAATTGGGTGGTACAATTTCATGCTTAGGTTAGCACCCACCTTAGTGTGTTTCATTTTGCATTTTAAATTCCCTTTAATAATTTAATTAATTAATTAATTTAATTTAAAGTCCTCTTTTTTCACACATCATATCATAAAATTGGGCCCTTAACCCTAGGTGTGCCGCTTTTTATTTTATCCTTTTAATTAATTCATTCATTAAAGTCCTGATTAGGTCCTATTTCGACCTTCAACGCCTAATTTCGCATATCTAAACACCTTGAATTGTCGCATTGAGCTGGGAATTACCTTATAATCATGATACCTTGCATCCCTAAAAATTCAAAAAAAAGTTGGTTGGACCAGGATGATTCGCTCTTGTCCCGAATTTTTCTCCCCAAATTTCAGGATCATGTTCTGGTGGTATTATAATGTTTAAATCCATCTTCGTGCATAAATATATCAATTCTAGGTCGACCTATGATCAAAAACAAAGTTAGGGTTTTATATATATAACCTTTCTTTTCCTCATTTGAAACATCCAACAACTCTAGCAATTGAAGGAGCCTCTTGTGAAGTGAAAGTGCAAGTTTATATGAAGTCCTCAATCAACAAATCAAGCATCCATCAAGTCTTCATCAACCATTTTCATCATCAATTGAAGCTTTAAAGATATTGAAGAATAATAGGAGATCACAAACTATTGATTGGCTTGTACCTCTCCCTTAGGGTTCGATATGGTTTCATGATATTAACATATCTTTATATGAGTTCCAAAACACTTGTTTTCAGATCTACATTATTACTTTACATCCATTAATACATTTGTGATTTGAAGCATTCTCATTTACATATAGTTCATTTAAGATTTTTACTCAAAGCATAGGGTAGAACTCTAATTTGCAATCTAGCTCATTAGGATATTGTAAACACATGAGATTCTAGGACACACACTTTTCAATATTACATCGACTATTTGTGGAGGTGGAAATCACCAAAAAAAGGAATTGACTAAGGCAAAACCCTATATAGCCACCCAAACACCATTTTTTCAAGCTGCAGCTGCAGCTGCAGGTACAGAGATCTGACAAAGTTGCAATCTTCTAAGAACCCAAGACTCATAGGCATAGGATTAGGTCTAGAGGAAGGCCCCAGATCACTGGGATAGGGGCACCCAGCATCCTGGTCCTCTGCATTTTTTGTGCATTTTCTGGCAGTTCAAATGTCAAGGAAATCAATTTGTAGACTACATATTATCAGCTCAGTTCAGTCACTGTGATGTAGGAGCATCCCCGTTCGATGAGCAATCTTGCATCAACCAAAAATATTTCCTTTCAATTTTGTTCTTGTCTAGTTCTTTTCTGTGTTCTTACCGGTTGGCGCCAATAGTTGCTTTCCTTTCGTGGCAGATCTTATTTTCGATTTCCAAGCTGGTTTGTGTGTTTAATTCCATATTTTTAGTTCATTTGGGTTCTTTTCCAATAAGTTGTCGCTTTTGGTTGACTGTTTCTGGGTTTTGGGACAGTTCTTGTGCTTACCAGTTGGTTTTCCTTCATTATCGACACGATTCTTGGCATGTGGATCTGTCTTGGGTCTTATCCAATGTTGTTTGTCGTGTGGTCGACCTTCCTGCTGAACCGCACTTCATGGTTGTTATTTTCCAAAAAGATTTATTTAATTCTTAGGGCCGACCTAGTTATACGTTTCATTTTCTTGCATTGGTAAATGTAATCTTATGAGGCCGACCCAGATATGTTCTGGTGGGTATAAATATGATGTTATGTAATCATTTGTAGGGCCAGAGGAAGTAAAATTGAGAATATGGATTGAGATTCGCATTTTGTGATCCGATTGATTCTTAGAGTCTCGGATTGGATTGTATCTAGTTGATAGCCTGCATATAACCGGTTAATTACTAGATGTTCTTTGATGATTATGTGATGATAGCCAGATGATTGTCGTAAGTTCTAAAGCAATAATATGATCTATTTATGCAATCTTGTTATGTTTTCTTGTTGTTTTCGTTGTGTTTTTCTTGTTGCATAAGCCGGTTGATTCTCTTTGAGGGTTTTACCAGTTATGGTTGCATCACACTGGGACCAAGGTGCCCAACGCCCTAGTCCAGATCAATCAGACTCAAATTGTGATATCAAGTGCACACCAAAATTTCCCCTCCATCTTTGTGCTTTGTATCTCAGTTTGAGTTCTTTATCTTTCTATTATTGCAATTTACCTAGTCATTTCCTTCATCTTTCTAGCTTAATTTGTCATCATTGCACATTTAGCTCATTTTCCTTTCATAGGAGCAAAGAAATAGAAACCCTAAGAGTATTCCTTGACTCTCTTTCACAAGAAAAAGTCAAAGTGAATCACTTCCTTAGGAGCTTTCATACTCCAATGTATGGAGAAAAGTGGGGTTAGGTCCTAAACTATGCAATCCCATTTTTTACCATCATAGATACCTTTAACAAAAAATTCTTCAAAGTAGATGTAATGAGCTTGATGGACCATCCATTTTCCCATATGCAAGTCTACTCTTGAATTGGGCGTAAATGACCATACTTATCATATGGTTTTAGATTGAGTGGAGGTTGCCAAAGATGTCTTTCCCATCCCTTGTATAGTAACATAAGATGACCAAAATAAGATGAATTTAAATCATACATTTCAAGATTATTGATTCAATAATCTACATATCTCAACTAACATGCAACCCTAAAAGATCTCTTATGATGATACTATCTATACTTAGACAAGGTTTTTAGAGGGTTGATTAAAATGCCATAAATGGAAGGCTCATATAATATCTCGTTCAAAAGCTCTCATTTTTAGCACATGCAAGGATGGAGTCATGAAGGGTTGGGGAATCTATGTTACACTTGATGTCTACATCTGCTTCAAAGTTTCTAAAGCCTTTTCAACAAACCCATTATGTATATATCCCACGATCATGGTATTTTGTATTCCAAGTGAACACCTTTCTTTGGATAGATCACATCTCGCCTCCAATTCCTTCCTCCTTTCTTCTTTTCCTTGCCATCTTTTCTTCTCAGTTCTAGTCGTCCCTCTTTTCATAACATTTTTCTATAGTGGTACTCATCCATCTAATGTCAATGATAATGAAGATACTTTTCATGAAGATGATGAGATATGACTACAAATTTTTTATATTAAATAAAAAAATTTTTATAACATTCAACATTCATATAATTATTTGAACTCAATTTTTATTTTTATAAATATACTTAAAATGTCTATTTTTTTATTTTTTTTGTCAGACCAACATTCCCATAACAAATCCAAATCCAAATCAATAACTTAAAATTAACACAATAAAATTATATTATCTACATAAAATTCAAATCTAAAAAAAAATTGAGAGATTCCTTGGTAAAGTACGAGGTCCAATGTCCCTCCAACCCATGTGGTACCCAAGAATGTGTCGTGCCTACATCACCATGACCAATCATGTTAAAAATGTTACCATGCACACCATAGTTGTAGTTTAAGAGTGCGAGATTTTGCCAAGATCAAGAGCTCAATGAAAAGTACAAAATAGAGAGACAAAATAGATGATAGGAATAAATTGTATTCTATCAAGATGAAAATACTGATCAACTGGGTCATCAATCAATCAATTGTTACATATAATGAATATGAGCCTACTTATATAGGCAAGGCTAGATGGATAAGCAAGCACACAAACATGACATGTGGCTCAATGAGAAACAAGGGTAGGTAGAAAATAGGTGTGGTAGGTAGGAGAAACAATATAATATTCCGCATGAGGTGGATCACCCATCGAATGTGGAACGTAACAACAAGATAAGACCACAAAAGGTGGAAATTCTCCTACACACACTATCCCAATGTGGCACAAACACCCAAGTGTCTCATACCCAAACTACTATGACATGCATGTACCTAATTAAACTTAAATAAGGTGTAATAATATCCAACATGAATAATTAATTACACCAACACCCCCCCTTAAGTGCAACTTAGGGGAATGCACTTAAGTCCACAATACAACTAAGAAATGAACGATGGGTCCCGGCTACTAGGCCATGTTAGGTACCCATGTACAAATGCAAATGCATGCAAACCAATGCAATGAAAACTCTCACAAAGCGGGGAAAGAGAGAAAAGCCTAATGGGAAAAAACCCTCCCCCAAAAGAGAGATGAAAACTAGATACAAAGAACTCTCATAGAAGCATGTGAAGGACAAAACCCCATGTGAGGAAAAAGTTCCCCCCATATGAGAGAAGAAAAAAGCTAGGTAGCCCCCCCTCAATGTACAATTTGCACCAATGATAGAAGTTGGATGATGTATGAAGAAACTGCTCCATGAACATCAAACAACGTTCCTCCCCTTGGGAAGAAACAAAACCAAAGGTGTATCCATGAAGGGAAGATGTAGGAAAAAAACTCATGATGAATGAAGTCTTTGAAAACTGCTCAAGTGTCCCCATGTCGATGCTGAAAGATATCCCCTCCAAAGGTGGTGAACTGGTCCACATTGTTGAAAAAGGCACTCCAAGATATAGTGGACATGAATGTAAAACAATATCCAAAGACTCACATTTCTCCTCTAAAGATAAAGAGACCTCCTCCAACTATTGTACAAAAATATCCACAATCATGTTAACCTCGAAAGAAGGATCATGTAGAGAATGCACAAGAGGGTCAGAGTGTTCCCTCGCAACAATCGAAGAAGGATCATCTTCATCAAAGAAAAGATTAATATCATCAATGATGTCTCCCAAATTTGCAATGTAGGACTCCAAAAACAAACCTGCAATTTCTGTCAAGTAGTCGTCCCAATCAACTAAAGCTGGAAGACAAGAAATATCCTATTGCACTGAATCACAAGAAGGCAAAACTGTCGCACTAGCTGCATCATTAGGTGCACTGAATCTAGAAGCCATCTCCCTGAATCATGACTTGTAGTAGCACAAAGAGCTTGTTCCTTTCCTTTATCTGTCCTAAAAGAGTGATCCTTTCTTTTATCCTTTTCTTTGGAAGAAGAAGTCGATGTAGACATTCTAGAAGGTAGGTTGATTTTGTTCTTCTCAAGAAGATGCTTCAACTCATCAACATCCTTCTTGTAACAATGATGTTCATCATGTCCTGACTTCTTGCAATATCCACAAAAAAGATTGTCCTTATATGATTTCCTCTTAGGTGAGTCACCTTGTTGTGGAGAGGAGGATTGTGCTCCATCTTGTTGTAGTTTTGACTTAGGTTGCTTTTGATTCTTGCCTTTTAATTAATTGCTTTGATTTCCTTTAGTAGTCACCAATGCTTGTGACTTGAAGATTTGAGAATCCCCATCTTGGTCAACTTAGATTGCTCAAGAATCAACATCTTCATGAATGTATCAAATGAGGGAGAAGTGTATGAGGAACCTTGAGCTAACCTATGGGTGTGAAAGCTAGATACAAAGGCTACATACTCTGAAGGAAGCTTGTCCAACAAGTTATAAACTAATTGAGCCTCCTTTTTGTCAATTCCACAATCATTTAGCTTTGCTCTTAGCTCATTTGCTTTTGCGACATAATCTTGGATTGTATCAAAATCCTTGGGATCCAATGTTGTGAGTTCACATCAAGCTTGTAGCCCTTAATCTCATCAACTTGACCATACAATTTCTCATAAATATCCCAAGACTCTTTAATTGTAGTACACTTATCAATGTGAAAAATGAGGTCATCTGATACATACTTTCTAAGAGTTCCAAGTGTCATAACATTCTTAGTGATCCATTCAATTTGTGCATTAGGATCAGGTGGTGTTGTTATAATTTTATTTACATAATGAATGAGTCATTTTTCCATTAGTTTACTCCAAGCCTTAATCTTCCTTGAAGCATAATTATGAGGAGTTAAAAGTGGAAATTTAAGAGAACCCATAGCACCAAAATGAAAAAACACAAGATAGAGAGAGGCACAATCATATAAGACACCCCCCCAAATTACTCAATCAAGAAACCCCCCCCCCCTAAAAAAAAAATGATGATTTGGCACTTTATACTTAGTGTGTATACAATGGGCCACTTGCAAAAGAAGGCAAGGTGGACTTCTGATTTCAACTTTACAACTACCTCAAATAGGCAATAAGAGACTCCCACAGATATTGCAAGTTATCTAAACTGAGATCCAAGCAAAATATAAGTACCAAATAGGCAAAAAATGATCAAATACTGAAAGTACATTTTTTTTCTCAAAATCACTGCAAAATAATGAGAAATTATGAAAGTAGACAAAAAATTATGCACTTTCAAAAAAAACGGCATTTGAAAAGGAGGTCGTATGACCCCAAACAAAGCCTCTGAAGTTGCAAAATTGGGGATTAAATAGGGACAGTCATGAAATATGCAAATTCTAAAAAATCCGTCCATCAAAATCAGGAAATTCCCCAACCACTGCAAAAAGCATGAAATTATAGCCTATTTAAAAAACAATTGCACCAAAAAAGAAGAAAAAATGAGAAAGATATGGCCTCCTGAAGTCGGACTGGGAAATCAAAAAGCCAAATGAAGAGGGGGTAAAAAAAATTCAAAATACTGCTGATGTAAGCTGACGTCAGCGGACCATGAGGTTAAAATTGGCATCCATATAGACGTCAAAATGTCAGTCGCCCCTTCCTGCCAGTCATACAGAAAATGCCACGTGTTTATCCCACAGGCTAGTGGCCACCTGCCAGGTGGCGGAAGTGGGTCCCGCCGATTAAAAAGTTGTCGAAGTGGGAGGAGATGGCGACGGCTGGGTGTTGGAGATGCCGGCAGAAGGGCATGGCATGTGTTGCCGGAGAATATAGATGTCGGCGATGGAGGAGCTCAAGGTTGGCGGGGGTAGGCCGTCGACGGAGGGAGCAAGGCCCGGGCTGAGAGGAGCAAGTAAGTCGTCGGCGGGAGCAACATTCAGCAAAGGAGGCACGAACGATGACAAACCACATGGCAGTGGCCAGAGCACAGGAGACCGGCGGTGACCGGACGGAAGGAGTCGCCCCAGGATCGAGGGTAAAGCATCGGCGAGATGGTCGGCAGTCGGGAGGGAGGTGCAGTTGGCGGGAAGCAGGTGGGGCCGACAGTTGCCGGAACGGTGGAGCTGTCGGGAAATTGGAACGGTGGAGCCATTAGAGATTGGAGATCGGTGAACGGGGGCCCCACAAAGTATGGCAAACGGCTACAGACCCTGCAGAAAATGAAAGCAGCAGGTACAAAGGTCAGGGGGAGGGGGACCCTGTAAAACAAATATTTTTTTTTATTTTGTTTTTTTTAATACAACTTTTACAATATAAAATACTGTGGTTTAAAATTTGAAACTTTCGCAGATAATAGAAAATAGTTTTTTTTATTTTTTTTGCAAAAAATTGTATCGTACAGCATAATAGGCTAAATTTTTCCTCCAAGCCCCAAATTTGACTTTCACCCAATATAGGTGAATTTATAGTCAAAATTTACGGAAATGGCCTCCCAGACGCAACCGTGATGTCCAAATCGTTGTAAAACATACCAAAAAAGAGCAGCGCCCCAGATCTGAAAATTGAAGCCTTCAAAATGTCTCCAAAAGACTAATCAATGAAGCTCTTTAGACTCTGATACCATGTGAGATTTTGCCAAGATCAAGAGCTCAATGAAAAGTACAAAATGGAGAGACAAAATAGATGATAGAAATAAACTGTATTATATCAAGATGAAAATACTGATCAACTGGATCATCAATCAATCAATTGTTACATACAATGAATATGAGTCTGCTTATATAGGCAAGGCTATATGGATAAGTGAGCACACAAACATGACATGTGGCTCAATGAGAAACAAGGGTAGGTAGAAAATAGGTGTGGTAGGTAGGAGAAACAATATGATATTTCACATGAGGTGGATCACCCACCAAATGTGGAACGTAACAACAAGATAAGACCACAAAAGGTGGAAATTCCCCTACACGCACTATCCCAATGTGACACAAACACCCAAGTGTCTCATACCCAAACTACTATGATATGCATGTACCTAAATAAACTTAAATAAAGTGTAATAATATCCAACATGAGTAATTAATTACACCAACAAAAAGACTACACGATTTCTACAATATAAATAAATAAATTAAAAACAAAATAAATAGACCCCAAATTTTTTATTAAATAATTATTAAAACAAATTTTGACCATTAAAATGGCCTTCAAAATCTTCTCATCCACATACCACAATTGCTCACAGACATCATTTTTCTAGAATTAAGGCATGCAAGCCCCTGCCAGAATAATAAACCAAAGCTTTAGCATATTTTTTGATCATTCGTCATTACCCGCAAAGTATTATTCCCATTGATATTTCCTTATTGAGGAATATCCTTTTAGCTTTTAATATTCGCTCATGCGAATGTTCTCAGGTTTTAACTGTAGCCTTTCTTTGGCTAAGGCCGCCATGGCCATGCCTCTTTTTCGATACTTGAGCTTAGCGGTACAACATCTTCAAAGCTAATATAAGTGAGGATACACTAAATTACAGTAGCATAAGGCAAAGGATTTGACTGGAAAAAGCCTAAGGTTCTTGGAGAAATCAAGCTAATAAAGTGATCATCTCACGACAAGATGTTCTATATTGTAGCTTTATTTCTCACTCTTGTATATTAATAGATATGAGATTATGGAAATTTCAGTGATCATATTCAAAAGAAAAGATATTGGAGGAACTGCAGACACTAAACTTCAGCTCTGGCTCCACTGTTCAGAAGAGTAATATAAACATGAAGAAAAGTCTTGCCATGGAGGAGTACAAGCCTGAGCCCTGGATCCTTCATGAACAGAGTGATATGGGCAAGAACTTATTACATCTTGCTATTGTGAGTGCAATTGAGTTTATAATAGCTGTTTCTGGTTTCTAGATGTTGGATTTTAATGAAGGGGAGCATTCATATGTCTGCTAATAATTAACTTTTTTTGTTTCTTCATTACAGATTGGCCATGTTGATGCAGGCAAGTCAACTTTAATGGGAAGATTTCTTTACATTATGGGTAGGGTTTCACAGAAGGAAATGCACAAATATGAGAGAGAGGCTAAGCAGAAAGTATGTCTTTTAAGCAATTTGATTGATGAATTAGTGATATAGTATACTAGTCAAATAGGAAGCTAACACTTAGTTGTAATATATCTCTTTGTTTGCTCAGGGGAAGGGATCATTTTCATATGCATGGGTTCTAGATGAGAGTCCAGAAGAAAGACAGAGAGGTGTAACCATGACTGTTGCTGTAGCGCATTTTGAAACACACAATTTTCATGTTGTACTACTAGATTCTCCTGGCCACAAGGATTTTGTTCCAAATATGATTGTGGGTGCCTCACAAGCAGATGCTGCAGTCTTAGTTGTGGATGCATCCTTAGGTGCATTTGAAGCAGGAATGGATGGGCAGGGAATAGGAGGACAGACAAAAGAACATGCACAATTAATTAGAAGTTTTGGGGTGGAACAAATGATTGTTGCTGTCAATAAAATGGATGTAATTGCATATTCCAAAGAAAGATTTTACTTCATAAAATCACAACTTGGGACATTTCTTCGGCGTTATGGATTTAAAGAATCCTCTTTAACATGGATTCCCATGAGTGTCATTGAAAATCAGAACTTAGTGAGTTGCCCAACTGACGAGCATTTGAATTCTTGGTAAGATTTGTTCCAGTTGCTGCATTACACGTTACATTACAATGGGAAACTTCGTGATTTGAGTTCTAAGCGGTTTGCTTTATCATAATTTGCATTTAACTAGTGCAACAAAGACATTTCATTCTTGATGTGTATATGCCAACATGCCTTCATATGGTTACAATGATTCTGCAGGGCAGGTACTAGAGTTAAAAAATTGGAATCAAGTAAAACTTGATAGTCACTCATTATTGCATCATATTTTCACACAATTTGGACTATTTTGTCTGTTCATGCATTCTTTATTAACAGAGACCCAGAGAAAAGATTAAAGTTGTGCAAATTATCTTGTCAGAAATATTGCCATAGATCACATCCTCACACATTACATATTTTATGGCTAGTCCAACACTCTCTATCTCATATAATTTGTAGGTGTATGCGGGAAAAGTGGGCGAATAAAACTTAATATATGAAAATTTAGTTAAATACTAGTCCACACACACACAGGACTTCTTGATGCAAGCTATGGAGTAACGTAGTGTTACTCAGCTTTCCAAGGAGGGTCCCATGGTTTTCTATTTCACAATGTCCCTCAAACCAACGTTTTTGCTCTCAGATCACTGAGCAAAATGGTTTAGGGATGGCAAATATGAAAACAAGAGATGTTTAAGCTATGTATGATATTAAAAATGCAATAAACTAGATGATAAGATGACGAGGTTAGTATGAATACTATCCTAACATGGTATATTTAGTCTATGATCGAACTAAAAATGATAAAGGAAGTACTCTAACATGCATATTAGTCTAATTCCTGATCTAAAAGAGGCTAAATGAAGAGCATAAAGATGATGAAAAAGCTTGAAAGTATTTGAGCATAAGTGTAATGCTTCAAATTTGAAATATGATTGTTTAAAATGGAGGAATGAGAGCTCTATTTATAGCATAAACAGGGCAATGGATGGTCAGGATTGAAAGGTTTAATCAAGGGCCAAGCTTGAAAGTTGGGGATCCATGTGCACAATTTGCACCAATGACATGGTGACAAGTGTCAACATAGGATTGGGTTGAGAAAAGGGGTTGGAGGCATTAAAGGCCTGAGAAGACCTCATGGTTATCTAAAGGCTAAGGGTCAAGTCTAAGTTAGGATTACCCAATGGATTAAGAGTTAATCCAAGGATAAACCTTTGTGCAAATGATTAAGAGATAATCATGGTCAAAGCATTAATGGCCTGATGAGACCCTTGGGTTGGATAGAGGTTGAGTCAAAACAAATGTTTTAACCATGTGGGAGGGTTTGAATTAACCATTAATGGTTATTGGAGACTTTAGGGATTAAGTGGTTGAAGGTTGGAAGCCTTCAATGGTTTTCAAAGACTTTAAGGGTTTTGGTGGTTGAAGGTTGAAAACCTTTAATGGTTATCAAAGACTTTAAGGTTTTTGAGAAGTGACTTCCCTTTGCTTAGGGATGTGACAAAATTTAGAGGAGGGTTAGGTTAATTAGAAGTGTTTAGAAGATTCTAGAAGGGATTAGAAAGGGGTTTGGGATTTTGCAAGTGGATGGAGGGATAATAGGATTTAATTGAATTAAATGTTTTAATTCAATTTGGTTGTAATTAAATAAATTTGATTTATTTAATTTGGGATAACTATTTAATTAAAATTGAATTTAATTAAAAGTGGATAGGGGGGTTTTAATTGAATAAAATGATTTATTCATTAAATGGGTATAGTGAATTTAATTTAAATAAATTGAATAATTTATTTAATTAAATAGAGGAATGTGGATAGTTTAATTAAATTGGATTTAATTAAATAGAGAAATGAACATAAAATATTCATTTAGGAATATGGTCATTTTTATACGTCTACAGTAGAAATCAAATCTGGGTTGAGGTTTTGATATTACATGTGGATTTGTTGTTATATCAAAATCTTGTTAGTGTTAGTGAACTTTCAAATCAGCATCTTCACAAAAAATTACCAACAGGAATGTCTTATCATTCTGTTTTGAAAGCAGAATTAATCTTGGATAGGATAATGGGATAGACAAATACAGAAACAATTGACTAAAACCCAGAGAGGGAATTAATAATGGTAAACTATCATACTTTCCTATTTTGGTTTGGTCGAAATCCAAGTAAATACAATTGGAGATGAATATTTCAATGGGGGACCGAATACTCTTACTCACATTTCTGAAGTATTTCCCTTTCATTTGGTTGATGTCATAGGAGTTTTTTATGTGCTTTTAGTACTGCTTGTTTCTTTGATGATGGTACTTGAAAACATTTGTGACGAAACTTTTTTTCTATAATTATGCAGGTACAAGGGACCAAATCTATTAGAGGCTATAGATTTTCTCAAGCTCCCAGCCAGAGATACTTACCGGCCTCTCAGACTTCCAATATCAGAGGTTATACAGTCACGTACACTAGGTCAAGTTGCTATCAGTGGAAAGTTGGAGGCTGGAGCTATTAGAATTGGCACAAAGGTGGTGCTTTGGGCATTGAGTCTTTGCATAATACGGTACTTAAATTTGGTGACCTTTAAAACATTTCTCACAAGCTTATCTTGGAGCCCAATTTCTTTGTTTGATTTTGCAGGTTCTAGTTATGCCTTCAGGGGAATTAGCAACAGTGAAAGCTATTGAACAGGATTCTAAAATGCTGAATATTGCAAAGGCTGGGGTCAGCGTAGATATTAGTCTTCAAGGAATTGATTCTTCTATTTTACTGCCTGGGGGAGTCCTTTGTCATCCTGATTTTCCTGTTCCACTAGCAAGACGCATTGAACTGAAGGTTGCTGTTTTGGACATCAGAAAACCTATATTGTTTGGAGCTGAGGTTGCACATATTTCATTTTCTTATCTAATTTCTGATTTCCATTATTGTTATTTTTATGTTTTTAATTTCCTGGTTGTGGGAAGCATGAGTTGCAGGTGGAACTACATGCACACCATGCAAAAGAGTCTGCAAGAGTAGCACAGATTTTGGCAATATTGGATCCAAAGACTGGCATAGTTCGTAAAAGGGCACCACGATGTTTAACTGCCAACCAAAGCGCTTTGTTACAGGTAGATATACATATGAATCAAGAATTGTTGAAGGGATTTTTACTTGGATTTATTTAATACTGTCTGCTGTAAACAATGTATTCTCTTGGTGACAAATGTTCTCAGTTTTGTGATCTTTGATTATATTTGGTTTTGTCAGATTTCTCCAAGACAGGGGATCTGTATTGAGGAATATTCCAATTGCAAGGCCTTAGGAAGAGTAACATTGCGTGCTGATGGAAAAACTATAGCTGTGGGTGTAGTCACCAAAATTGTTGAATAACAATTGTATGGTTTCCTGCCCAGCGTTATATCCTCCTGTTTAACTTTTAGAAACTAGCACGTAAGTACAACCAGTTAGATTGTGGGGCAAAACTCATTTGTTGTATGTTAGTTTTAATTTGTCACTGTTTAGTCCATTGGTTACATTGGCAAAGTTTTAAGAGCCATTGGTTTATGCTTTGTATGTAATTGACAAACACCAGTATTGGTTAAGAGCCATTGGTACTTCTTTAGAAAAGGGCAGGACAGCCCATTTCTGTCATGTTCTTCTAGGTTTGGATGCAAACCATCTTGACTGGGCATCCTTTTCTGTAATTTCGATGCTCCTGTAGTTTGATGTTTATTTTTCAGATCTTTTTAGGTCTGCTCTTTTGTTGATCATTGATTCATGTTCCATGTTGGTGTTCTTGTTGTAAAAGATTTTGAAATCTTTAAAAAAAAAAAAAATTCAGTTACAAGTTTTTGATAAAATTTATTTATTTTAATAAAAAACAAATACCAGAATCCATATTTTATATTGATTTATTGTTTTAAAATATTTTGAAATCCTTTCAAAACCTATTTCCAATTTATAATTTCAATAAAAACATTATCTTAATTAAAATCAAACACCAGAACAGAATAAAATCAAGGGGAAGATCTCTTCACACTGCAATTTTTGAAACATACAAATTCCAACATAACTCATTCCCATTCAAGTTGCTTCTGTTCATTAGTTATTTTTTAAAATGGCAATATTTATTTTTTAGAATCATTGCTTTTGTGTTCATTACAACATAACAGTGCTATCAAGGGTTGTTGAGCAGCAGAAAAAAAAAACGTGTGTATGGCAAAACTTGACAATAAACTATAGGGCGACAGCAATTAACCATTGCATGTGTTGGATATAAGTTTTCTGATTTCAAGTTCTCTTAGTTTTGGTATCCAAGCACAAACTTTATTGAGGAAGAGTTTCACAAGGTCCATAGTCAGGTAAATGGTAGGGTAGATCCAAAAATCATGTTATGGCAGTCCATTCCCACCTCAGCCATCAGCTAACTATTGTATTCGCATCATAACGACAAGAAGAGAAATGAGTACCGAAAGACCCTACCAGTAACATATCATATCAAATTAAAAACATAAATACTTAGAAGGCAATGTAGCTTCAAATAAAATATGTGGCGTTAAAATGGTTAGCATTGGGCATGTAAAAAAAGAAAGTACATTTTTGTCACTAATCTGTATTTCTTAACATTGCATCAAAATCAAAGTCCTCTTCTAAGTTATTACTATTGTGAGAATCCACCTCATCCAATAGAAATTCAACCAATCTCTTTGGTGTCTCTTCATCATCAACTTGGGTGACATCTTCAAGATCAACATCCCACTAGAAAGAAAGAAAGAAAGCTTCTTTTATAGTCCACAATGTCGGGCGGTTTGTATATGGGTCTATAGATGGCTTATAGCAATATGGGACACCCTATACTCCTTGCAGGAGACACTTAATGGTGCTGCAAACGAGGCATACATACTTTACCCCCTATGCGATTTGAACTTGTGATCTCTCTTTCAAGAGCACAAATTCTCCACCACTATAAAGCTAAAGTCTATCGATTCCTTATATGTGTCATAAGATGCATCATATGTTGATCAGTAACTATAAATTCTCATATAGTTATTTTATGTGTCCAAGACATTTTTACATTTTCTATATAAAATTTCAAAGGCCATACTTTTTGATTTAGGAGGCCAACGACCTATTTTTCAAATTATAGAGATCAAAGAGACCTATGCAACAAACACCTTTTAAAGTGTTGTTTAACAACCTAAAATATTTACTTTGGCCAAAAACCAACTCTATAGCCTATAAATTAGCTTGTCTTATTATAACCTTAAAAATCATGTCTTTTTGTAAATAACATTGAGAGCAAGGTTGAGACACATTTTCTAACATTCTCCAACTTGCCAAACATCTTACAAGAGCAAATGGAGTATTGAAACCATGATCTAATTACTAGGAATCAAGGCGCTCATAAAATCATAGCACCACCTAAATTTGTATGTGATCACAAGCTTCATCACAAGTGTCAACTTTTTCTAACATCGCCCTCCCATCTTCTACCATATCCCAAAAAATGGCACTAAACATTAATATTCTTTATCCTTGCATAAAAGGTCAAGTTCTTTTCTAAACATACGACAACTTGGCCACCATAATGAACTAGAATGGACATTAGCTCTTGAAATGTAGGAAAATGGAGTATAGCCTAAGAATGCAAATTAGGAACCATTTCCAAACTCTTTCATTGGAGAACAACCAATTAGGCTCAACTTCAGTCCTATAGGAGAGTTGAGCACTGTGATTGATTGTTTCATTTGGAATGTTGATTGGATATGATTAGATTGAGGATGCAAGAACTAGGTAAAATGATGCAAAATCGATAATATTTGACATAAATAAAAAGAGAATTGTAAATCAAAATGTAAGCTCATTTCTAGAAATGAGATGCAAAATTGAATTTGCCATTGATATTGGAGCCTGGAAATTTTGGACTAGTGTGTTAGGCACCATAGTCTTGAGTTGAGGTTTCAAATTCTAGACCAAGATGCTCTACAGATCACACTCTTCAAAATTCAGCCAAAAAGTGTTAGATGGGTGTGCCAATTGTCATAGTTTGTGAGTTTTTGCCTATTCGAAATGTGGAATTGTGTGTCTTAATCAACTCTCTTCAAATTTGTACCTTTCTATTGTTAGATTTGTAACTTGCACATAGGGAAGGGGAAAAAATAGTTGTGTTGTATAGGGGCTTGCCTAAATCAAACCTGAAGTATGAATTAACCTTCACTACAACTATGATTGATATAGGGCTAGATGGGATGAAGTTGTGCACCTAGATCTGGCAATGAAATGTCGAGACGAATTCGCATTGCGAATTTGAAGAAAAGTTGCCTGGACCGTGGCGGGAATGTACACGATCCTCCGAAAAATCCACGAAACGAAAAGGGCTTTTCCGCCTCTACAAATGGAGCCTGAATCCGAAAGTATAGCTGCACACCTGCAACCTACACACAGAAAAGAGAGGAAAATGGGTTGGGATTGGGGGTTTGCCCTACCTTTAGGTCAAACCCCAGTTTTAGAATTAACCAAGTAATGAAAGAAAGTACTTGCAAGTAGATGTAAATGAAAGACTGAATTGTAAATCACCTCAAGAGAGGTTGTAGTAGCAATGTTGATAGAAATGCTTGTGTGAAATTGAAATCAATCTCCTCTTCAATGGTTGAATCCTTGACTTGAATGCAACACCTAGCCTTGAAGGGAGACATGAGAATGCTCAATGCTGGTAAAGAATGCTTGAATGCTTGATCGCTTGTACATACTTCGATCTTGTCCAACTTCCACCTATTGAACCTCTTCAAATGAGAGAGTGAATACCCCCTTAAATACAAGTTGGTGGATTTGAATTTCGTCATGCACCGACATCGGGGGAGTTTCCCGCCCGAGGCACAACCAACAATGCAACCCTAGGAAGGGTCCTGCCCCAAAATAGGGCAGGGACAGGGGCGCCATGCCCCTATCCTGGGAGGACAAGAGTGCCACGCCCCTGTCCAAGGGGGGACAGTGGCACCACGCCCTTGTCCTACCCCTTTCTCCAGGACAGAACGCGGACGGGGTGATGCAGAGGCCAAGGAAGAAGTTGT